>NC_141014.1:24756742-25212401 GCF_052327205.1 Somniosus microcephalus
CCGCTTTGGTGAGACCAAATACCTGCAGCAATCGTGTCTTGATGGCGACATACTTGTCCGCAGTCGGAGGACTCTCCAGCAGGCTGATGATTCTCGACGCCGTCGAGCTCTCGAGGGCGGAGACCACGTGGAGATATCTGGTCTGATCCTGAACGATGTTGCGGAGCTCAAATTGCGCCTCGGCTTGCACAAACCAAGAGGCTGCCTGTTGTTCCCAGAATTGGGGGAGCTTCAAGGCCACTGCGTTGGCCTCCATCACTGGCCTGTGTTCGGCGTTCACCGCGAAAAACGATCACGAGGAATCGGGGTCACCAATGTAGGAGTCTCTGCACTCCTAACAAAGAATCTATAACTTACTGGAAGTTAACAAACTGAATTTATTGTCTAAGAACTTTACAAAACAAGAAACTACAGGAGAAGCTCAAAACAGGTCTTTTCTCTTTCAATCCACACGAGGACTGGCTGGTCCCGCCCTCTACCTCTGACGTCATGACATCATCACGTTTCCCGCCGAAGGGGACATCATGTGACCCACGTGATGATGTCATCGCGTCAGATCGCGATGTTGTCGATCTAGCTCTGTTTAACCAGAGCCAACTTGAAAGGTAATAACATTGGTTACAGACAATTAATGCTAGAGGTAATAACATTGGTTACAGACAATTAATGCTAGAGGTAATAACATTGGTTACAGACAATTATGTAAGTCACTTAGTGGTTTCGCCACAGAGTCACCTTTTAGATTGTGTATCCCCTAAAGCTTGTGTCTTGTATTGTTGCGTGGCCCGCTGCAAGTGGTACTATGTTCCCAAATCTTTGAATTTCATGAACAACAGCGTTGACATACGGCATGTTGGTTCCATCCTCCATGGATGGGGCACGGGACCAGCCGATCACCTTGCCTATCTCCTTCTGACACTTTTCTGTAAAGCAAAACAGAAAAGAATAACAGTTGACGTCAGGTGCACAACCTGTCCCTCAAATTGATAATTACGTGTTCTCTGTGTCCATTGATGAATTTGTCAAGGCCAAATCCTTGGGAAAGTTGGGATTGTTAGAGCAGAGAAGGCCATGGGGAGATTTAATAGAGGTGTTCAAAATTACGAGGGGTTTTGATAGGGTAGATAGGGAGAAACTGTTTCCACTGGCGGAGAGGTCGGTAACCAGCGGACACAGATTGAAGATAATTGACCAGAGAACCAGAGGAGATGAGGAGGATTCTTTTTACGCAATGAGTGGTGAGGATTTGGAATGCGCTGCCTGATAGGGCGGTGGAAGCAGATTCAACAGTAACCGTCAAAAGGGAATTGGAGAAATACTTGAAAAGTATAAATTTGTAGGGCCAAGGGGAAAGAGCAGGGAAGTGGGACTGATTGGATAGCTCTTTCAAAGAGCCGGCACAGACACGATGGGCCGAATGGCCTCCTTCAATCGCTGCGTCTAAAAACATTCTGCTCATCTCCCCCTTATGTACTCATTGTGTGCTCTGATATCGTCAATGGGAGATTGTACCCATAACTCATTATTTATGGGATGTCTGTGGCTGGAAAGATCTAATGTTGCTGCAGGGGATATTGTACAGGAAATGACTGCTCCCAAAGTATCTCCAAACAGCAGTTCCAAGGCATAAAACTGAGCAACTTGAGATGAGTGAGGCTCACTGAAAAGTGGAGAAATGCCTTCCTTTACAACACTTATTATGGGCAATTTAGTAGAACGGCCACCCCCTTTAAGTCGGAGACCTGGTTGTACCTTGTATATCTGGATAAAGCATCATGTATAGAATGCCCCATTGGAGAGTAGTTGTTGTGGTTACCGTTCCAGCACCAAAGAGATCGTTGACATTCTGGAGCAGGTTTCCCTCCGTCAAGCAAGAGTCAGGAGAGTTCTGTTCCTGCAAAATAAATGTTATTCTTCTTTCTAATTCTTAACAACACCAAAGTCTTCCACCAGCGAACCCTTGCTCCCTGCCGAGGTAACTGCACACCAGAGGGAGAAAGTGACGCAAGGAAAAGTCCAGGATAATTCAGCCCATTGAAGGTTGTCCAACTGGTATGAGGATTTCAAACTCCCCCAATCATAGAATCACAGAATAATACAGCGCTGAAGGCGGCCATTCGGCCCATCGTGCCTGTGCCAGATCTTTGAGCGAGCTCTCCAATTAGTCCCACTCCGCCCTGCTCTTTCCCCATAGCCCTGCAAATATTTCCTTTTCCAGTAGAGGCAGGGACCCTAATCACATTTAAAAAGTACTTGAATGTGCACCTGGGATGCTCTAACCTGCAGGGCTACGGACCAAGAGCTGGGAAGTGGGATTAGGATGGATAGCTCTTTGTTGGCCGGCGCGGACACGATGGGCCAAAATGGCTTCCTTCCGAAGCTGTAACTTTCTATGATTCTATGATTTGCCGTCTTGTTGAGCTCCTCGTACGTTGCCAGGGGTGGGGGAGAGAAGGGGGGGTGGGGGAGTGGGGTAGGGACAACATCTGAATTCTCCTTGCCCCATTCCGCATAGCCCGCCAGTGCCACGATCTCAGGCCGTCAGGTACGGCACTCTTATAGAATTGGCTTTACAATTGTTGCAGTCAGATCGTAGCTGGTGTGAACTTGAAGTGATTTGAGGCTATCTACTGGCCGGAGCTGGGTCTCACGCCGCCTTGACGGAATATGATTCGGACACTTGCTCTGACGCTTTTCATACAGGCCAATGCCAAAAGAGTCTTTTCAGATGGCACCCCATCCACCACCTTAAACATTCACTCCCTCCACCACCGGCGCACCGCGGCTGCAGTGTGTACCATCCACAAGGTGCACTGCAGCAACTCGCCAAGAGTTCTTCGGCAGCACCTCCCAAACCCGCGACCTCTTCCACTTAGAAGGACAAGGGCAGTGGGTGCATGGGAACACCACCACCTCCAAGCTCCCCATCAAGTCACACACCATCCTGACTTGGAAATATATCGGCCGATCCTTCATCGTCGCTGGGTCAAAATCCTGGAACTCCCTCTCTAACAGCACCGTGGGAACAACTTCACCACATGGACTGCAGCGGTTCAAGAAGGCGGCTCACCACCACCTTCTCAAGGGCAATTAGGGATGGGCAATAAATGCTGGTCTTGCCAGCGATGCCCACATCCCATGAACAAATAAAAACATTTCTTGTTTACAGCGTCCAGCATGTGTAGCGGGCAAATTGCGTTGACGCCAACGTGCCCGCTATAACTGGTAGGACTATTATTCTCTCTAAGATCAATACATTGAAGGGGAAGCTCATCAGAAATGCACGGTGGGCGGGCAACCAGTTGGGTTCGCAATACCAAGAGGGAGGCACCAATGGGGTCCATTATGGGGGAGAAGGGTCCTGAAGGTCAGAGGCGAGCCCCCACTGAAAACCACAGCCAAGACCTTCAGCACCTACAGCAGGTAAGTGTTCAGGGCCAGAATGGAGGCGAAGGAGGCCACCACAAAGCCAGCTTCCTCCACGGGGGGAATCTCAGCGACATTCCTCGGGTTCATCGCCACCTTCCCCATGGGAAGCGGCAGTAATACAGGCAGACGGATGGAAATCAGCCAGGGAATGATGCCCTCCACCCCGTCGCCATTTACATGCGGAGGTCTCAGCAGCAGAGGTAGAGGGAGCGAGACGGGTCAGGCGGTGAAGCCCCCCCTCGCTCGCATTCCCTTCATTCTCCACCGCTATCCCACTACTTTAAAGATGGCTTGCGCTGATTTTCTCACCTACTAGTAGCTGGGCCGAGGCTGCTGTTTCACTGAGGACACTGAGTGAGTTACTGAAGGGAGAAAAGCATTTTGGGCCGTTAGTCTGACCTGGGATCGAAGCAGACTTTCAGAGGTGAAAGGTCAAAGAACAAAGCTCTAGCCTATTGCAATGCACAGACCCACCAACAAAATGAAATACTTCATTAAATGCTGTGCTCACCTTTTCCATTTCCAGTAAATAGGCATCAATAAAATCCCGGATCTCTTCACCATTCAGAGTGTCTTTGTGCTGGTTTATGATGTCCTGAAGTATGGCTTCAACTAAGGCCTGGTTTTCAAATATCCTCCGAATAGGCCCCAGGAAGTAGCGAAGGAATCGAGCTATGGGATACACCTAGCAGCAAGCACAAGAGGATCACCATCAATGATCCCTGTAAGCTGCACATCGTTCTGCACAGTCTGCTTCTTTTAATTTGCGGTCCCTTTACATTATTGCGCATACGCGGTCATTACATTGTAAAGGCGGCCTGCGCGGGTCCTTTGAGATTACTGCGCGGCCACGAACCTTCGGGGGAGCATTGATCACCATGTATAATTTTGGTGTTCCAATACACAGTGAGTCACAAGGCTTTCAACATTCCCATCCCCATCTGCCCTCTCAGTTGGATGTGAAAGATCTCAGGGCACTATTTGAAGAGGTGCCGGAGAGTTGTCCCCGGTGTCCTGACCAATATTCATCCCTCAACCAACATCACTAAAACAGATTATCTGGTCATTTATCTCATTGCTGTTTGTGGGACCTTGCTGTGCGCACATTGACTGCCATGTCTCATAAGAACATAAAAATTAGGAGCAGGAGTAGGCCATATGGCCCTTCGAGCCTGCTCCACCATTCAATAAGATCATGGCTGATCATCGACCTCACTCCACTTTCCCGCAGATAGATAAAACATATTTGTTGAAATTCGCTGCCATTTCCTTATTCCACTTTATAATTTCATCTGTCTCAGCCTCTAAGGGACCAACGTGCACTTTGGCTACTTTCTTCCTTTTTACATATTGTAGAAGCTCTTACAATCTGTTTCCTACATTTTAACAGTGATTACACTTCACAAATACTTGTAGCATAGTGGTAATGTCACTGGGCTAGTAATCCCGAGGCCTGGACTAATGATCCAGAGACGTGAGCGCAAATCCCACCACGGCACCTGGGGAATTTATATTCAGTTAATTAAATAAATCTGGAATTATAAAGCTAATATCAGTAATGGTGACCATGAAACTATCGGATTGTTATAAAAACCCACCTGGTTCACTGATGTCCTTTAGGGAAAGAAATCTGCTGTCCTTACCCGACTCTTAACTGTCCTCTGAAATGGCCTAGCAAGCCACTCAGTTGTAACAATTCACTACGAAACAACCTGCAAAGTCCTGCTCACCAACATCTGGGGACATGTGCCAAAATTGGGAGAGCTGTCCCACAGACTAGTGAAGCAACAGCCTGACATAGCCATACTCACAGAATCATAACTTTCAGCCAATGCACAGTTGATGAATCAGTACTCCTTCATGTCGAACACCACTTGGAAGAAGCACTGAGAGTAGCAAGGGCACAGAATGTACTCTGGATGGGGTACTTCAATGTCCATCACCAAGAGTGGCTTGGTAGCACCATTGCTGACTGAGCTGGCCGAGTCCTGAAGGACATAGCTGCCAGTCTGGGCCTGCGGCAGGTGGTGAGAGAACCAACACGAGGGAAGAACCTGTTTGACCTCGTCCTCACCAATCTACCTGTCGCAGATGCATCTGTCCATGACAGTATTGGTAGCAGTGACCTCTGCACAGTCATTGTGGAGACAAAGTCTTCACACTGAGGACACCCTCCATCGTGTTGTGTGGCACACCACCGTGCTAAATGGGATAGATTCAGAACAGATCTAGCAGCTCAAAACTGGGCATCCATGAGGCACTGTGGGCCATCAGCAGCAGCAGAATTGTATTCCACCACAATCTGTAACCTCATGGCCTGTCATATCCCTCACTCTACCATTAACATCAAGCCAGGCGACCAACCCTGGTTCAATAAGGAGTGTAGAACAACATGCCAGGTGCAGCACCAGGCATACCTAAACGGCTGAGTGCACTGGATACAGCAAAGTCTATGGGCCCTGACAACATCCCAGCTATTGTACTGAAGACTTGTGCTCCAGAACTAGCCACGCCTCTCGCCAAGCTGTTCCAGTACAGCTACAATACTGGCATCTATCCGACAATGTGGAAAACTGCCCAGGTATGACCTGTCCACAAAAAGCAGGACAAATCCAACCCAGCCAATTACCACACAATCAGTCTACTCTCAATCATCAGCAAAGTAATGGAAGGTGTCATCGACAGTGCTATCAAGTGGCACTTACTCACCAATAACCTACTCACTAATGCCCAGAAAGACGGAGAAAATACTGCAGATGCTGGATATCTGAAATAAAAACAGAAAATGCTGGAGAAACTCAGCAGGTCAGGCAGCATCTGTGAAGAACGAAACAGAGTTAACGTTTCAGGTCGATGACCTTTCGCCAGCATTTTCTGTTTTTATTTCACTAATGCCCAGTTTGGGTTCCGCTAAGACCACTCGGCTCCTGACCTCATTACAGCCTTGGTCCAAACATGGACAAAGGAGCTGAATTCCAGAGGTGAGGTGAGAGTGACTGCCCTTGACATCAGGGCAGCATTTGACCGAGTGTGGCATCAAGGAGCCCGAGTGAAGAAGCAGCAACTCACCAAGGCTTCTTCGGCAGCACCTCCCAAACCCGCGACATCTCCCACTTAGAAGGACAGGGGCAGCAGGCGCACGGGAACACCACCACCTCCAAGTTACCCTCCAAGTCACACACCATCCTGACTTGGAAATATATCGCTGATCCTTCATCGTCGCTGGGTCAAAATCCTGGAACTCCCTCCCTAACAGCACTGTGGGAGTACCTTCACCACACGGACTGCAGCGGTTCAAGAAGGTGGCTCACCACCACCTTCTCAAGGGGCAATTAGGGATGGGCAATATATGCTGGCCTTGCCAGCGATGCCCACATCCCATAAAAAACGAATTGAAAAAAAATTGGCTGTAAAGTGCTTAGGGACGTCCTGAGCTGGTGAAAGGCGCTATAGAAATGCAAGTCTTTCTTTCTCATCAATTTTGCATTTTGCTGCCTCAAGGAAGTCTGATGCTGGCCAGGCAAGATCCATCCCTGCTTGCGCCACATTGGCTGTCATTAATTAGGTTATTCCTATACAGGTCGTCTTCCAACTTGTTTCTTGATACTTTGCTCAGGCTAATGGGCCTGTTCTTGCCAACAAAAGCTCTATTGCCCTTCTTGAATATGGAACATCATGTCAATGAATCCCTGTGTGTTTGAAAATAAAACTGTAGATTGATTAATGTGCTTAACGCAGGAATTGGACTGTTGCGAGTCTTAGTGGAGTTTTTTTAAGTCTACTCATAATTGACTTAAAAAAAATATATATCTTTCAAAGGCACAGGTATACAGAGACATTGGTTTGTGATTTGTTTCATTTCCGTGTACCAGAATGGGAATCACTCCGCACTCAAAAGTGTGCGTAGTGTTTGTAGTCATCGATTCCCCACTCCCTGGGGGGACAAAATCAGCTTGAGCCCTTAATAAACCTCTATTTCACACTCTTGCCTCCTACCCGGTCCAGACTACGGGCGATTATCACAGTGTCCCCTCTGAGCACTGATTTATTGGCAAGGTGCCAGGCTAGGTCAATTGAAAATTTCAAAACTGAGATTGGTAGATTTTTGTTAGCTAAAGGGTATTAACGGTTACGTAACCAAGGCGGCTGGATGGAGTTAAGATACGGATCAGCCATAATCTAATTGAATGGCGGAACAGGCTTGAGGGGCTGAATGGCCTCCTCCTGTTCCTATGGTCCATTTTCTATGAACCAAATTTTTGACATCTGTATCCCTATTTTAAGAAGGATGTTCTCTTGTTCCTAAGGAAAGGAAGTCCTTTTTCTTTACCTGTAGCCATTTTGATGTCTGAAGCTTCATGTTCTCATCCAGCAGTTCTGTCAGTCGCGTGAATGTCTTGTCTTCATAATGGAAACGCTTCCCCAAAACTACTGAGCAAATCACGTTGGACACAGCACTGGTGATTTTAGAATTGGGATTAAAGGGTTGATCTGCACAAAAGAAAAAGAAGTGGGTAGATGTGCAGGAGCAAAGGTAGACTCCGACATTGTGAAGAGATTGCCCGGGTGAGGTAGGGTTTTGACATTCATCGCTTCATTCTTATTGCATCTTGACCGAACAGTAATGAATAGAGGAGACGGAATGTACCTTTTACTATTTACGGAGTAATTGGGTGGACATTACAGCACATTGTCTGCATGGCAGAACCCGAAACTGAAAGTGAAAGACAAAGTAAAACCGAGCCCCCCAGCAGCCCCTTCAGGTAACACCTGGGAACTGGGACAAACTTAATTGAAGCAAAACTCAAAACACAAAACTCCTTTTCCTCAGATAAAACCCCTTAGTCCTCCAGGCGTCTGGGACGGAATCTAACCCGACTTGAGCGCCGCTGGACAGGCATTGTCGGGGTGCCACTGCTAGCCGCAGGAAAACCTTCCTCCGTGGCTGATGACGCCGTGACACCTTCTGTCGATGTGACTTCCGTCGTTGTTGCAGGAAGCAGGCCGTCACTGCCTGGCAGAGGTGGTGGAGACAATGGCCTAGCCTGTGACGTCTCTGTTACTCTCACCGGAGTACAACCCCGTAGCTGGTCTACGTGGCGTCTGTGTAGCTGGCCATCAGGTGTACGGATGCTGTACGACAGGGGACCCGTGGCCTGCTCCACCACGGCAGGCATCCATTTGTCTCCTCCTGCATAGCAACGGGCAAACACAGTCTCTGATGGCTCGAACTGCCTGGCGGTGCCCTGGTGCTTCTTAGCCAGCTCCTCTTGCTTTGTGTGCATCTCATCCCTGTAGTCCGGGTGTAGCCGGTCCAGTGCAGTCACCAGCCGGCGACCCATCAGCATCTCGGACGGACTCTTCCCCGTTGCTGCGTTTGGTGTGGTATGCTGTGATAACAGGAACCTGGCCAATCTGGTTTGTCAGTCCCCCACCGATATCCTCACCAGTGCCTCTTTTGTGGTTTGCACCATCCTCTCTGCCTGCCCGTTAGAGGAGGAGTGATAGGGCGCTGTGGTCGCGTGGCGGATCCAGTTTCTGCCTGCAAAAGCCTTGAACTCCGCTGACGTGAAGGCTCCTCCATTGTCCGAAACCAGCACGTCGGGGACCCCATGTGTGGCAAACAGCAAACGCAACGTTTTGATCACTGCACTGGATGTCATGGAGCTCATGATAGCCACCTCCAGCCATTTCGAATGAAAACCCACCACTATCAAAAAGACCTTCCCCTGAAATGGCCCTGCAAAGTCAATGTGGAGTCTTGACCATTTATGAGTGGTCCACTCCCAGGGGTGAAGGGGAGCCTTGGATGGGCTATGGCGAGTCAGCTGACATGTCTCACAGCTCTTTATCACCTCCTCCACGTCTCGGTCCAACCCCGGCCACCAGACGTAGCTTCTCGCCAACGCCTTCATGTGCACAATCCCAGGGTGTGAGTCATGTAGTATTTTCAGCACCTCCTCTCTTGCGGCGGCAGGAACCACCACACGGCTTCCCCAGAGCATGCAGTTCTTGTGTGCAGACATTTCATGGCGCCTCTGAACGAAGGGCTTGAAATGCTCCTCCTGGACCTCGGAGGGCCAGCCATGCAGCAGCCAGCGTAGCACCCGTGATAAGACTGGATCTTTCTGTGTGAGGCTGCTAATCTGCTGGGCATGGAGTGGGGCCTCCGGAACCTCCTCCAGTAGCAGCACCTCCAGGGGTGGTGGCGTCTCAGCCATCGGCCGGTTCAAAGGCAAGCGACTCAGAGCATCAGCATTAGCCAGCATCTTCCCAGGCCTGTAGCAAAGTTCACAACTGTAGGCCCCCAACATCAGACTCCACCGAAGTATACGCGGTGATATGATCTGGGGCATGGGCTTGGAGTGATGCAGGAGCCCCAAGAGTGGCTTGTGGTCTGTGTAGATGACGAACTGTCTCCCTAACAGGTACTGGCTGAACTTCTTTACCCCAAATATGATGGCTAGGGCCTCCTTGTCAATCTGGGCGTAATTACGTTCTGTTGTTGAGAGTGTTCTTGAGGCAAAACTGATCGGCGCTTCCCGGCCATCTGGCTCTATGCGACCCAACAGAGCTCCCAGCCTGTATGGTGAGGCATCACACACCAACACTAATGGCTTGTTTTCATCATAGTGTGCCAGAACCTTATCTGCTTGTAGCAGTTCCTTTGCCTGTCTGTAGGCTGTTTCATGAGCTGAGGTCCAGTTCCACACTGTTGCTTGGTCTAACAGCCTGTGCAGTGGCTCTAAGATTGTGGCTTTGCCCTTGAGAAAACAACTGTAGAAGTTTAACAGTCCGAGGAATGCCTGCAGTTCGGTCTTGTTCTTGGGGGTGGGAGCGCTCCAGATAGCCTCCACCTTCTCCGTAGTCGGATGCACATCGTCTTTGTCCACTCGGAATCCCAAGAACTCCACCCCATTGGCAGCGAACACACATTTCTCCTGAAGGCGTAGTCCTACCTCAGCCAGCCAGCGTAGTACTTCCTGCAGCCGCTCATCATGGGCTTCCTGTGTCTTGCCTGTAATCAGTATGTCATCCAAGTAAGGCTGAACTCCCGGAACACCAGCCAACAGGGTGTCCATGAACCTCTGAAAGATTGCCACAGCTGTAGACACCCCAAACTGCAGCCTTGTGGCTCGGAAAAGTCCTCTGTGGGTGTTGATTGTCAACAGCTCGGCTGACTCTTCATCCAGGACCAGTTGCTGGTATGCTTGCTTGAAATCCAGCTTGGTGAACAGAGTGCCTCCAGCCAGTGTTGAAAACAGCTCTGTAACTGTTGGTAAGGGATACACATCTGGTAACACAGCAGTATTAACCATACATCTGTAATCTCCACAGATTCGCAGGCCCCCATCCTTCTTTGCAATGGGCACGATAGGGGTGGCCCAACGGGAGTTCTTCACTGGCAAGAGAACCCCTTGGTTCACCAGCTTATCCAGGGCCTCATCCACCTTCTTGCGCAACGCAAAAGGAACTGGTCGCGCCTTGAAGAACTTAGGCGCTACCCCTGGGTCCACTTCGATTGAGACTGGCGGTCCCCGACAGGCCCCGAACTCACCAAAAACCTCTTCATAGTTCTCCAACATAGGCATTATGGGCTGTCGCTGTACCGTGTGTACTCCTGTCACTTCAATACCGAGGGGCTCAAACCAATCTCTGCCCAGCAGGCTTGTGCCCTGCCCCGCCACCACATAAAGTGGAAGTGTGTCCTTGACTGCCTGATACTTAACTTCCACATGAATCATACCCAGCACCTGGAGTTGAGCTTGGGACCACTGCCATAGCACGCCACTGCCCTGAGCCATCGCCGGGGGTTCACTTGGCCACAGCCTATTGTAAGTCTCTTCACTTATCAACGAACACGCTGAGCCTGAATCCACCTCCATGCAGAGTGGTGCCCCATTCATGATCACATTTGCCGTGTATCCCCACCGTCTGTGGGGTACTGCTCAGCTTCCGTGGTATACACTGTCTACACATCGTTGTCCTCCAGTGTCAGGGTGTGTGTCTGCGATGCTTGTGTTGGCTCTGCTGCAGCAGCCTGAGCTTTCTTCATGCAGACACGAGCTATGTGTCCTCTTTTCTTACAGAAATGACATACCGCTGACACAAATTTGCATGTAGTGGAACCATGGAGAGCCCCACAGCGGAAACATTTTCTTCCTGTCTCTTTAGTTGCCTCCATGTCTCTCGCAGCAGGAGCTGCGTGTGTGGTCTTGTGCACCTCCTCGGCGGCCTGAGATGGTGCTGCCTCTGTACGGAGCATACGTGTGTTCATCGATGCAGCCTCTGCTGCTAAAGCCTTCTCCTCGGCCAGTCGGAACGTCAGGGCCTTCTCCGCTAACAGCTGTCTCTGCAATGCCGAGTCCAGCACTCCACACACAATCCGAAATAGATTGTCCAGGCTGTTGTTTACAATTGTGAAAATGGAAACGCTGCACAATCTCAGAGGGTTTTGGGTTAAAATGTTTCTGCAGCTTCTCAATCAAATCAGCATAATCCACCTCACTAGGTTTACGAGGAGCCACCAATGAACGCAGGACGGAGTAAGTAGCAGCTCCGCATACACTTAGCCACACTGAGCGCTTCTCTTCTTTGTCAATATTATTGGCCTCAAAGAAACACCCCAGTCTTTCTGCGTGTTCCTCCCATGAACTGTCCTTATCCCCAGAGAACTCTTCAATACGTCCCAAAGTCGTCATAGTTTTAATCTGCACTGTCCCTTTAAGATCCACGGACTTTTTCCTTTTAAAAAAAATTATTTTTCTCCTCCGGCCAGAGTTACGGTAGCGACACTCACGGTAGTTGCCTGGCCCGCACAATACTCTGTCCGCCGTCTACGTCGCAGCTAGCCAACTATCAAAATGCCGTTGATGTTGCTAGCTGAGTGGTCCGCTCGTGGCAATTTCCAATATCACGGCTGTAGGTTCGCATGTCTATCTCTGCCCTTCTAGCGAGTTCAACAGCCGCCTCATCGCCAGTATTGCATCTTGACCGAACAGTAATGAATAGAGGAGACGGAATGTACCTTTTACTATTTACTGAGTAATTGGGTGGACATTACAGCACATTGTCTGCATGGCAGAACCCGAAACTGAAAGTGAAAGACAAAGTAAAACTGAGCCCCCCAGCACCCCCTTCAGGTAACACCCGGGAACTGGGACAAACTTAATTGAAGCAAAACTCAAAACACAACAATTCTCAAGGTCATTTAGGAGCAATGTGTCCTCTCATTTTTTCCCCGTCCCTTTAACTGGCTGCGCGGCCTATTCAAATTTTCGCACGTGCGCAGTTTATTCAGTGTAAAAGCCGGTGAGCCGCCTGTGCGGGACCTCCAGACCGCTGATCGGCCGCGCAGATTAGTGGGAACCTTGTTTATGAGCAGTTCTCGACTCGTGATAGCCAGCTGATGTTTCGAGTGGCACATGATCTGTTTCCAATTATTTTAAATCTATGACCTCTAGTTATTGACCCACTCGCTAGAGGGAATATTTTTTCCCCATTTACTCAAAACCTCTCACCATCTTGAAAACCTCTATTAGGTCACCTCTTGACCTTCTCTGTTCCAAGAAGAACAGTCCTAACTTATCCAACCTCTCCTCATAACTGAAGTCCCTCATCCTGGTAACATCCTGGTAAACCTCCTCTGTACCCTTTCTAAGGCCTTTACATCTTTCCTGAAGTGCGGTGCCCAGAATTATCCACAATACTCCAGCTGGGGCCAAACCAGTGATTTATAAAGTTCGAGTGTGATCTCTCGGTTTTTATATTTTATTCCTCTGTTTATAAACCCAAGTAAACCTTTTGCTTTTTTAACCACCTTATCAACTTGCCCTGCCTCCTTTAAGGATTTGTGTATATGGACACCAAGGTCTCTCTGCTCATCTACACTATTCAAACTCGTGCCATTTATAGTCTACTGTCTTTCCCTATTAGTCCTCCCAAAGTGTATCACTTCACACTTCTCCCCGTTGAACTCCATTTGCCCGCGGCAGCGTCCTGGAGATTAATCTTCGCTTACTGGAGACTCCAGGGCAATCCTGGAGGTTCGGCAACCTTATTGTGACCTTGTCATAATAAGTTAAGGAGATAAAACACAGAGTTTACCTTTTGATGCTTTAAAGACTTCAGTCAAATACCGGACTTCTTCCAGAATTTTCTCCTCAAAGGCAATTTTGCCTAAACCAAAGTTTCGCAAAACCGTCAGTGTAAATCTCCGTTGCTGCTTCCAGGACCTCCCGTAGGGGGCCATGATAATGCCTAGCAGGAAGGGGGAAAAGAGTGGATAAATAATAATAACCAGTTTCCTCTCCCTGTCTTTTGAGGACTAAGAGAAAGTTCACAGCACATCGGTGACCCAGTAGCGAAGCTGATCAATTTAAATAGTTCACTTACAATCTGATGCCTCGCGCTACAGCTAGAAAAAATAAATCCGTCCTGGTTGAGACTGGGCAGGAATAAAATAAATAAGGTGTCCTTGCCAAAACAGAGTCTCTCTAACCACCGTTTCCATCCCTGGCAACTGGCTGAAGATGAGCCACACCGTTTGCAACCTTGGTGTTATGCTTGACCCCGAGATGAGCTTCCGACCACATATCCGCTCCATCACCAAGACCGCCTACTTCCACCTCCGCAACATCGCCCGACTCCGCCCCTGCCTCAGCTGGCCTGCTGCCGAAGCCCTGATCCATGCCTTTGTTACCTCTAGACTGGACTATTCCAATGTTCTCCTGGCTGCCCTCCTATCTTCCAACCTACATTAGTTCCCTGTCCGACAACGCCTAAAATTTAAAATTCTCATCCTTGTTTTCAAATCCCACCATGGCCTTCCCCTCCTTATCTCTGTAATCTCCTCCAGCACCTACATCCCTCCGAGATCTCTGCGTTCCTCCAATTCTGGCCTCTTGCGCATCCCTGATTTTAATCGCCGCACTATTGGCGGCCGTGCCTTCTGTTGCCTCGGCCCTAAGCTTTGGAATTCCCTGCCTAAACCTCTCCGCCTCTCTACCTCTCTCTCCTCCTTTAAGAAGCTCCTGAAAACATTCTTCTTTGATCAAGCTTTAGGGCACCTATCCTAATATCTCCTTACCATGAATCATATAGAATGGTTACAGCACAGAAGGAGGCCATTCGGCCAGTCGAGCCCGTGCCAGCTCTCTGCAAGAGCACTTCAGCGAGTCCCAGACCCCCCGCCCTTTCCCCGTAGCAATGCAAATTTCTTTCCTTCAGTTACTTATCCAACTCCCTTTTGAAAGCCGTGGTTGAATCTGCCTCCCCCATCCTTTCAGGCAGCGCATTCCAGATCATAACCACTTGCTCCCAAAAAAAAGTTTTTCCTCATGTCGCCTTTCGTTCTTCTGCCAATCTCCTTAAATCAGTGTCCTCTGGTTCTCACACCTTATGTGGCTCAGTGTCAAATTTTGTTTGATAACGCTCCTGTGAAGCGCCTTGGGACGTTTTACTACCTTAAAGACGCTATGTAAATGCTAGTTGTTGTTGTTACAGTAACTTTCCAGGGCGTTACAGGAAAATGAAACAAACTCATAAATGCTTAATACCTTGACCTTTTGTCAAATCATCAATAAGAGGCAAATGTGGCCGCCCTGCAAATTCTCTGCCATATTGGACGAGGGCCTCTTGAATGATCTGAAATCCATTGAGGAAAACGATAGACATCCCGAATGTGTCGACCATACAAATATTCCCGTACTTCTTGGAAAGCTGTTTTTGGGGGAAAGGGAAGGAAAGAAAAACAAAAAGATGATGGGCACTTTTGTACATCTCGCCGCAATTTACCTCAAAAAAAAGTTTGAAAACAAATCTCGTTACTTGATGATCTTTCATAGCAGACTGCTTTAAGAACTTCCTTATTCCAAAATGACATAGAATTACACAGGCCAATTGGACCAACAGGTCCAGGCCAGTGTCTACGCTCCGCACCAGACTCCTCCCACTCTACTCCATCGAATCATAGAATCATAAAATAGGACAGCACAGAAGGAGGCCATTCGGCCCATCGAGTCTGCGCCGGCTCTTTCGAAGAGCAATCCAGTCAGTCCCACTCCCCTCGCTCTTTCCCCACATCCCTGCAATTGTTTCTCCTTCAAGTATTTATCCAATTCCCTTTTGAAAGCTACTGTTGAATCTGTATCCACCACCCTATCAGGCAGCGCATTCCAAATCCTCACCACTCGCTGCGTAAAAAAGTTTTTCCTCAAGTCGCCTTTGGTTCTTTTGCCAATCACCTTAAATCTGTGCCCTCTGGTTATCGACCCTTCAGTCATTGGTTACAGTTTCTCTTTATTTACTCTGTCTAAACCCGTGATGATTTTAAACACCTCTATCAACTCTCCTCTTAGCCTTCCCTGCTCCAAAGAGAACAACCCCAGCTTCTCCAGTCTATTTATATTTCCCCCGCTTTGCCTCCTGCACTGAAGCTGACGGGAATGACGAGAAAGGGGGCTGGGTGGGGCGGGGGATGAAATCAGGAGGGAGGGCCAGTTCTGCCACTGACCCAAGAAATGGTCACCCGGTGTAATGTTGGTCCTGGGAAGATGCGGGGGGTGGGGGGTGAGGGGTGGGGGAGTGGGGGTGAGGGGGAGGTCTATAAACAGCTGCCGGTGATGGGAGCGAATGGGAAAGGGCGGGTCTTGAACGGCAAATAAGGAGAAACTCTTTCCAGTGGCGGGTGGGTCGGTTAACCAGAGGACACAGATTGAAGGCGATGGCCAAAAGAACCAGAGGCGAGATGAGGTTAAAAGAAAAATTATGGGCCGAGTTCTTACGATCTGGAACGCGCTGCCTGAAAGTGCAGTGGAAGCAGATTCAATGATATCTTTTAAAAAGAAATTGGATGAATACTTGAAGGGGAAAAAATTGCAGGGCTATGGGGAAAGAGCAGGGGGCAGTGGGACTAATTAGAGAGCTCTTTCAAAGAGCCGGCACAGGCACGATGGGCCGAATGGCCTCCCTCTGTGCTATATCATTCTATGGTTCAATGACTTCTCCCTTTGCTCTGTGGTGATGATCTGAAATTTATGTTCTAGTGTGACCAGTAGAAATACTTTTCCCCAACAAAGTAGCCCGCTTGATTGGCACCACATCCACCACCTTAAACATTCACTCCCTCCACCACCGGCGCACCGTGACTGCAGTGTGTACCATCTACAAGATGCACTGCAGCAACTCGCCAAGGCTTCTTCGACAGCACCTCCCAAACCCGCGACCTCTACCACCTAGAAGGACAATCTCAATACAGCAATAAATTCTCCTTGTAATACTCATGCCCAAATCTGAATGTTCTAACAATAGAATTCACATTAAATGCAGGAGCAGTCACACAGCAATACAAACCATGTAAAGTTGTTTTCACACGTCAAACACCTCCGAACCAAACTTAAACTCATACTTACCCAAAGCAACACAGATGGCAAAGGCAGCAGGCACATGGGAACACCACCACCTCCAAGTTCCTCTCCAAGTCACACGCCATCCTAACTTGGAAATATATCGGCCGGTCCTTCATCGTGGCTAGGTCAAAATCCTGGAACTCCCTCCCTAACAGCACTGTAGGAGCACCTTCACCACACGGACTGCAGCGGTTGAAGAAGGCGACTCACCACCACCTTCTCAAGGGCAATTAGGGATGGGCAATAAATGCTGGGCCTTGCCAACGATGCCCACGTCCCACGAATGAATTTAAAAAAATCACCTCTGTCGAATCCCCTCTTCGCCTACTTTGTTCTGATGCGAGGAAAAAGCCTCAGGTTCCCCAGTCTTTAGTCATAACTAAAGCCTTTCATCCAATATAGGGCCTGAATCTGTCATCGGAGGCTTACATAGAAACATAGAAGATAGGAGCAGGAGTAGGCCATTCGACCCCTCGAGCCTGTTCCACCATTTAATGAGATCATGGCTGATCATCCAAGTTCAGTACCCTGTCCCTGCTTTCTCCCCATATCCCTTGATCCCTTTAGCCTTAAGAAATATATCCAACTCCTTCTTGAATATATTTAATGAATTGGCCTCAACTGCCTTGTGTGGTAGAGAATTCCACAGGTTCACCACTCTCTGGGTGAAGAAATTCCTCCTCATCTCAGTCCTAAATGGATTACCCCTTATCTTTAGACTGTGACCCCTGGTTCTGGACTCCCCGGCCATCGGGAACATCCTTCCTGCATCTAGTCTGTCTAGTCCTGTTAGAATTTTATAAGTTTCAATGAGATCCCCTCTCATTCTTCTAAACTCTAGCAAATATAAGCCCAATCAACCCAATCTCTCCTCATACGACATTCCTGCCATCCCAGGTATCAGTCTGGTGAATCTTCGCTGCACTCTCTCCATGGAAAGAACATCCTTCCTCAGTTAAGGTGACCAAAACTGCATATAATACTCAAGGTGTGGTCTCACCAAGGCCCTGTACAACTGCAGCAAGACATCCTTGCTCCTGTACTCGAATCCTCTCGCTATGAAGGCCAACATACCATTTGCCTTCTTAACCGCCTGCTGCACCTGCATGCTTACCTTCAGCGACTGGTGCACAAGGGCACCCAGGTCTTGTTGCACTTCCCCCTTTCCCAATCTATTGCCGTTCAGACAATAATCTGTCTTCCTGTTTTTGCCACCAAAGTGGATAACCCCGCATTTATCCACATTATACTGCATTTGCCATGCATCTGCCCAATCACCCAACCTGTCCAAATCATACTGGAGTTTCTTTGCATCCTCCTCACAGCACACACGCCCACCCAGCTTTGTGTCGTCTGCAAACTTGGAGATATTACATCTAGTTCCCTCGTCTAGATCATTAATATATATTGTGAATAACTGGGGTCCTAGCACCGATCCCTGCGGTACCCCACTAGTCACTGCCTGCCACTCGGAAAAAGACCCATTTATTCCAACTGTTTGCTTCCTCTCTGCCAACCAGTTCTCCATCGAAGACGGTACCTTACCCCCAATCCCGTGTGCTTTAACTTTGCACGCTAATCTCTTATACGGGACATTATCGGAAGCCTTCTGAAAGTCCAAATACACCACATCCACTGGTTCTCACTTATCTATTCTACCAGTTACATCCTCAAAAAATTCCAGTAGATTAGTCAAGCATGATTTACCTTTAGTAAATCTATGTTGACTTTGTCCAATCCTGTCACTGTTTTCCAAGTGCTCTGCTATTACATCTTTTATAATGGACTCTAGCATTTTCCCCACTACCGATGTCAGACTTACCGGTCTATAATTCCCCGTTTTCTCTCTACCACCTTTTTTAAATAGTGGGGTTATATTAGCTATCCTCCAATCCATGGGAACTGTTCCAGAATCTATAGAATTTTGGAAGATGACCAGCAATGCATCTACTATTTCTAGGGCCACTTCCTTAAGTACCCTAGGATGTAGATTATCAGGCCCTGGGGATTTATCAGCCTTCAATCCCCTCAATTCCCCTAACACCATTTCCCTACAAATACTGATTTCATTCAATTCCTCCCTCTCATTAGACCCTATGTTCCCCGACATCTCTGGGAGGTTATTTGTGTCCTCCATTGTGAAGCCAGAACCAAAGTATGTATTTAATTGGCTTTCCATTTCTTTGTTCCCCCATTTTAATTTCCCCTGATTCTGACTGCAAGGGACCTATGCTTGACTTCACCAATCTGTTTCTCTTCACATGTCTATAGAAGCTTTTACAGTCAGTTTTTATGTTCCCTGAAAGCTTACTCTCATAATCTATTTTCCCCCTCTTAATTAATCCCTTTGTCCTCCTTTGCTGAATCCTAAACTGCTCCCAATCCTGAGGTTTGCTGCTTTTCCTGGTCAAATTATATGTCCTCTCCTTGGATCTTATGCTATCCCTAATTTCCCTTGATAGCCACGGTTAAGTCACCTTTTTGTTTTATTTTTATGCCAAACAGGGATGAGCAAATTCTGTAGTTCATCCATGCGATCTTTAAATGTTTGCCATTGCCTCTCCACCATCAACCTTTTAGGTAATGTTCCCCAATCCATCCTAGCCAACTCGTGCCTCATACCATCGTAGTTTCCTTTATTAAATTCAGGACCCTAGTCTCTGAGTCAACTACTTCACTCTCCATTTTAATGAAGAATTTTATCATTTTATGATCGCTCCTCCCCAAGTGGCCTCGCACAACAAGGTTGCTAATTAATCCTTTCTCATTACATAATAACCAATCTAAGATGGCCTGATCTCTAGTTGGTTCCTCAACATATTGGTCCAGGAAACCATCCCGTATACACTCTAGGAATTCCTACTCCACAGTATTGTTACTAATTTGGTTAGCCCAATCTATATGTAGATTAAAGTCACCCATGATAACTGCAGTGCCCTTATTGCACGCATCTTTAATTTCCCATTTAATGCCATCCCCAACCTCAGCATTACTGATGGGGGTCTGTATACAACTCCCACTAACGTTTTCTGCCCCTTGGTATTTCTCAGCTCTGCCCATACAGATTCCACATCATCAGAGCTAATATCCTTCCTTACTATTGTGTTAATCTCCTCTTTAACCAGCAATGCTACCCCACCTCCTTTTCCTTTTTTCCTGTCCTTCCTGAATATTGAATACCCCTGGATGTTGATTTCCCAGACTTGGTCATCCTGGAGCCATGTCTCCGTAATCCCAATTATATCATATCCATTTACATCTATTTGCTCAGCTAATTCATCCACCTTATTGCAAATGCTCCTTGCATTAAGACACAAAGCTTCCAGGCTTGATTTTTTAACACTCATAGTCCTTTTAGAATTATTATTTACTGTGGCCCTGTTTGATTTACACCCTTGATTTCTCTGCCTTCCACTTTTGCTTTTCTCCTTCCTGTCTTTTGTTTCTATTCTTGCTTCCCTTTCCTCTGTCTCCCTGCACAGGTTCCCAACCCCTGCCATTTTAGTTTAAACCCTCCCCAACAGCACTAGCAAACACTCCCCCTAGGGCATCGGTTCCGGTCCCGCTCAGGTGCAAACCGTCCAGTTTCTACTGGTCCCACCTCCCCTAGAACCGGTTCCAATGTCCCAGGAATTTGAATCCCTCCCCCTTGCACCATTCCTCTAGCCACGTATTCATCTGAAATATCCTTCTATTTCTACTCTGACTAGCGCATGGCACTGGTAGCAATCCTGAGATTACTACCTTTGAGGTCCTATTTTTTAATTTACCTTGTATCTCCCTATATTCAGCTTTTAGGACCTCACCCCATTTTTTACCTATATCTTTGGTACCTATATACACCACGACAGCTGGCTGTTCACCCTCCCCTCCAGAATGCCCTGCAGCCGCTTCGAGACATCCTTGACCCTTGCACCAGGGAGGCAACATACCATCCTGGAGTCTCGTTTGCGGCCGCAGAAACGCCTATCTATTCCCCTTACAATAGAATCCCCTATCACTATAGCTCTTCTGCTTTTTTTCCTTCCGTCCTGTGCAGCAGGACCACCCATGGTGCCAGGAAGTTGGCCACTGCTGCCTCCCCCCGATAAGCCATCCCCCTCAACAATATCCAAAGTGGTATATCTGTTTGAAAGGGGGATGGCCACAGGGGACCCCTGCACTACCTGCCTGCGCCTACTACTCTGCCTGGTGGTCACCCATTCCCTTCTTGCCTGTGCAGCCTTTACCTGCGGTGTGACCAACTCCCTAAACTTGTTATCCACGATGTGCTCAGCATCGTGAATGAACATAAGAACATAAGAAATAGGAGCAGGAGTAGGCCAATCGGCCCCTCGAGCCTGCTCCACCATTCAATAAGATCATGGCTGATCTGATCCTAACCTCAAATCTTCTATCACTCTGCATCCACCCGAACCCATGTGATCTCCCGGGAGAGGCGAAAAACCAGATAAAGACCCAATGGCCAATTTGGGAGAAAAAAATCTGGGAAATTCCTCTCCGACCCATCTAGGCGATCGAAATTCTTCCAGGAGATCACTCTGTCCCTATATTATCTACAGTACTTACCTTCTGTAAAGGCGATCTCCACCCCAGCCAGGAACAGGAATAAAACCATCTCCTGAAATCTAACACAGAATTAGAACACAGTAGGAGCAGAACCAGGCTACACGGCCCCTGGGCCCACTCCACTACCCACAGGGCCATGACCATTCCGAACCTAGACTCATGTCCAATTTCCTGCCTGCTCCCCGTAACCCTTAATTCCCTTTACTTCTAGGAAACTATCTATTTCTGTTTTAAATTTATTTAATGATGTAGCTTCCACAGCTTTCTGGGGCAGCAAATTCCACAAACCTACCACCCTCTGAGTGAAGAAGTTTCTCCTCATCTCAGTTTTGAATGAGCAGCCCCTTATTTTAAGATTATGCCCCCTAGTTCTAGTTTCACCCATCATTGGGAACATCCTCACCGCATCCACCCGATCAAGCCCCTTCACAATCTTATATGTTTCAATAAGATCGCCTCTCATTCTTCTGAACTCCAATGAGTAGAGTCCCAATCTACTCAACCTCTCCTCATATGACCACCCCCTCATCCCCGGGATTAACCGAGTGAACCTTCTTTGTACTGACTCGAGAGCAAGTATGTCTTTTCTCAAGTATGGACACCAAAACTGTATGCAGTATTCCAGGTGTGGTCTCACCAATACCTTGTACAACTGCAGCAATACCTCCCTGTTTTTATATTCCATCCCCCTAGCAATAAAGCCAACATTCCATTGGCCTTCTTAATCACTTGCTGCACCTGCATACTAACTTTTTGAGTTTCGTGCACCAGGACCCCCAGATCCCTTTGTACTACAGTACTTTCCAGTTTCTTGCCATTAAGATAATAACTTGCTCTATGATTTTTCCTGCCAAAGTGCATAACCTCACACTTTCCAGTATTGTATTCCATCTGCCAAATCTCTGCCCACTTACTTAGCCTGTCTATGTCCCTTTGCAGGTTTTTTATGTCCTCCTCACTCACTACTTTCCGTCCCATCTTTGTATCATCTGCAAACTTTGATATGTTACACTCGGTCCCCTCCTCCAAATCATTAATATAGATTGTAAAGAGTTGGGGACCCAGCACTGACCCCTGCGGAACACCACTAGTTACTGGTTGCCAATCTGAGAACGAACCATTTATCCCAACTCTCTGCTTTCTGTTAGAGAGCCAATCCTCCACCCATGCCAGAATATTACCCCCAATCCCGTGATTTTTTATCTTGAGCAATAATCTTTTGTGTGGCACCTTGTCAAATGCCTTTTGGAAGTCTAAATACACTACGTCCACTGGTTCCCCTTTATCCACCCTGTATGTTACTTCCTCAAAAAACTCAAGCAAATTTGTCAAACATGACTTCCCCTTCATGAAACCATGCTGAGTTTGTCCTATTAAATTATGTTTATCCAAATGTCCCGTTACTGTCTCCTTAATAATGGACTCTAACATTTTACCAACCACAGATGTTAGGCTAACAGGTCTATAGTTTCCAGCCTTCTGCCTACTACCCTTTTTAAATCCTGTATGTATCCATTCGCAGCTCCAGTGCCGCAATGCGGTCTGTCAGTAGCTGCAGCTGGATACACTTCCCGCACACATGGTCGTCAGGGACACAGGAAGTGTCCCTGATTTCCCACATAGTGCAGGAGGAGCATGCCACGGGGCCGAGCTGTGCTGCCATGACTTCCGCCACCTGGTGGATGCCTCTGAACCGCGATAAATCTACGAACCTACATGATAGTCCTGGATCTATGGAGACTCGCGTTCCCGGGCCTCTAGGCGCAGGACAGCGAAGCGGCCCACGTATCCCAGGAGCGCATGCGGCTTGCAAGCGGCCCTGGGATCACGTGGGTCGGCCCAACCAATCAGAAAGGGGATTCCCATTGACGTACGGAATCCCCACAAGCATTAATAAGAATCACCTAAAAAATACATGTATACAACTTTGAAATGCACGTTTAAGATGAATGAAAATACAACTTCATTTAACATTTAAAACAAAAATTAAATTTTTTGAAAAATAAATTTGAACATTTGTTTAAGGGCAAAAAAATAACAAACTAATTTCGAATGTTTAAAAAAAGTTATTTTAATATTTACTTTCACCCTTACACTGGTAAAAGAAGGCCCTTAAGCCTGCTTTTATCAGGAGCAAGAGTTTCATGGGCATTCGCTGGGCAAATAGCCCGACACTTCGCCAGCGGATGTCCATCTCCCGGGGATGCGGTGGTTCTGTCAAGGAGATTCTTGACAGATCGCAAGTTCCGGGTTTTCGTGCTTGCGCAACCCATGTGTAAACCCGGATCTCGCGGGGCACCTGCGGCCGCGCACGCACTGCGTATGTGGTCAGAGACCCCAGAAAATCCGGGCCATTGTGTGCACATCCACTGCAGAAAGTAGTAAATCACTATTCCCCCGCCCACCGCCCTCCCACCCAGACTGAGCAACCAGGGAATAGAGGCAACAAACAAAGTGAGAGATGTGCAACATTTACCCTTGCAGGCCACATGCTTGGGAATAAATGTTATTTCCTCAAAGCAGAAATCAAACAAAACAATCACAAATCGAGACTTAGGCTTCGTTCAAATAGCAGACGGAGAAAGATTGGGAGCGGGAGCAGCCATTACCTCAGTGAGACCAATATGGGGCGCCTGTCCCCTGCTGAAGAAGCTTCTAACAATGCATAACACGGCGGGTGGTCCTGGGGGTAGTCCGCTTGATCTCCTCACTTTCATCACAGACATCAGCGTTAAAAACACCGCCAGGAAGATCAGGAGGGTTTGTAGATCGAGATATCGCAGCCAACAAAGAGGTGCTCCCTCCAACAACTGCTGCACGATTGCCATTCTCAGCTTTTCAGAAGCGCCCAGCACCTAACGCTTTCACTTCAGTTTATGGTTTATAAATGAATGAAAGGTTTACAACTTTATAAACAACTGGTCCTTCGAAAGGCCGGAGCAGACTTGTTTTATTTCCAGATGCAGTTCCTGTCATCAGGAGAGTCTAGAGTCCAGTTTTTCAGCTTTTCTTGCTGACGGAGTTTTGCAGTTTTTCTTGTTGACGAAGTCCTCAGCGAGGAGTGGCTGATAAAGTCATTTCGCTGGCATTGTATTGATTGGTAGTCGGGTTGCTATAGTTTGCCAACAGCCTCTGGCAGAGTTCCCAGGCCGCAGCCTCTCTTTCATACCTCCTCTATATTTCGGAAAGTGCACCATTGCAGCCTTGGTCCAATCATGGACAAAAGAGTTGAATTCCCGAGGTGAGGCGAGACTATCCTTATTTTGTCTTAAAATACTCCTGTGCAGCGCCTTGGGACGTTTTACTATGTTAAAGGCGCTATATAAATACAAGTTGATGTTGGTGTAATGGAGTTGTTTGGAGTATACAGAGTTCATGGTGGAGCTAAAAGTTGATGTTCTTGGTCCTCCATGTTTATCTGGCGGAACTTGTGGCTTATCCCAGAATAAGGGAATAATCTTTACTCCTGGGTGGGAGTCTACCACAAACAGTTGCACCATCAACCGAATTCAAGACCACAACTTGTATGTCAAGCCTTTCATGTGCTCCGTCGAGAGAATTGTTGCCGTTTTTTACAGGTGTTCAGCTCTGAACTAAAAGCTCCTTCCACAAGGTTTCGATGACCCACAAACACAGCAGGCCTCCCATGACGCCTTGTTTGTTTGAAAGTTTAAAGGGGCCACGTCCTCTTTGCCCAATGTCATTGGGATAGCTTGGGGCTTTATTATCGGTCTGGCCGATAATGTGACTCCAGACCCACAGCAATGTGGTTGACTCTTAACTGTAAGAAGTCACACAACACCAGGTTATAGTCCAACAGCTTTATTTGAAATCACAAGCTTTCGGACCGCTGCTCCTTCGTCAGGTGAACATAAGAACATAAGAAATAGGAGCAGGAGTAGGCCAATCGGCCCCTCGAGCCTGCTCCGCCATTCAATAAGATCATGGCTGATCTGATCCTAACCGCCAATCCACTATCACAGAACCATCTCCTGAATCTAACAGAATTAGACACACGAAATAGGAGCAGGATCATGCTACACGGCCCCTCGGCCCGCTCCGCTACCCACAGGGCCATGACCGATCCGAACCTAGACTCATGTCCAAATTCCTGCCCGCTCCCCGTAACCCTTAATTCCCTTTACTTCTAGGAAACTGTCTATTTCTGTTTTAAATTTATGTAATGATGTAGCTTCTACAGCTTTTTGGGGCAGCATATTCCATGGACCTACCACCCTCTGAGTGAAGTAGTTCCTCCTCATCTCAGTTTTGAAAGAGCAGCCCCTTATTCTAAGACTATGCCCCCTAGTTCTAGTTTCACCCATCATCGGGAACATCTTCCCCACATCCACCCGATCCGACCCCTTCACAATCTTATATGTTTCAATAAGATCGCCTCTCATTCTTCTGAACTCCAATGAGTAGAGTCCCAATCTACTCAACCTCTCCTCATATGTCCATCCCCTCATCCCCGGGATTAACCGAGTGAATCTTCTTTGTACTGACTCGAGAGCAAGTATGTCCTTTCTTAAGTATGGACACCAAAACTGTACGCAGTATTCCAGGTGCGGCCTCACCAATACCTTGTACAACTGAAGCAATACCTCCCTATTTTTATATTCTATCCCCCTAGCAATGAAAGCCAACATTCCATTGGCCTTCTTAATCACTTGCTGCACCTGCATACTAACCTTATGAGTTTCGTGCACCAGGACCCCCAGATCCCTTTGTACTTCAGTACTTTCCAGTTTCTTGCCATTAAGATAATAACTTGCTCTACGATTTTTCCTGCCAAAGTGCATAACCTCACACTTTCCAGTATTGTATTCCATCTGCCAAATCTCTGCCCACTTACTTAGCCTGTCGATGTCCCCTTGCAGGTTTTTTATGTCCTCCTCACTCACTACTTTCCCTCCCATCTTAGTATCATCTGCAAACTTTGATATGTTACACTCGGTCCCCTCCTCCAAATCGTTAATATAGATTGTAAAGAGTTGGGGACCCAGCACTGACCCCTGCGGAACACCACTAGCTACTGATTGCCAGTCTGAGAATGAACCATTTATCCCAACTCTCTGCCTTCTGTTAGATAGCCAATCCTCTATCCATGCCAGAATATTACCCCCAATCCCGTGATTTTTTATCTTAAGCAATACTCTTTTGTGTGGCACTTTGTCAAATGCCTTTTGGAAGTCTAAATACACTACGTCCACTGGTTCCCCTTTATCCACCCTATATGTTACTTCCTCAAAGAACTCCAGCAAATTTGTCAAACATGACTTCCCCTTCATAAAACCATGCTGACTTTGTCCTATTAAATTATGGTTACCCAAATGTCCTGTTACTGTCTCCTTAATAATGGACTCCAAAATTTTACCTACCACAGATGTTAGGCTAACCGGTCTATAGTTTCCAGCCTTCTGTCTACTGCCCTTTTTAAATAAGGGTGTTACATTAGCAGTTTTCCAGTCTGCCGGGACCTTTGCCGAGTCCAGGGAGTTTTGGAAAGTGGAGAAATGCATAAAGACACAGCTTATATAGTCAGAGAATAATGTCAGATGTTTACAGGTAATCTTTTTAACTGCCATTTATCACACCTCGGCAGAGAGATAATCACAGCAATCAAAGGTGTGAATGGTGTCCAAACAGGCCAGTCAGGAATACATTACATCAAAGAACAATGAGGTGGGGTCACAAGGGGTCAAATATTGCAGATGCTGGGGTCTGTATGAAAAACAAAAAAAAAGACAAAAAACATTGTGATTTCAAATAAAGCTGTTGGACTATAACCTGGTGTTGTGTGACTTCTTACATTTGTCCACCCCAGTCCAACTCCGGCATCTCCACACCATGACTCTTAACTGCCCTCTGAGGTTCAAGAAGGTGGCTCACCACCACCACCTTCTCGAGGGCACTTAGGGATGGGCAATAAATGCCGGCCTTGCCAGTGACGCCCACATCCCGTGAACAAATTTAAAAAAAATTATCTTGAAAGGGGAGTTGACAGCGTCTGTTCTGAGCAATATTTAATGAATGATATTGCTGGTCATATAATTCCAGAAAGAGCTTCATGATTTTTTGATATATGACTTTATTATCTGACTATGAAATGAAAAAGATGCCAGATGTGTTCCAATCATTTGCTTCGTAATATTAATGCTTTTTTCTCTGAAAGGTGCTGGGAGCTGCAGGAATGGGAGCCCCCAAAAACTAAGGCTGCACCCAGGTTCAATGAGGTCTTTCTCCATGCTCTTGCTGAGGGAGTTAGAGGACGTCAGGAGGTCCTCTTCTCTGGAAACGGAGGGAGGAGGGTCTCCTCAGCAAACCAAGGCAGCTTGGCTGCAAATTGCTGAGGAGGTGAGTTTGACGTCTGTGTGCAGACGCACATGGGTTTAGTGTCGAAAATGGTTTAATGATCTGCTGAGGTCACCTAAAGTGTGGCCTCTGAGTTCAGGGAAATGGAAGTTCAAGAGTGAGGGCTCGGGGCGATTTCCATGTAGAATGTTGGTGGTGACACTGAGCACAAACCACCGTTTATTGGAGAGATGATGCCTGGGGTTTGAGACTGTCGGACTTATATTCATCTCCATGTGCCGGCCACCTGTGGTTGAAGCGTAAGCTTACGTGAATTTACCATGGCTGAGTGCATCCCTTGCCTGACGGCCAGCAATGTGGTCGCCTGCTGCTGGATTGGCTACATCCGGCCCCGCAAGACATCATTCCCCGTCCTCCTCCTCATCCTCCTCCTCGTCCTCTTCACCTACCTCCAAGGAGGCTGTGTGCTGAGCCACCTGTTCATCCGGCAGCACTAAGCCGCGCTGCTCTTCCTCCGAATCAGACGACCAGGGTGGGAGGATATAAATGGTAGCACCCTCGCCTCTGAGTCAGAAGTTAGTGGGTTCAAGTCCCACTCCAGAGACTTGAGCACAAAAATCTAGGCTGACACTCCCAGTGCAGTACTGAGGGAGTGCTGCACTGTCTGAGGTGCTGTCTTTCAGATGAGATGTTAAACTGAGGCTCTGTCTGCCCCCTCAGCTGGATGTAAACGATCCCATGGCCACTATTTCAATAGAAGAGCAGGGGAGTTATCCCCGGTGTCCTGCCTGATATTTATTCCTCAATCAACATCACTGAAACAGATTATCTGGCCATTATCACATTGCTGCTCTGGGAGCTTGCTGTGTGTAAATTGGCTGCTGTGTTTCCCACATTACAACAGAGCGCTGCACTGCTGGTCGGTGCTGTCTTTCAGATGAGACGTTTAACTGAGGCCTTGTCTGCCCTCTCAGGTGGACATAAAAGATCTCACGGCAACTATCTCGAAGAAGAGCAGGGGAGTTATCCCCGGTGTCCTGGGGCCAATATTTATCCCTCAATCAACATCACTAAAACAGATTATCTGGTCATTATCCCATTGCTCTTTGTGGGAGCTTGCTGTGCGCAAATTGGCTGCCGCGTTTCCTACATTACAACAGTGACTACACTTCAAAAAGTACTTCATTGGCTGTGGGAGGTCGTGAAAGGCACTATACAAACGCAAGTCTTTCTTGACATAGCTGTCTCTGGGGCAGATGTTTCTCTTCTGCTCAGCACCAGGGGGCGCTCCAACAAGGGAGCTCTCATTCCCCGTGACCTTATAGGCACAATATCTGGGAAAGTGGGCTGCGGCCTGCCTCTGTCCGTGGGCTCACTCCCAGAGCAGCTCGCAGTCCAGGAGCTCAGTCAACTGGAGTCGGGGGGCCCGTCCACTCCAGCTTAGACACATTTAATTTGAAAAGGCCAAGACTGAGACAAGGATCTGCAACAGACCACCGAGTCACGTAAGACAGAAGACAGATTACTGTGTGAAGCGACAAGTATTTAATCAAGCAAATTCCATATTTCTCTGAAGCTAACTCTACCATCCACCACCATCACGTGGATTGACTCTGAGATCACAGTTCATCATCTGGAGCCTTTCTGCATCTTAACCCCATCTTGTATGGCTTCGGGGCTAGCAACGAATTGTATTCACCTTGCAGGCTTGGTGAAGAGGTCTTGTCGGGCCAGTAGAACTCAAATTTCTGGAGGAGAGAAGTGAAGAACAGAAAGAGCTCCATTCTGGCCAGTTTTTCTCCCGGGCACGCTCGCAGACCTAGAACATTCAACGCAACATTCAACGTGTTAATGAGTGGAGATGAAAAATAAACCTCGCTTGAAGCAATTCAGAGTGGTTCAAGTGTTCAGACTACATTGCAAATCATGTTGCCAGCAGATAGTAAAACACCATATGGTAGACGTTAGGCGTTACTCTATTGATGGTCCCAATCTTGGCATCCTACTTGATCCTGAGCTGAGCTTCATACCCCTTATCCTCTCCATCACCAAGTCCACCTTCTTCCAGCTCCGCAACATCGCCTTTCTCCGTCCCGTCTCAGCTCACCTGCGGCTGAAACCCTCATCTGTACCTCTAGACTCAACTCACCCAATGCTCTCCTGGTTATCCTCTAACAACAACAATGAATTGCATTTATATATTGCCTTTAACGAAGTCAAACATCCCCAAGGCGCTTCACAGGAGCGTTATCAGACAGAATTTGACACCGCGCTGCATAAGCAGATATTAGGACAGGTGACCAAAAGCAAGGTCAATGAGGCAGGTTTTAAGGAGCGTCTTAAAGGAGGAGAGAGAGGCGGAGATGTTTAGGGAGGGAATTCCAGAGCTTAGGGCCTAGACAGCTGAAGGCACGGCCGCTAATGGCGGGGTGAAGGAAGTGAGGATGCGCTAGAGTTCAGAATTGGAGGAACGCGGAGATCTCGGAGGGTTGTAGGGCTGGAGGAGGTCACAGAGATAGGGAGGGGTGAGGCTACGGAAGGATGAGAATGTTAAAATCGGGACGTTGCCGGACCGGGAGCCAGTGTAGGTCAGCGAGCACAGGGGTGATGGGCGAACGGGACTTGGTGCGAGTTAGGACACAAGCAGCAGAGGTTTGGATGATTTCAGAGATTTCCACAAAGAAAGGAGAAATAACGTCAGAGACTTGCAGTTAGCAGAGGTCCCCTCCCCACCCCCCACCTCTATCTTCAGGAAGAATAAAGCATGAGTTGTGTTGGAAGGCGCTCCTGCTTGTTGTTAGGGTGAAGATTAAATTAATCTAGAACTGATTGTAAACAAGAATCTTGGCAGCCTGAAGTGCCGACTCACCCATTGAAAATGGAATGAATGCCTCTGGTTTAAAGAATTCCCCATTTTCATTCAGGAAGTTCTCTGGATTAAATTGTTTTGGGTCCTTCCATTGTGTCTCATCAGACAAAGCTGACAGCATGTTTATTATGATAAGCGTTCCCTGGAAATACAGAACAAAATATCTGCATTAAGTCACACAACGCAAAGGGTTACATCTCACCGTCTCTTACACAGCATCATCATCGGTATTTAAGGAAAGGCAGAAAAGCTGGAATGGTCATTTGTTCCACTCCCGGCCTGGAGGAACAAGCACTTCTTAAGATAAAAATAAAAAAGTTTATGCATCTCGTGTTATCAAATGGAGCACAGGAGGGGGTCATGACGATGGTTTTGAAAGGGAGGGTACCTGAGGGGAAGAAACAATTACAACATCAATAGCATGGGCACCAGAAAGGGAAATTGGGTGGTCAGCAGTTTAGTAGGAATGGGGGGGTCAAGGAATCCTAGGTTGCTCAGGGACGTAAGGTTGGACATAGATCAAAAGCTTGTGGCTCTGGCCAGAATCTTTCAATCCTCTTTGGATATGGGCGTAGTGCCAGAGGACTGGAGGGTTGAAAATGTTGCAACCCTGCTCAAAAAAGGCGAGAGGGATAAAACCTGTAACTCTAGGCCAGTTGGTGCTGGGGAAACGTCCAGAGGCCATAATCCAGGCCAAAAATGAACCGTCACTTAGAGGAACAATGGTTAATAAACGACAGCGAACATGAATTTATGAAAGGCAAATCGTGTCTGACAAACCTGATTGAGTTCTTCAATGAAGAAACAGAGAGGGTTGATGAGGGTAATGCAGTTGATGTTGTTTATATGGACTTTCAACAGGCGCTCGATTAAGTGCTGTGTAATAGACCTGTTAGCAAAATTAAAACCCTTGGGATGAAAGGGGCAGTGGCAGCATGGATGCAAAACTGGCTCAGAGACAGAAAGCAGAGAGTAGTGGTGAAACGTTGATTTTCGGACTGTTGGGAAATATATAGTGGTGTTCCCCGGGGGTTAGTATTAGGGCCACTGTACCTTCTGATATATATTAATGACCTGGACTTGGGTATAGGGGGCAAAATTTAAAAGATTGCAGATGACACAAAACTTGGAAATGTGGTAAACAGTGAGGAAGATAGTAATAGACTTCAGGAGGACATAGACAGACTAGAGAAATGACAGATGAAATTTAATGCAGAGAAGTGTGAAGTGATACATTTTGGAAGGAAGAATGAGGAGAGGCAAAATAAATTATATGGTATAATTTTAAAGGGTCCTGGAACAGAGAGACCATGGGGCTAGGAATTCGGTGCATTTGCGCCTCTCGTTAGCGCCCCTGAAATGTGGAGAAATTTCTTCACTCAAAGGGTTGTGAATCTTTTGAATTCTCCACCTGAGAGAGCTGTGGTTGCTCAGTCGTTGAGTATATTCAAGACAGAGATCGATAGGTTTTGCGGAACGAAGGGAATTAAGGGATATGGGGAGAGTGCGGGAAGGTGGAATTGAGGTAAAAGATCAGCCATGATCTTATTGAATGGCGGAGCAGGCTTGAAGGGCCAAATGGCCGACTCCAGCTCCTATTTCTTATGTTCTTATGTTCTGTCTTTGTGTACTTTGGCCATTCACTGATCGCACTGGCAGATCCAAGAAGCCTATCAGTGTCAGTTTGCTCAGCTGAGGAATGGCTGAGGCTCTGCGAGGGACAGAGACAAATTGCAATTAGGCAAAATAGAAAAGCACTCTGATAGAAAAGAATGAGTTGTAGGAGTCTCTGCACTCCTAACAAAGAACGTATAACTTACTGGAAGTTAACAAACTGAATTTATTGTCTAAGAACTTTACAAAACAAGAAACTACAGGAGAAGCTCAAAACAGGTCTTTTCTCTTTCAATCCACATGAGGACTGGCTGGCCCCGCCCTCTACCTCTGACGTCATGACGTCATCACGTTTCCCGCCGAAGGGGACGTCACGTGACCCACGTGATGACGTCATCGCGTCAGATCGCGATGTTGTCGATCTAGCTCTGTTTACCCAGAGCCAACTTGAAAGGTAATAACATTGGTTACAGACAATTAATGCTAGAGGTAATAACATTGGTTACAGACAATTATGTAAGTCACTTAGTGGTTTTGCCACATACGCCCCCCCAGAATTGTCTTTAACGAAAAGAGTCAATTGCTGAGGAGGTCGGACAAGTCTGTTGGACCGACTCCGAAATTCCCGGCGGGGCAAATGCTGAGCAGGCGGCGAACTGGTAGGCGGTACGGTGTTGTCAGGTGTGGTAGCGGCCGGCGGCCGGCCATGGCGCGGAGGCTGCGCCAGCTCGATCGGTCGTTCGAGGTCCAGGTGCGCAGGCTTGAGGCGATCGACAGAGATGTGATCCGGTTTGCCCCCGACGTCAATCACGAAACTCTTGTCCCCTGCCTGCAAAACCTTGAAGGGTCCGGCATACGGCGGTGCGAGCGGGGTACGATGGCCGTCCTGGCGCACAAACACGAATTTGGCTTTCAACAACTCCCTGGGGACGTTGGACGAAAGCAAACCGTGCCGTGAGGTCGGAACTGGGCAGAAACAGTGGGCCGTATCCCGGAGGGTCTCTTTTTGTGTGGCCGCGGACCATGGTCGCGTAGGTAACGGCAGGAATTCACCTGGGACTCGAAGCGGTTGCCCATAAACCATCTCCGCCGCCGCCGACTGGAGATCTTCCTTCGGCGCCGTGCGGAGTCCTAACATCACCCACGGTAGTTTGTCGACCCAGGATGCATCCAGCAGGCTGGCCCTGAGCGACGCCTTCAAGGAGCGGTGGAACCGCTCGCACAAGCCGTTCGCCTGTGGGTGATAGGCCGTAGTGCGGTGGAGTTTAACGCCCAACACGGAAATCACCTCGTTCCACAGTTCAGACGAAAATTGCGGCCCCCGATCCGACGAAATATCCGCAGGGACACCAAAACGGGCTACCCAGGATGAAACGAAAGCTCGAGCAACGTCCGCAGATGTGGTGGACGTCAGGGAAACTGCCTTCGGCCACCTCGTGGTGCGATCCACCATCATCAAAAGGTACGTAAAGCCCCGGGAAGGTGGGAGTGGTCCCACTAAGTCGATGTGAATATGATCAAATCGCCGTTCCGGGACCTCTAAGGTGGCGAGCGGGGCTCTGACATGGCGCTGCACCTTGGACCGTTGGCAAACAACACAAGTGTTCGCCCAGTCCCTGACGTCCTTGTGTATTCCCCTCCATACGAATTTGGAGACCAGCAGTTTTTGTGATGCCCGCATCCCAGGGTGCGATAGGCCGTGTAAGGCATCGAAAATCGTACGACGCTATTTGGACGGGACGATCGGACGGGGTGCACCCAGCGAAACATCGCAGAGCAGAGTGGTACCTGCGGAATGGAAAGGCACATCCCTCGGCTGGAGGCTGTTTGGAACCGAACGAAAACCCTGGGTCTCCGGGTCGTCCGCTTGGTCAACCGCCATCTGTGCATAGTCAATGCCCAATTGGACGGCCTGGACGGCGGCGCGGGATAGGCAATCGGCGACGACGTTGTCCTTACCGGCCACATGTCGGATGTCGGTGGTGAACTCCGATATGTACGTCAGCTGCCGTTGCTGCTGAGCCGACCATGGTTCCACAGACTTGGCCATTGCGAACAGCAATGGCTTGTGGTCGACAAACGCGATGAAGCGTCGTCCTTCGAGGAGGAAACGGAAATGGCGGATGGCCAAAAACAAAGCCAACAGCTCTCGATCGAAAGTACTGTACCGGCGTTCATGCCGTTGTAGCTGGCGGCTAAAAAAGGCCAGGGGTTGCCACATGCCGTCGACCCACTGCTCCTGGACGGCCCCCACCGCGTAGTCTGACGCGTCCGTCGTGAGAGCGATGGTGGCTCCCAGCAGGGGGTGTGCTAACATGGTCGCATTGGCGAGTGCGGCTTTCGTCTCCTCGAGAGCACGATCCATGTCCTGTGACCATTCCACAGGGTCCTTTCCCGTCGAGCCTCTGAGGGCCTCATATAGAGGACGCATGAGCTGTGCAGCCCTGGGGATGAAACGATGATAGAAGTTAACCATCCCCAGGAACTCCTGTAAAGCTTTCACGGATTTCGGTTTCGGGAACGCCGCAATTGCTTCCACCTTGGCCCGAAGTGGCGTTGCCCCCGTGGGGGTTATGCGGTGGCCCAGGAAATCCAGTTGCGATAGGCCGAAACGGCATTTGTCCGAGTTAACGATGAGGCCGTGCTGCTGAAGTCGTCTGAAAAGGACCCGAAGGTGCTCGAGGTGTTCCTCCTTGGAGGTGCTGGCAACCAGAATATCGTCCAAATAGACAAACAGAAAGTCAAGGTGCCGCAGGACTGAATCCATGAGGCGCTGAAACGCCTGTGCCGCATTCTTAAGCCCAAACGGCATTCGCAGGAATTCAAAGAGTCCAAAGGGGGTAATTACCGCTGTCTTTTCGACATCCTGAGGGTGCACCGGCACCTGATGGTAACCACGGACGAGGTCGATTTTGGAGAAGATGGACGTCCCCGCCAAATGTGCTGAGAAATCCTGTATATGGGGAATGGGGTAGCGGTCGGGCGTCGTTATGTCATTGAGGCGGCGATAATCCCCACAGGGCCGCCATCCCCTGCCGGGCTTGGGGACGATGTGGAGCGGGGAGGACCAGGGGCTACTGGACCGACGGATGATCCCCATTTTTTCCATCACGGCGAACTCCGCCTTTGCTGCCGCTAGCTTACTGGGCTTTAAACGTCGCGCCCTGGCGTAAACGGGCGAGCCGGTCATCGAAATATGGTGCTCCACCCTATGCTTGACGGTCGGAGCCGAAAAGTTGGGCTTCGTCAGCTCGGGGAAATCCTCGAGGAGCCGGGCGAAATCGTCGGGCTGCGGCCGCGCACATGAAATCGTGTGTGACGCAGCTGTGCTGCGCGTCCCCGAAATATCGTCGAGCGTGGCGGCGCGAACGAGGCGTCGATTTTTCACGTCCACCAACAGGCCGTTGGCGCCTAAAAGGTCAGCACCCAACAGGGCCTGTGAGATTTGAGCGGTGATGAAATTCCAGCTGAAAAACTGTCCACCGAAACATACTCGGACGAGGCGCTTCCCGCAAGTGCGGATCGAACCCCCGTTGGCCGCTTGCATAGGGGGCCCACAGCTGCCGGAGCGAAGGTCTATGACCGAGGCGGGCAGTATGCTGCATTGCGCCCCCGTGTCGCATAGAAAACGACGGCCGGAGATGGAGTCGGTTACGTAGGTGAGATTCCCGGAAGCACCGATCGCCATCGCAGCCGCGGGGGAAGTACCGGGACCGGTGTGCATGACTCGCGGCAGTCTATTCGACGGTCTGGTAACGAAAGTGCACGGTGAGCGGCAGCAGCGGGCCTTCGGGCCGAAACGAGCATGGTAGTAGCAGAAACCGGTCGTCGGAGGCGCCTTTGTCGGAGCCGGGGCCGGGCTCTTCATGGCGGGGCGTTGCGCGAGGGCACAGTATTGTTGCCGGACCGCGTAAATCTTATCCGCCTCTTCGGCGAGCGCGACGCAGTCTGCGGTTTCTGCTCGGGCGAGGGACGCCTGTACTTGCTCAGGAAGTTGAGTAAGGAACAGTTCGTGAAACAGAAAGCACTGGGGCTCGGACCCCAGGAGAGTCAGCATATGACTCATCATTTCCGAGGGTTTGGAGTCTCCTAACCCTGGTAGAGCCAGTAAACGGCGAGCGCGCTCCGCTTTGGTGAGACCAAATACCTGCAGCAATCGTGTCTTGATGGCGACATACTTGTCCGCAGTCGGAGGACTCTCCAGCAGGCTGATGATTCTCGACGCCGTCGAGCTCTCGAGGGCGGAGACCACGTGGAGATATCTGGTCTGATCCTGAACGATGTTGCGGAGCTCAAATTGCGCCTCGGCTTGCACAAACCAAGAGGCTGCCTGTTGTTCCCAGAATTGGGGGAGCTTCAAGGCCACTGCGTTGGCCTCCATCACTGGCCTGTGTTCGGCGTTCACCGCGAAAAACGATCACGAGGAATCGGGGTCACCAATGTAGGAGTCTCTGCACTCCTAACAAAGAATCTATAACTTACTGGAAGTTAACAAACTGAATTTATTGTCTAAGAACTTTACAAAACAAGAAACTACAGGAGAAGCTCAAAACAGGTCTTTTCTCTTTCAATCCACACGAGGACTGGCTGGTCCCGCCCTCTACCTCTGACGTCATGACATCATCACGTTTCCCGCCGAAGGGGACATCATGTGACCCACGTGATGACGTCATCGCGTCAGATCGCGATGTTGTCGATCTAGCTCTGTTTAACCAGAGCCAACTTGAAAGGTAATAACATTGGTTACAGACAATTAATGCTAGAGGTAATAACATTGGTTACAGACAATTAATGCTAGAGGTAATAACATTGGTTACAGACAATTATGTAAGTCACTTAGTGGTTTCGCCACAGAGTCACCTTTTTGATTGTGTATCCCCTAAAGCTTGTGTCTTGTATTGTTGCGTGGCCCGCTGCAAGTGGTACTATGTTCCCAAATCTTTGAATTTCATGAACAACAGCGTTGACATACGGCATGTTGGTTCCATCCTCCATGGATGGGGCACGGGACCAGCCGATCACCTTGCCTATCTCCTTCTGACACTTTTCTGTAAAGCAAAACAGAAAAGAATAACAGTTGACGTCAGGTGCACAACCTGTCCCTCAAATTGATAATTACGTGTTCTCTGTGTCCATTGATGAATTTGTCAAGGCCAAATCCTTGGGAAAGTTGGGATTGTTAGAGCAGAGAAGGCCATGGGGAGATTTAATAGAGGTGTTCAAAATTACGAGGGGTTTTGATAGGGTAGATAGGGAGAAACTGTTTCCACTGGCGGAGAGGTCGGTAACCAGCGGACACAGATTGAAGATAATTGACCAGAGAACCAGAGGAGATGAGGAGGATTCTTTTTACCCAATGAGTGGTGAGGATTTGGAATGCGCTGCCTGATAGGGCGGTGGAAGCAGATTCAACAGTAACCGTCAAAAGGGAATTGGAGAAATACTTGAAAAGTATAAATTTGTAGGGCCAAGGGGAAAGAGCAGGGAAGTGGGACTGATTGGATAGCTCTTTCAAAGAGCCGGCACAGACACGATGGGCCGAATGGCCTCCTTCAATCGCTGCGTCTAAAAACATTCTGCTCATCTCCCCCTTATGTACTCATTGTGTGCTCTGATATCGTCAATGGGAGATTGTACCCATAACTCATTATTTATGGGATGTCTGTGGCTGGAAAGATCTAATGTTGCTGCAGGGGATATTGTACAGGAAATGACTGCTCCCAAAGTATCTCCAAACAGCAGTTCCAAGGCATAAAACTGAGCAACTTGAGATGAGTGAGGCTCACTGAAAAGTGGAGAAATGCCTTCCTTTACAACACTTATTATGGGCAATTTAGTAGAACGGCCACCCCCTTTAAGTCGGAGACCTGGTTGTACCTTGTATATCTGGATAAAGCATCATGTATAGAATGCCCCATTGGAGAGTAGTTGTTGTGGTTACCGTTCCAGCACCAAAGAGATCGTTGACATTCTGGAGCAGGTTTCCCTCCGTCAAGCAAGAGTCAGGAGAGTTCTGTTCCTGCAAAATAAATGTTATTCTTCTTTCTAATTCTTAACAACACCAAAGTCTTCCACCAGCGAACCCTTGCTCCCTGCCGAGGTAACTGCACACCAGAGGGAGAAAGTGACGCAAGGAAAAGTCCAGGATAATTCAGCCCATTGAAGGTTGTCCAACTGGTATGAGGATTTCAAACTCCCCCAATCATAGAATCACAGAATAATACAGCGCTGAAGGCGGCCATTCGGCCCATCGTGCCTGTGCCAGATCTTTGAGCGAGCTCTCCAATTAGTCCCACTCCGCCCTGCTCTTTCCCCATAGCCCTGCAAATATTTCCTTTTCCAGTAGAGGCAGGGACCCTAATCACATTTAAAAAGTACTTGAATGTGCACCTGGGATGCTCTAACCTGCAGGGCTACGGACCAAGAGCTGGGAAGTGGGATTAGGATGGATAGCTCTTTGTTGGCCGGCGCGGACACGATGGGCCAAAATGGCTTCCTTCCGAAGCTGTAACTTTCTATGATTCTATGATTTGCCGTCTTGTTGAGCTCCTCGTACGTTGCCAGGGGTGGGGGAGAGAAGGGGGGGTGGGGGAGTGGGGTAGGGACAACATCTGAATTCTCCTTGCCCCATTCCGCATAGCCCGCCAGTGCCACGATCTCAGGCCGTCAGGTACGGCACTCTTATAGAATTGGCTTTACAATTGTTGCAGTCAGATCGTAGCTGGTGTGAACTTGAAGTGATTTGAGGCTATCTACTGGCCGGAGCTGGGTCTCACGCCGCCTTGACGGAATATGATTCGGACACTTGCTCTGACGCTTTTCATACAGGCCAATGCCAAAAGAGTCTTTTCAGATGGCACCCCATCCACCACCTTAAACATTCACTCCCTCCACCACCGGCGCACCGCGGCTGCAGTGTGTACCATCCACAAGGTGCACTGCAGCAACTCGCCAAGAGTTCTTCGGCAGCACCTCCCAAACCCGCGACCTCTTCCACTTAGAAGGACAAGGGCAGTGGGTGCATGGGAACACCACCACCTCCAAGCTCCCCATCAAGTCACACACCATCCTGACTTGGAAATATATCGGCCGATCCTTCATCGTCGCTGGGTCAAAATCCTGGAACTCCCTCTCTAACAGCACCGTGGGAACACCTTCACCACATGGACTGCAGCCGTTCAAGAAGGCGGCTCACCACCACCTTCTCAAGGGCAATTAGGGATGGGCAATAAATGCTGGTCTTGCCAGCGATGCCCACATCCCATGAACAAATAAAAACATTTCTTGTTTACAGCGTCCAGCATGTGTAGCGGGCAAATTGCGTTGACGCCAACGTGCCCGCTATAACTGGTAGGACTATTATTCTCTCTAAGATCAATACATTGAAGGGGAAGCTCATCAGAAATGCACGGTGGGCGGGCAACCAGTTGGGTTCGCAATACCAAGAGGGAGGCACCAATGGGGTCCATTATGGGGGAGAAGGGTCCTGAAGGTCAGAGGCGAGCCCCCACTGAAAACCACAGCCAAGACCTTCAGCACCTACAGCAGGTAAGTGTTCAGGGCCAGAATGGAGGCGAAGGAGGCCACCACAAAGCCAGCTTCCTCCACGGGGGGAATCTCAGCGACATTCCTCGGGTTCATCGCCACCTTCCCCATGGGAAGCGGCAGTAATACAGGCAGACGGATGGAAATCAGCCAGGGAATGATGCCCTCCACCCCGTCGCCATTTACATGCGGAGGTCTCAGCAGCAGAGGTAGAGGGAGCGAGACGGGTCAGGCGGTGAAGCCCCCCCTCGCTCGCATTCCCTTCATTCTCCACCGCTATCCCACTACTTTAAAGATGGCTTGCGCTGATTTTCTCACCTACTAGTAGCTGGGCCGAGGCTGCTGTTTCACTGAGGACACTGAGTGAGTTACTGAAGGGAGAAAAGCATTTTGGGCCGTTAGTCTGACCTGGGATCGAAGCAGACTTTCAGAGGTGAAAGGTCAAAGAACAAAGCTCTAGCCTATTGCAATGCACAGACCCACCAACAAAATGAAATACTTCATTAAATGCTGTGCTCACCTTTTCCATTTCCAGTAAATAGGCATCAATAAAATCCCGGATCTCTTCACCATTCAGAGTGTCTTTGTGCTGGTTTATGATGTCCTGAAGTATGGCTTCAACTAAGGCCTGGTTTTCAAATATCCTCCGAATAGGCCCCAGGAAGTAGCGAAGGAATCGAGCTATGGGATACACCTAGCAGCAAGCACAAGAGGATCACCATCAATGATCCCTGTAAGCTGCACATCGTTCTGCACAGTCTGCTTCTTTTAATTTGCGGTCCCTTTACATTATTGCGCATACGCGGTCATTACATTGTAAAGGCGGCCTGCGCGGGTCCTTTGAGATTACTGCGCGGCCACGAACCTTCGGGGGAGCATTGATCACCATGTATAATTTTGGTGTTCCAATACACAGTGAGTCACAAGGCTTTCAACATTCCCATCCCCATCTGCCCTCTCAGTTGGATGTGAAAGATCTCAGGGCACTATTTGAAGAGGTGCCGGAGAGTTGTCCCCGGTGTCCTGACCAATATTCATCCCTCAACCAACATCACTAAAACAGGTTATCTGGTCATTTATCTCATTGCTGTTTGTGGGACCTTGCTGTGCGCACATTGACTGCCATGTCTCATAAGAACATAAAAATTAGGAGCAGGAGTAGGCCATATGGCCCTTCGAGCCTGCTCCGCCATTCAATAAGATCATGGCTGATCATCGACCTCACTCCACTTTCCCGCAGATAGATAAAACATATTTGTTGAAATTCGCTGCCATTTCCTTATTCCACTTTATAATTTCATCTGTCTCAGCCTCTAAGGGACCAACGTGCACTTTGGCTACTTTCTTCCTTTTTACATATTGTAGAAGCTCTTACAATCTGTTTCCTACATTTTAACAGTGATTACACTTCACAAATACTTGTAGCATAGTGGTAATGTCACTGGGCTAGTAATCCCGAGGCCTGGACTAATGATCCAGAGACGTGAGCGCAAATCCCACCACGGCACCTGGGGAATTTATATTCAGTTAATTAAATAAATCTGGAATTATAAAGCTAATATCAGTAATGGTGACCATGAAACTATCGGATTGTTATAAAAACCCACCTGGTTCACTGATGTCCTTTAGGGAAAGAAATCTGCTGTCCTTACCCGACTCTTAACTGCCCTCTGAAATGGCCTAGCAAGCCACTCAGTTGTAACAATTCACTACGAAACAACCTGCAAAGTCCTGCTCACCAACATCTGGGGACATGTGCCAAAATTGGGAGAGCTGTCCCACAGACTAGTGAAGCAACAGCCTGACATAGCCATACTCACAGAATCATGACTTTCAGCCAATGCACAGTTGATGAATCAGTACTCCTTCATGTCGAACACCACTTGGAAGAAGCACTGAGAGTAGCAAGGGCACAGAATGTACTCTGGATGGGGTACTTCAATGTCCATCACCAAGAGTGGCTTGGTAGCACCATTGCTGACTGAGCTGGCCGAGTCCTGAAGGACATAGCTGCCAGTCTGGGCCTGCGGCAGGTGGTGAGAGAACCAACACGAGGGAAGAACCTGTTTGACCTCGTCCTCACCAATCTACCTGTCGCAGATGCATCTGTCCATGACAGTATTGGTAGCAGTGACCTCTGCACAGTCATTGTGGAGACAAAGTCTTCACACTGAGGACACCCTCCATCGTGTTGTGTGGCACACCACCGTGCTAAATGGGATAGATTCAGAACAGATCTAGCAGCTCAAAACTGGGCATCCATGAGGCACTGTGGGCCATCAGCAGCAGCAGAATTGTATTCCACCACAATCTGTAACCTCATGGCCTGTCATATCCCTCACTCTACCATTAACATCAAGCCAGGCGACCAACCCTGGTTCAATAAGGAGTGTAGAACAACATGCCAGGTGCAGCACCAGGCATACCTAAACGGCTGAGTGCACTGGATACAGCAAAGTCTATGGGCCCTGACAACATCCCAGCTATCGTACTGAAGACTTGTGCTCCAGAACTAGCCACGCCTCTCGCCAAGCTGTTCCAGTACAGCTACAATACTGGCATCTATCCGACAATGTGGAAAACTGCCCAGGTATGACCTGTCCACAAAAAGCAGGACAAATCCAACCCAGCCAATTACCACACAATCAGTCTACTCTCAATCATCAGCAAAGTAATGGAAGGTGTCATCGACAGTGCTATCAAGTGGCACTTACTCACCAATAACCTACTCACTAATGCCCAGAAAGACGGAGAAAATACTGCAGATGCTGGATATCTGAAATAAAAACAGAAAATGCTGGAGAAACTCAGCAGGTCAGGCAGCATCTGTGAAGAACGAAACAGAGTTAACGTTTCAGGTCGATGACCTTTCGCCAGCATTTTCTGTTTTTATTTCACTAATGCCCAGTTTGGGTTCCGCTAAGACCACTCGGCTCCTGACCTCATTACAGCCTTGGTCCAAACATGGACAAAGGAGCTGAATTCCAGAGGTGAGGTGAGAGTGACTGCCCTTGACATCAGGGCAGCATTTGACCGAGTGTGGCATCAAGGAGCCCGAGTGAAGAAGCAGCAACTCACCAAGGCTTCTTCGGCAGCACCTCCCAAACCCGCGACATCTCCCACTTAGAAGGACAGGGGCAGCAGGCGCACGGGAACACCACCACCTCCAAGTTACCCTCCAAGTCACACACCATCCTGACTTGGAAATATATCGCTGATCCTTCATCGTCGCTGGGTCAAAATCCTGGAACTCCCTCCCTAACAGCACTGTGGGAGTACCTTCACCACACGGACTGCAGCGGTTCAAGAAGGTGGCTCACCACCACCTTCTCAAGGGGCAATTAGGGATGGGCAATATATGCTGGCCTTGCCAGCGATGCCCACATCCCATAAAAAACGAATTGAAAAAAAATTGGCTGTAAAGTGCTTAGGGACGTCCTGAGCTGGTGAAAGGCGCTATAGAAATGCAAGTCTTTCTTTCTCATCAATTTTGCATTTTGCTGCCTCAAGGAAGTCTGATGCTGGCCAGGCAAGATCCATCCCTGCTTGCGCCACATTGGCTGTCATTAATTAGGTTATTCCTATACAGGTCGTCTTCCAACTTGTTTCTTGATACTTTGCTCAGGCTAATGGGCCTGTTCTTGCCAACAAAAGCTCTATTGCCCTTCTTGAATATGGAACATCATGTCAATGAATCCCTGTGTGTTTGAAAATAAAACTGTAGATTGATTAATGTGTTTAACGCAGGAATTGGACTGTTGCGAGTCTTAGTGGAGTTTTTTTAAGTCTACTCATAATTGACTTTAAAAAAAAATATATCTTTCAAAGGCACAGGTATACAGAGACATTGGTTTGTGATTTGTTTCATTTCCGTGTACCAGAATGGGAATCACTCCGCACTCAAAAGTGTGCGTAGTGTTTGTAGTCATCGATTCCCCACTCCCTGGGGGGACAAAATCAGCTTGAGCCCTTAATAAACCTCTATTTCACACTCTTGCCTCCTACCCGGTCCAGACTACGGGCGATTATCACAGTGTCCCCTCTGAGCACTGATTTATTGGCAAGGTGCCAGGCTAGGTCAATTGAAAATTTCAAAACTGAGATTGGTAGATTTTTGTTAGCTAAAGGGTATTAACGGTTACGTAACCAAGGCGGCTGGATGGAGTTAAGATACGGATCAGCCATAATCTAATTGAATGGCGGAACAGGCTTGAGGGGCTGAATGGCCTCCTCCTGTTCCTATGGTCCATTTTCTATGAACCAAATTTTTGACATCTGTATCCCTATTTTAAGAAGGATGTTCTCTTGTTCCTAAGGAAAGGAAGTCCTTTTTCTTTACCTGTAGCCATTTTGATGTCTGAAGCTTCATGTTCTCATCCAGCAGTTCTGTCAGTCGCGTGAATGTCTTGTCTTCATAATGGAAACGCTTCCCCAAAACTACTGAGCAAATCACGTTGGACACAGCACTGGTGATTTTAGAATTGGGATTAAAGGGTTGATCTGCACAAAAGAAAAAGAAGTGGGTAGATGTGCAGGAGCAAAGGTAGACTCCGACATTGTGAAGAGATTGCCCGGGTGAGGTAGGGTTTTGACATTCATCGCTTCATTCTTATTGCATCTTGACCGAACAGTAATGAATAGAGGAGACGGAATGTACCTTTTACTATTTACGGAGTAATTGGGTGGATATTACAGCACATTGTCTGCATGGCAGAACCCGAAACTGAAAGTGAAAGACAAAGTAAAACCGAGCCCCCCAGCAGCCCCTTCAGGTAACACCTGGGAACTGGGACAAACTTAATTGAAGCAAAACTCAAAACACAAAACTCCTTTTCCTCAGATAAAACCCCTTAGTCCTCCAGGCGTCTGGGACGGAATCTAACCCGACTTGAGCGCCGCTGGACAGGCATTGTCGGGGTGCCACTGCTAGCCGCAGGAAAACCTTCCTCCGTGGCTGATGACGCCGTGACACCTTCTGTCGATGTGACTTCCGTCGTTGTTGCAGGAAGCAGGCCGTCACTGCCTGGCAGAGGTGGTGGAGACAATGGCCTAGCCTGTGACGTCTCTGTTACTCTCACCGGAGTACAACCCCGTAGCTGGTCTACGTGGCGTCTGTGTAGCTGGCCATCAGGTGTACGGATGCTGTACGACAGGGGACCCGTGGCCTGCTCCACCACGGCAGGCATCCATTTGTCTCCTCCTGCATAGCAACGGGCAAACACAGTCTCTGATGGCTCGAACTGCCTGGCGGTGCCCTGGTGCTTCTTAGCCAGCTCCTCTTGCTTTGTGTGCATCTCATCCCTGTAGTCCGGGTGTAGCCGGTCCAGTGCAGTCACCAGCCGGCGACCCATCAGCATCTCGGACGGACTCTTCCCCGTTGCTGCGTTTGGTGTGGTATGCTGTGATAACAGGAACCTGGCCAATCTGGTTTGTCAGTCCCCCACCGATATCCTCACCAGTGCCTCTTTTGTGGTTTGCACCATCCTCTCTGCCTGCCCGTTAGAGGAGGAGTGATAGGGCGCTGTGGTCGCGTGGCGGATCCAGTTTCTGCCTGCAAAAGCCTTGAACTCCGCTGACGTGAAGGCTCCTCCATTGTCCGAAACCAGCACGTCGGGGACCCCATGTGTGGCAAACAGCAAACGCAACATTTTGATCACTGCACTGGATGTCATGGAGCTCATGATAGCCACCTCCAGCCATTTCGAATGAGAACCCACCACTATCAAAAAGACCTTCCCCTGAAATGGCCCTGCAAAGTCAATGTGGAGTCTTGACCATTTATGAGTGGTCCACTCCCAGGGGTGAAGGGGAGCCTTGGATGGGCTATGGCGAGTCAGCTGACATGTCTCACAGCTCTTTATCACCTCCTCCACGTCTCGGTCCAACCCCGGCCACCAGACGTAGCTTCTCGCCAACGCCTTCATGTGCACAATCCCAGGGTGTGAGTCATGTAGTATTTTCAGCACCTCCTCTCTTGCGGCGGCAGGAACCACCACACGGCTTCCCCAGAGCATGCAGTTCTTGTGTGCAGACATTTCATGGCGCCTCTGAACGAAGGGCTTGAAATGCTCCTCCTGGACCTCGGAGGGCCAGCCATGCAGCAGCCAGCGTAGCACCCGTGATAAGACTGGATCTTTCTGTGTGAGGCTGCTAATCTGCTGGGCATGGAGTGGGGCCTCCGGAACCTCCTCCAGTAGCAGCACCTCCAGGGGTGGTGGCGTCTCAGCCATCGGCCGGTTCAAAGGCAAGCGACTCAGAGCATCAGCATTAGCCAGCATCTTCCCAGGCCTGTAGCAAAGTTCACAACTGTAGGCCCCCAACATCAGACTCCACCGAAGTATACGCGGTGATATGATCTGGGGCATGGGCTTGGAGTGATGCAGGAGCCCCAAGAGTGGCTTGTGGTCTGTGTAGATGACGAACTGTCTCCCTAACAGGTACTGGCTGAACTTCTTTACCCCAAATATGATGGCTAGGGCCTCCTTGTCAATCTGGGCGTAATTACGTTCTGTTGTTGAGAGTGTTCTTGAGGCAAAACTGATCGGCGCTTCCCGGCCATCTGGCTCTATGCGACCCAACAGAGCTCCCAGCCTGTATGGTGAGGCATCACACACCAACACTAATGGCTTGTTTTCATCATAGTGTGCCAGAACCTTATCTGCTTGTAGCAGTTCCTTTGCCTGTCTGTAGGCTGTTTCATGAGCTGAGGTCCAGTTCCACACTGTTGCTTGGTCTAACAGCCTGTGCAGTGGCTCTAAGATTGTGGCTTTGCCCTTGAGAAAACAACTGTAGAAGTTTAACAGTCCGAGGAATGCCTGCAGTTCGGTCTTGTTCTTGGGGGTGGGAGCGCTCCAGATAGCCTCCACCTTCTCCGTAGTCGGATGCACATCGTCTTTGTCCACTCGGAATCCCAAGAACTCCACCCCATTGGCAGCGAACACACATTTCTCCTGAAGGCGTAGTCCTACCTCAGCCAGCCAGCGTAGTACTTCCTGCAGCCGCTCATCATGGGCTTCCTGTGTCTTGCCTGTAATCAGTATGTCATCCAAGTAAGGCTGAACTCCCGGAACACCAGCCAACAGGGTGTCCATGAACCTCTGAAAGATTGCCACAGCTGTAGACACCCCAAACTGCAGCCTTGTGGCTCGGAAAAGTCCTCTGTGGGTGTTGATTGTCAACAGCTCGGCTGACTCTTCATCCAGGACCAGTTGCTGGTATGCTTGCTTGAAATCCAGCTTGGTGAACAGAGTGCCTCCAGCCAGTGTTGAAAACAGCTCTGTAACTGTTGGTAAGGGATACACATCTGGTAACACAGCAGTATTAACCATACATCTGTAATCTCCACAGATTCGCAGGCCCCCATCCTTCTTTGCAATGGGCACGATAGGGGTGGCCCAACGGGAGTTCTTCACTGGCAAGAGAACCCCTTGGTTCACCAGCTTATCCAGGGCCTCATCCACCTTCTTGCGCAACGCAAAAGGAACTGGTCGCGCCTTGAAGAACTTAGGCGCTACCCCTGGGTCCACTTCGATTGAGACTGGCGGTCCCCGACAGGCCCCGAACTCACCAAAAACCTCTTCATAGTTCTCCAACATAGGCATTATGGGCTGTCGCTGTACCGTGTGTACTCCTGTCACTTCAATACCGAGGGGCTCAAACCAATCTCTGCCCAGCAGGCTTGTGCCCTGCCCCGCCACCACATAAAGTGGAAGTGTGTCCTTGACTGCCTGATACTTAACTTCCACATGAATCATACCCAGCACCTGGAGTTGAGCTTGGGACCACTGCCATAGCACGCCACTGCCCTGAGCCATCGCCGGGGGTTCACTTGGCCACAGCCTATTGTAAGTCTCTTCACTTATCAACGAACACGCTGAGCCTGAATCCACCTCCATGCAGAGTGGTGCCCCATTCATGATCACATTTGCCGTGTATCCCCACCGTCTGTGGGGTACTGCTCAGCTTCCGTGGTATACACTGTCTACACATCGTTGTCCTCCAGTGTCAGGGTGTGTGTCTGCGATGCTTGTGTTGGCTCTGCTGCAGCAGCCTGAGCTTTCTTCATGCAGACACGAGCTATGTGTCCTCTTTTCTTACAGAAATGACATACCGCTGACACAAATTTGCATGTAGTGGAACCATGGAGAGCCCCACAGCGGAAACATTTTCTTCCTGTCTCTTTAGTTGCCTCCATGTCTCTCGCAGCAGGAGCTGCGTGTGTGGTCTTGTGCACCTCCTCGGCGGCCTGAGATGGTGCTGCCTCTGTACGGAGCATACGTGTGTTCATCGATGCAGCCTCTGCTGCTAAAGCCTTCTCCTCGGCCAGTCGGAACGTCAGGGCCTTCTCCGCTAACAGCTGTCTCTGCAATGCCGAGTCCAGCACTCCACACACAATCCGAAATAGATTGTCCAGGCTGTTGTTTACAATTGTGAAAATGGAAACGCTGCACAATCTCAGAGGGTTTTGGGTTAAAATGTTTCTGCAGCTTCTCAATCAAATCAGCATAATCCACCTCACTAGGTTTACGAGGAGCCACCAATGAACGCAGGACGGAGTAAGTAGCAGCTCCGCATACACTTAGCCACACTGAGCGCTTCTCTTCTTTGTCAATATTATTGGCCTCAAAGAAACACCCCAGTCTTTCTGCGTGTTCCTCCCATGAACTGTCCTTATCCCCAGAGAACTCTTCAATACGTCCCAAAGTCGTCATAGTTTTAATCTGCACTGTCCCTTTAAGATCCACGGACTTTTTCCTTTTAAAAAAAATTATTTTTCTCCTCCGGCCAGAGTTACGGTAGCGACACTCACGGTAGTTGCCTGGCCCGCACAATACTCTGTCCGCCGTCTACGTCGCAGCTAGCCAACTATCAAAATGCCGTTGATGTTGCTAGCTGAGTGGTCCGCTCGTGGCAATTTCCAATATCACGGCTGTAGGTTCGCATGTCTATCTCTGCCCTTCTAGCGAGTTCAACAGCCGCCTCATCGCCAGTATTGCATCTTGACCGAACAGTAATGAATAGAGGAGACGGAATGTACCTTTTACTATTTACTGAGTAATTGGGTGGACATTACAGCACATTGTCTGCATGGCAGAACCCGAAACTGAAAGTGAAAGACAAAGTAAAACTGAGCCCCCCAGCACCCCCTTCAGGTAACACCCGGGAACTGGGACAAACTTAATTGAAGCAAAACTCAAAACACAACAATTCTCAAGGTCATTTAGGAGCAATGTGTCCTCTCATTTTTTCCCCGTCCCTTTAACTGGCTGCGCGGCCTATTCAAATTTTCGCACGTGCGCAGTTTATTCAGTGTAAAAGCCGGTGAGCCGCCTGTGCGGGACCTCCAGACCGCTGATCGGCCGCGCAGATTAGTGGGAACCTTGTTTATGAGCAGTTCTCGACTCGTGATAGCCAGCTGATGTTTCGAGTGGCACATGATCTGTTTCCAATTATTTTAAATCTATGACCTCTAGTTATTGACCCACTCGCTAGAGGGAATATTTTTTCCCCATTTACTCAAAACCTCTCACCATCTTGAAAACCTCTATTAGGTCACCTCTTGACCTTCTCTGTTCCAAGAAGAACAGTCCTAACTTATCCAACCTCTCCTCATAACTGAAGTCCCTCATCCTGGTAACATCCTGGTAAACCTCCTCTGTACCCTTTCTAAGGCCTTTACATCTTTCCTGAAGTGCGGTGCCCAGAATTATCCACAATACTCCAGCTGGGGCCAAACCAGTGATTTATAAAGTTCGAGTGTGATCTCTCGGTTTTTATATTTTATTCCTCTGTTTATAAACCCAAGTAAACCTTTTGCTTTTTTAACCACCTTATCAACTTGCCCTGCCTCCTTTAAGGATTTGTGTATATGGACACCAAGGTCTCTCTGCTCATCTACACTATTCAAACTCGTGCCATTTATAGTCTACTGTCTTTCCCTATTAGTCCTCCCAAAGTGTATCACTTCACACTTCTCCCCGTTGAACTCCATTTGCCCGCGGCAGCGTCCTGGAGATTAATCTTCGCTTACTGGAGACTCCAGGGCAATCCTGGAGGTTCGGCAACCTTATTGTGACCTTGTCATAATAAGTTAAGGAGATAAAACACAGAGTTTACCTTTTGATGCTTTAAAGACTTCAGTCAAATACCGGACTTCTTCCAGAATTTTCTCCTCAAAGGCAATTTTGCCTAAACCAAAGTTTCGCAAAACCGTCAGTGTAAATCTCCGTTGCTGCTTCCAGGACCTCCCGTAGGGGGCCATGATAATGCCTAGCAGGAAGGGGGAAAAGAGTGGATAAATAATAATAACCAGTTTCCTCTCCCTGTCTTTTGAGGACTAAGAGAAAGTTCACAGCACATCGGTGACCCAGTAGCGAAGCTGATCAATTTAAATAGTTCACTTACAATCTGATGCCTCGCGCTACAGCTAGAAAAAATAAATCCGTCCTGGTTGAGACTGGGCAGGAATAAAATAAATAAGGTGTCCTTGCCAAAACAGAGTCTCTCTAACCACCGTTTCCATCCCTGGCAACTGGCTGAAGATGAGCCACACCGTTTGCAACCTTGGTGTTGTGCTTGACCCCGAGATGAGCTTCCGACCACATATCCGCTCCATCACCAAGACCGCCTACTTCCACCTCCGCAACATCGCCCGACTCCGCCCCTGCCTCAGCTGGCCTGCTGCCGAAGCCCTGATCCATGCCTTTGTTACCTCTAGACTGGACTATCCCAATGTTCTCCTGGCTGCCCTCCTATCTTCCAACCTACATTAGTTCCCTGTCCGACAACGCCTAAAATTTAAAATTCTCATCCTTGTTTTCAAATCCCACCATGGCCTTCCCCTCCTTATCTCTGTAATCTCCTCCAGCACCTACATCCCTCCGAGATCTCTGCGTTCCTCCAATTCTGGCCTCTTGCGCATCCCTGATTTTAATCGCCGCACTATTGGCGGCCGTGCCTTCTGTTGCCTCGGCCCTAAGCTTTGGAATTCCCTGCCTAAACCTCTCCGCCTCTCTACCTCTCTCTCCTCCTTTAAGAAGCTCCTGAAAACATTCTTCTTTGATCAAGCTTTAGGGCACCTATCCTAATATCTCCTTACCATGAATCATATAGAATGGTTACAGCACAGAAGGAGGCCATTCGGCCAGTCGAGCCCGTGCCAGCTCTCTGCAAGAGCACTTCAGCGAGTCCCAGACCCCCCGCCCTTTCCCCGTAGCAATGCAAATTTCTTTCCTTCAGTTACTTATCCAACTCCCTTTTGAAAGCCGTGGTTGAATCTGCCTCCCCCATCCTTTCAGGCAGCGCATTCCAGATCATAACCACTTGCTCCCAAAAAAAAGTTTTTCCTCATGTCGCCTTTCGTTCTTCTGCCAATCTCCTTAAATCAGTGTCCTCTGGTTCTCACACCTTATGTGGCTCAGTGTCAAATTTTGTTTGATAACGCTCCTGTGAAGCGCCTTGGGACGTTTTACTACCTTAAAGACGCTATGTAAATGCTAGTTGTTGTTGTTACAGTAACTTTCCAGGGCGTTACAGGAAAATGAAACAAACTCATAAATGCTTAATACCTTGACCTTTTGTCAAATCATCAATAAGAGGCAAATGTGGCCGCCCTGCAAATTCTCTACCATATTGGACGAGGGCCTCTTGAATGATCTGAAATCCATTGAGGAAAACGACAGACATCCCGAATGTGTCGACCATACAAATATTCCCGTACTTCTTGGAAAGCTGTTTTTGGGGGAAAGGGAAGGAAAGAAAAACAAAAAGACGATGGGCACTTTTGTACATCTCGCCGCAATTTACCTCAAAAAAAAGTTTGAAAACAAATCTCGTTACTTGATGATCTTTCATAGCAGACTGCTTTAAGAACTTCCTTATTCCAAAATGACATAGAATTACACAGGCCAATTGGACCAACAGGTCCAGGCCAGTGTCTACGCTCCGCACCAGACTCCTCCCACTCTACTCCATCGAATCATAGAATCATAAAATAGGACAGCACAGAAGGAGGCCATTCGGCCCATCGAGTCTGCGCCGGCTCTTTCGAAGAGCAATCCAGTCAGTCCCACTCCCCTCGCTCTTTCCCCACATCCCTGCAATTGTTTCTCCTTCAAGTATTTATCCAATTCCCTTTTGAAAGCTACTGTTGAATCTGTATCCACCACCCTATCAGGCAGCGCATTCCAAATCCTCACCACTCGCTGCGTAAAAAAGTTTTTCCTCAAGTCGCCTTTGGTTCTTTTGCCAATCACCTTAAATCTGTGCCCTCTGGTTATCGACCCTTCAGTCATTGGTTACAGTTTCTCTTTATTTACTCTGTCTAAACCCGTGATGATTTTAAACACCTCTATCAACTCTCCTCTTAGCCTTCCCTGCTCCAAAGAGAACAACCCCAGCTTCTCCAGTCTATTTATATTTCCCCCGCTTTGCCTCCTGCACTGAAGCTGACGGGAATGACGAGAAAGGGGGCTGGGTGGGGCGGGGGATGAAATCAGGAGGGAGGGCCAGTTCTGCCACTGACCCAAGAAATGGTCACCCGGTGTAATGTTGGTCCTGGGAAGATGCGGGGGGTGGGGGGTGAGGGGTGGGGGAGTGGGGGTGAGGGGGAGGTCTATAAACAGCTGCCGGTGATGGGAGCGAATGGGAAAGGGCGGGTCTTGAACGGCAAATAAGGAGAAACTCTTTCCAGTGGCGGGTGGGTCGGTTAACCAGAGGACACAGATTGAAGGCGATGGCCAAAAGAACCAGAGGCGAGATGAGGTTAAAAGAAAAATTATGGGCCGAGTTCTTACGATCTGGAACGCGCTGCCTGAAAGTGCAGTGGAAGCAGATTCAATAATATCTTTTAAAAAGAAATTGGATGAATACTTGAAGGGGAAAAAATTGCAGGGCTATGGGGAAAGAGCAGGGGGCAGTGGGACTAATTAGAGAGCTCTTTCAAAGAGCCGGCACAGGCACGATGGGCCGAATGGCCTCCCTCTGTGCTATATCATTCTATGGTTCAATGACTTCTCCCTTTGCTCTGTGGTGATGATCTGAAATTTATGTTCTAGTGTGACCAGTAGAAATACTTTTCCCCAACAAAGTAGCCCGCTTGATTGGCACCACATCCACCACCTTAAACATTCACTCCCTCCACCACCGGCGCACCGTGACTGCAGTGTGTACCATCTACAAGATGCACTGCAGCAACTCGCCAAGGCTTCTTCGACAGCACCTCCCAAACCCGCGACCTCTACCACCTAGAAGGACAATCTCAATACAGCAATAAATTCTCCTTGTAATACTCATGCCCAAATCTGAATGTTCTAACAATAGAATTCACATTAAATGCAGGAGCAGTCACACAGCAATACAAACCATGTAAAGTTGTTTTCACACGTCAAACACCTCCGAACCAAACTTAAACTCATACTTACCCAAAGCAACACAGATGGCAAAGGCAGCAGGCACATGGGAACACCACCACCTCCAAGTTCCTCTCCAAGTCACACGCCATCCTAACTTGGAAATATATCGGCCGGTCCTTCATCGTGGCTAGGTCAAAATCCTGGAACTCCCTCCCTAACAGCACTGTAGGAGCACCTTCACCACACGGACTGCAGCGGTTGAAGAAGGCGACTCACCACCACCTTCTCAAGGGCAATTAGGGATGGGCAATAAATGCTGGGCCTTGCCAACGATGCCCACGTCCCACGAATGAATTTAAAAAAATCACCTCTGTCGAATCCCCTCTTCGCCTACTTTGTTCTGATGCGAGGAAAAAGCCTCAGGTTCCCCAGTCTTTAGTCATAACTAAAGCCTTTCATCCAATATAGGGCCTGAATCTGTCATCGGAGGCTTACATAGAAACATAGAAGATAGGAGCAGGAGTAGGCCATTCGACCCCTCGAGCCTGTTCCACCATTTAATGAGATCATGGCTGATCATCCAAGTTCAGTACCCTGTCCCTGCTTTCTCCCCATATCCCTTGATCCCTTTAGCCTTAAGAAATATATCCAACTCCTTCTTGAATATATTTAATGAATTGGCCTCAACTGCCTTGTGTGGTAGAGAATTCCACAGGTTCACCACTCTCTGGGTGAAGAAATTCCTCCTCATCTCAGTCCTAAATGGATTACCCCTTATCTTTAGACTGTGACCCCTGGTTCTGGACTCCCCGGCCATCGGGAACATCCTTCCTGCATCTAGTCTGTCTAGTCCTGTTAGAATTTTATAAGTTTCAATGAGATCCCCTCTCATTCTTCTAAACTCTAGCAAATATAAGCCCAATCAACCCAATCTCTCCTCATACGACATTCCTGCCATCCCAGGTATCAGTCTGGTGAATCTTCGCTGCACTCTCTCCATGGAAAGAACATCCTTCCTCAGTTAAGGTGACCAAAACTGCATATAATACTCAAGGTGTGGTCTCACCAAGGCCCTGTACAACTGCAGCAAGACATCCTTGCTCCTGTACTCGAATCCTCTCGCTATGAAGGCCAACATACCATTTGCCTTCTTAACCGCCTGCTGCACCTGCATGCTTACCTTCAGCGACTGGTGCACAAGGGCACCCAGGTCTTGTTGCACTTCCCCCTTTCCCAATCTATTGCCGTTCAGACAATAATCTGTCTTCCTGTTTTTGCCACCAAAGTGGATAACCCCGCATTTATCCACATTATACTGCATTTGCCATGCATCTGCCCAATCACCCAACCTGTCCAAATCATACTGGAGTTTCTTTGCATCCTCCTCACAGCACACACGCCCACCCAGCTTTGTGTCGTCTGCAAACTTGGAGATATTACATCTAGTTCCCTCGTCTAGATCATTAATATATATTGTGAATAACTGGGGTCCTAGCACCGATCCCTGCGGTACCCCACTAGTCACTGCCTGCCACTTGGAAAAAGACCCATTTATTCCAACTGTTTGCTTCCTCTCTGCCAACCAGTTCTCCATCGAAGACGGTACCTTACCCCCAATCCCGTGTGCTTTAACTTTGCACGCTAATCTCTTATACGGGACATTATCGGAAGCCTTCTGAAAGTCCAAATACACCACATCCACTGGTTCTCACTTATCTATTCTACCAGTTACATCCTCAAAAAATTCCAGTAGATTAGTCAAGCATGATTTACCTTTAGTAAATCTATGTTGACTTTGTCCAATCCTGTCACTGTTTTCCAAGTGCTCTGCTATTACATCTTTTATAATGGACTCTAGCATTTTCCCCACTACCGATGTCAGACTTACCGGCCTATAATTCCCCGTTTTCTCTCTACCACCTTTTTTAAATAGTGGGGTTATATTAGCTATCCTCCAATCCATGGGAACTGTTCCAGAATCTATAGAATTTTGGAAGATGACCAGCAATGCATCTACTATTTCTAGGGCCACTTCCTTAAGTACCCTAGGATGTAGATTATCAGGCCCTGGGGATTTATCAGCCTTCAATCCCCTCAATTCCCCTAACACCATTTCCCTACAAATACTGATTTCATTCAATTCCTCCCTCTCATTAGACCCTATGTTCCCCGACATCTCTGGGAGGTTATTTGTGTCCTCCATTGTGAAGCCAGAACCAAAGTATGTATTTAATTGGCTTTCCATTTCTTTGTTCCCCCATTTTAATTTCCCCTGATTCTGACTGCAAGGGACCTATGCTTGACTTCACCAATCTGTTTCTCTTCACATGTCTATAGAAGCTTTTACAGTCAGTTTTTATGTTCCCTGAAAGCTTACTCTCATAATCTATTTTCCCCCTCTTAATTAATCCCTTTGTCCTCCTTTGCTGAATCCTAAACTGCTCCCAATCCTGAGGTTTGCTGCTTTTCCTGGTCAAATTATATGTCCTCTCCTTGGATCTTATGCTATCCCTAATTTCCCTTGATAGCCACGGTTAAGTCACCTTTTTGTTTTATTTTTATGCCAAACAGGGATGAGCAAATTCTGTAGTTCATCCATGCGATCTTTAAATGTTTGCCATTGCCTCTCCACCATCAACCTTTTAGGTAATGTTCCCCAATCCATCCTAGCCAACTCGTGCCTCATACCATCGTAGTTTCCTTTATTAAATTCAGGACCCTAGTCTCTGAGTCAACTACTTCACTCTCCACTTTAATGAAGAATTTTATCATTTTATGATCGCTCCTCCCCAAGTGGCCTCGCACAACAAGGTTGCTAATTAATCCTTTCTCATTACATAATAACCAATCTAAGATGGCCTGATCTCTAGTTGGTTCCTCAACATATTGGTCCAGGAAACCATCCCGTATACACTCTAGGAATTCCTACTCCACAGTATTGTTACTAATTTGGTTAGCCCAATCTATATGTAGATTAAAGTCACCCATGATAACTGCAGTGCCCTTATTGCACGCATCTTTAATTTCCCATTTAATGCCATCCCCAACCTCAGCATTACTGATGGGGGTCTGTATACAACTCCCACTAACGTTTTCTGCCCCTTGGTATTTCTCAGCTCTGCCCATACAGATTCCACATCATCAGAGCTAATATCCTTCCTTACTATTGTGTTAATCTCCTCTTTAACCAGCAATGCTACCCCACCTCCTTTTCCTTTTTTCCTGTCCTTCCTGAATATTGAATACCCCTGGATGTTGATTTCCCAGACTTGGTCGTCCTGGAGCCATGTCTCAGTAATCCCAATTATATCATACCCATTTACATCTATTCGCACAGCTAATTCATCCACCTTATTGCAAATGCTCCTTGCATTAAGACACAAAGCTTCCAGGCTTGATTTTTTAACACTCATAGTCCTTTTAGAATTATTATTTACTGTGGCCCTGTTTGATTTACACCCTTGATTTCTCTGCCTTCCACTTTTGCTTTTCTCCTTCCTGTCTTTTGTTTCTATTCTTGCTTCCCTTTCCTCTGTCTCCCTGCACAGGTTCCCAACCCCTGCCATTTTAGTTTAAACCCTCCCCAACAGCACTAGCAAACACTCCCCCTAGGACATCGGTTCCAGTCCCGCTCAGGTGCAAACCGTCCAGTTTCTACTGGTCCCACCTCCCCTAGAACCGGTTCCAATGTCCCAGGAATTTGAATCCCTCCCCCTTGCACCATTCCTCTAGCCACGTATTCATCTGAAATATCCTTCTATTTCTACTCTGACTAGCGCATGGCACTGGTAGCAATCCTGAGATTACTACCTTTGAGGTCCTATTTTTTAATTTACCTTGTATCTCCCTATATTCAGCTTTTAGGACCTCACCCCATTTTTTACCTATATCTTTGGTACCTATATACACCACGACAGCTGGCTGTTCACCCTCCCCTCCAGAATGCCCTGCAGCCGCTTCGAGACATCCTTGACCCTTGCACCAGGGAGGCAACATACCATCCTGGAGTCTCGTTTGCGGCCGCAGAAACGCCTATCTATTCCCCTTACAATAGAATCCCCTATCACTATAGCTCTTCTGCTTTTTTTCCTTCCGTCCTGTGCAGCAGGACCACCCATGGTGCCAGGAAGTTGGCCACTGCTGCCTCCCCCCGATAAGCCATCCCCCTCAACAATATCCAAAGTGGTATATCTGTTTGAAAGGGGGATGGCCACAGGGGACCCCTGCACTACCTGCCTGCGCCTACTACTCTGCCTGGTGGTCACCCATTCCCTTCTTGCCTGTGCAGCCTTTACCTGCGGTGTGACCAACTCCCTAAACTTGTTATCCACGATGTGCTCAGCATCGTGAATGAACATAAGAACATAAGAAATAGGAGCAGGAGTAGGCCAATCGGCCCCTCGAGCCTGCTCCACCATTCAATAAGATCATGGCTGATCTGATCCTAACCTCAAATCTTCTATCACTCTGCATCCACCCGAACCCATGTGATCTCCCGGGAGAGGCGAAAAACCAGATAAAGACCCAATGGCCAATTTGGGAGAAAAAAATCTGGGAAATTCCTCTCCGACCCATCTAGGCGATCGAAATTCTTCCAGGAGATCACTCTGTCCCTATATTATCTACAGTACTTACCTTCTGTAAAGGCGATCTCCACCCCAGCCAGGAACAGGAATAAAACCATCTCCTGAAATCTAACACAGAATTAGAACACAGTAGGAGCAGAACCAGGCTACACGGCCCCTGGGCCCACTCCACTACCCACAGGGCCATGACCATTCCGAACCTAGACTCATGTCCAATTTCCTGCCTGCTCCCCGTAACCCTTAATTCCCTTTACTTCTAGGAAACTATCTATTTCTGTTTTAAATTTATTTAATGATGTAGCTTCCACAGCTTTCTGGGGCAGCAAATTCCACAAACCTACCACCCTCTGAGTGAAGAAGTTTCTCCTCATCTCAGTTTTGAATGAGCAGCCCCTTATTTTAAGATTATGCCCCCTAGTTCTAGTTTCACCCATCATTGGGAACATCCTCACCGCATCCACCCGATCAAGCCCCTTCACAATCTTATATGTTTCAATAAGATCGCCTCTCATTCTTCTGAACTCCAATGAGTAGAGTCCCAATCTACTCAACCTCTCCTCATATGACCACCCCCTCATCCCCGGGATTAACCGAGTGAACCTTCTTTGTACTGACTCGAGAGCAAGTATGTCTTTTCTCAAGTATGGACACCAAAACTGTATGCAGTATTCCAGGTGTGGTCTCACCAATACCTTGTACAACTGCAGCAATACCTCCCTGTTTTTATATTCCATCCCCCTAGCAATAAAGCCAACATTCCATTGGCCTTCTTAATCACTTGCTGCACCTGCATACTAACTTTTTGAGTTTCGTGCACCAGGACCCCCAGATCCCTTTGTACTACAGTACTTTCCAGTTTCTTGCCATTAAGATAATAACTTGCTCTATGATTTTTCCTGCCAAAGTGCATAACCTCACACTTTCCAGTATTGTATTCCATCTGCCAAATCTCTGCCCACTTACTTAGCCTGTCTATGTCCCTTTGCAGGTTTTTTATGTCCTCCTCACTCACTACTTTCCGTCCCATCTTTGTATCATCTGCAAACTTTGATATGTTACACTCGGTCCCCTCCTCCAAATCATTAATATAGATTGTAAAGAGTTGGGGACCCAGCACTGACCCCTGCGGAACACCACTAGTTACTGGTTGCCAATCTGAGAACGAACCATTTATCCCAACTCTCTGCTTTCTGTTAGAGAGCCAATCCTCCACCCATGCCAGAATATTACCCCCAATCCCGTGATTTTTTATCTTAAGCAATAATCTTTTGTGTGGCACCTTGTCAAATGCCTTTTGGAAGTCTAAATACACTACGTCCACTGGTTCCCCTTTATCCACCCTGTATGTTACTTCCTCAAAAAACTCAAGCAAATTTGTCAAACATGACTTCCCCTTCATGAAACCATGCTGAGTTTGTCCTATTAAATTATGTTTATCCAAATGTCCCGTTACTGTCTCCTTAATAATGGACTCTAACATTTTACCAACCACAGATGTTAGGCTAACAGGTCTATAGTTTCCAGCCTTCTGCCTACTACCCTTTTTAAATCCTGTATGTATCCATTCGCAGCTCCAGTGCCGCAATGCGGTCTGTCAGTAGCTGCAGCTGGATACACTTCCCGCACACATGGTCGTCAGGGACACAGGAAGTGTCCCTGATTTCCCACATAGTGCAGGAGGAGCATGCCACGGGGCCGAGCTGTGCTGCCATGACTTCCGCCACCTGGTGGATGCCTCTGAACCGCGATAAATCTACGAACCTACATGATAGTCCTGGATCTATGGAGACTCGCGTTCCCGGGCCTCTAGGCGCAGGACAGCGAAGCGGCCCACGTATCCCAGGAGCGCATGCGGCTTGCAAGCGGCCCTGGGATCACGTGGGTCGGCCCAACCAATCAGAAAGGGGATTCCCATTGACGTACGGAATCCCCACAAGCATTAATAAGAATCACCTAAAAAATACATGTATACAACTTTGAAATGCACGTTTAAGATGAATGAAAATACAACTTCATTTAACATTTAAAACAAAAATTAAATTTTTTGAAAAATAAATTTGAACATTTGTTTAAGGGCAAAAAAATAACACAAACTAATTTCGAATGTTTAAAAAAAGTTATTTTAATATTTACTTTCACCCTTACACTGGTAAAAGAAGGCCCTTAAGCCTGCTTTTATCAGGAGCAAGAGTTTCATGGGCATTCGCTGGGCAAATAGCCCGACACTTCGCCAGCGGATGTCCATCTCCCGGGGATGCGGTGGTTCTGTCAAGGAGATTCTTGACAGATCGCAAGTTCCGGGTTTTCGTGCTTGCGCAACCCATGTGTAAACCCGGATCTCGCGGGGCACCTGCGGCCGCGCACGCACTGCGTATGTGGTCAGAGACCCCAGAAAATCCGGGCCATTGTGTGCACATCCACTGCAGAAAGTAGTAAATCACTATTCCCCCGCCCACCGCCCTCCCACCCAGACTGAGCAACCAGGGAATAGAGGCAACAAACAAAGTGAGAGATGTGCAACATTTACCCTTGCAGGCCACATGCTTGGGAATAAATGTTATTTCCTCAAAGCAGAAATCAAACAAAACAATCACAAATCGAGACTTAGGCTTCGTTCAAATAGCAGACGGAGAAAGATTGGGAGCGGGAGCAGCCATTACCTCAGTGAGACCAATATGGGGCGCCTGTCCCCTGCTGAAGAAGCTTCCAACAATGCATAACACGGCGGGTGGTCCTGGGGGTAGTCCGCTTGATCTCCTCACTTTCATCACAGACATCAGCGTTAAAAACACCGCCAGGAAGATCAGGAGGGTTTGTAGATCGAGATATCGCAGCCAACAAAGAGGTGCCCCCTCCAACAACTGCTGCACGATTGCCATTCTCAGCTTTTCAGAAGCGCCCAGCACCTAACGCTTTCACTTCAGTTTATGGTTTATAAATGAATGAAAGGTTTACAACTTTATAAACAACTGGTCCTTCGAAAGGCCGGAGCAGACTTGTTTTATTTCCAGATGCAGTTCCTGTCATCAGGAGAGTCTAGAGTCCAGTTTTTCAGCTTTTCTTGCTGACGGAGTTTTGCAGTTTTTCTTGTTGACGAAGTCCTCAGCGAGGAGTGGCTGATAAAGTCATTTCGCTGGCATTGTATTGATTGGTAGTCGGGTTGCTATAGTTTGCCAACAGCCTCTGGCAGAGTTCCCAGGCCGCAGCCTCTCTTTCATACCTCCTCTATATTTCGGAAAGTGCACCATTGCAGCCTTGGTCCAATCATGGACAAAAGAGTTGAATTCCCGAGGTGAGGCGAGACTATCCTTATTTTGTCTTAAAATACTCCTGTGCAGCGCCTTGGGACGTTTTACTATGTTAAAGGCGCTATATAAATACAAGTTGATGTTGGTGTAATGGAGTTGTTTGGAGTATACAGAGTTCATGGTGGAGCTAAAAGTTGATGTTCTTGGTCCTCCATGTTTATCTGGCGGAACTTGTGGCTTATCCCAGAATAAGGGAATAATCTTTACTCCTGGGTGGGAGTCTACCACAAACAGTTGCACCATCAACCGAATTCAAGACCACAACCTGTATGTCAAGCCTTTCATGTGCTCCGTCGAGAGAATTGTTGCCGTTTTTTACAGGTGTTCAGCTCTGAACTAAAAGCTCCTTCCACAAGGTTTCGATGACCCACAAACACAGCAGGCCTCCCATGACGCCTTGTTTGTTTGAAAGTTTAAAGGGGCCACGTCCTCTTTGCCCAATGTCATTGGGATAGCTTGGGGCTTTATTATCGGTCTGGCCGATAATGTGACTCCAGACCCACAGCAATGTGGTTGACTCTTAACTGTAAGAAGTCACACAACACCAGGTTATAGTCCAACAGCTTTATTTGAAATCACAAGCTTTCGGACCGCTGCTCCTTCGTCAGGTGAACATAAGAACATAAGAAATAGGAGCAGGAGTAGGCCAATCGGCCCCTCGAGCCTGCTCCGCCATTCAATAAGATCATGGCTGATCTGATCCTAACCGCCAATCCACTATCACAGAACCATCTCCTGAATCTAACAGAATTAGACACACGAAATAGGAGCAGGATCATGCTACACGGCCCCTCGGCCCGCTCCGCTACCCACAGGGCCATGACCGATCCGAACCTAGACTCATGTCCAAATTCCTGCCCGCTCCCCGTAACCCTTAATTCCCTTTACTTCTAGGAAACTGTCTATTTCTGTTTTAAATTTATGTAATGATGTAGCTTCTACAGCTTTTTGGGGCAGCATATTCCATGGACCTACCACCCTCTGAGTGAAGTAGTTCCTCCTCATCTCAGTTTTGAAAGAGCAGCCCCTTATTCTAAGACTATGCCCCCTAGTTCTAGTTTCACCCATCATCGGGAACATCTTCCCCACATCCACCCGATCCGACCCCTTCACAATCTTATATGTTTCAATAAGATCGCCTCTCATTCTTCTGAACTCCAATGAGTAGAGTCCCAATCTACTCAACCTCTCCTCATATGTCCATCCCCTCATCCCCGGGATTAACCGAGTGAATCTTCTTTGTACTGACTCGAGAGCAAGTATGTCCTTTCTTAAGTATGGACACCAAAACTGTACGCAGTATTCCAGGTGCGGCCTCACCAATACCTTGTACAACTGAAGCAATACCTCCCTATTTTTATATTCTATCCCCCTAGCAATGAAAGCCAACATTCCATTGGCCTTCTTAATCACTTGCTGCACCTGCATACTAACCTTATGAGTTTCGTGCACCAGGACCCCCAGATCCCTTTGTACTTCAGTACTTTCCAGTTTCTTGCCATTAAGATAATAACTTGCTCTACGATTTTTCCTGCCAAAGTGCATAACCTCACACTTTCCAGTATTGTATTCCATCTGCCAAATCTCTGCCCACTTACTTAGCCTGTCGATGTCCCCTTGCAGGTTTTTTATGTCCTCCTCACTCACTACTTTCCCTCCCATCTTAGTATCATCTGCAAACTTTGATATGTTACACTCGGTCCCCTCCTCCAAATCGTTAATATAGATTGTAAAGAGTTGGGGACCCAGCACTGACCCCTGCGGAACACCACTAGCTACTGATTGCCAGTCTGAGAATGAACCATTTATCCCAACTCTCTGCCTTCTGTTAGATAGCCAATCCTCTATCCATGCCAGAATATTACCCCCAATCCCGTGATTTTTTATCTTAAGCAATAATCTTTTGTGTGGCACTTTGTCAAATGCCTTTTGGAAGTCTAAATACACTACGTCCACTGGTTCCCCTTTATCCACCCTATATGTTACTTCCTCAAAGAACTCCAGCAAATTTGTCAAACATGACTTCCCCTTCATAAAACCATGCTGACTTTGTCCTATTAAATTATGGTTACCCAAATGTCCTGTTACTGTCTCCTTAATAATGGACTCCAAAATTTTACCTACCACAGATGTTAGGCTAACCGGTCTATAGTTTCCAGCCTTCTGTCTACTGCCCTTTTTAAATAAGGGTGTTACATTAGCAGTTTTCCAGTCTGCCGGGACCTTTGCCGAGTCCAGGGAGTTTTGGAAAGTGGAGAAATGCATAAAGACACAGCTTATATAGTCAGAGAATAATGTCAGATGTTTACAGGTAATCTTTCTAACTGCCATTTATCACACCTCGGCAGAGAGATAATCACAGCAATCAAAGGTGTGAATGGTGTCCAAACAGGCCAGTCAGGAATACATTACATCAAAGAACAATGAGGTGGGGTCACAAGGGGTCAAATATTGCAGATGCTGGGGTCTGTATGAAAAACAAAAAAAAAGACAAAAAACATTGTGATTTCAAATAAAGCTGTTGGACTATAACCTGGTGTTGTGTGACTTCTTACATTTGTCCACCCCAGTCCAACTCCGGCATCTCCACACCATGACTCTTAACTGCCCTCTGAGGTTCAAGAAGGTGGCTCACCACCACCACCTTCTCGAGGGCACTTAGGGATGGGCAATAAATGCCGGCCTTGCCAGTGACGCCCACATCCCGTGAACAAATTAAAAAAAAATTATCTTGAAAGGGGAGTTGACAGCGTCTGTTCTGAGCAATATTTAATGAATGATATTGCTGGTCATATAATTCCAGAAAGAGCTTCATGATTTTTTGATATATGACTTTATTATCTGACTATGAAATGAAAAAGATGCCAGATGTGTTCCAATCATTTGCTTCGTAATATTAATGCTTTTTTCTCTGAAAGGTGCTGGGAGCTGCAGGAATGGGAGCCCCCAAAAACTAAGGCTGCACCCAGGTTCAATGAGGTCTTTCTCCATGCTCTTGCTGAGGGAGTTAGAGGACGTCAGGAGGTCCTCTTCTCTGGAAACGGAGGGAGGAGGGTCTCCTCAGCAAACCAAGGCAGCTTGGCTGCAAATTGCTGAGGAGGTGAGTTTGACGTCTGTGTGCAGACGCACATGGGTTTAGTGTCGAAAATGGTTTAATGATCTGCTGAGGTCACCTAAAGTGTGGCCTCTGAGTTCAGGGAAATGGAAGTTCAAGAGTGAGGGCTCGGGGCGATTTCCATGTGGAATGTTGGTGGTGACACTGAGCACAAACCACCGTTTATTGGAGAGATGATGCCTGGGGTTTGAGACTGTCGGACTTATATTCATCTCCATGTGCCGGCCACCTGTGGTTGAAGCGTAAGCTTACGTGAATTTACCATGGCTGAGTGCATCCCTTGCCTGACGGCCAGCAATGTGGTCGCCTGCTGCTGGATTGGCTACATCCGGCCCCGCAAGACATCATTCCCCGTCCTCCTCCTCATCCTCCTCCTCGTCCTCTTCACCTACCTCCAAGGAGGCTGTGTGCTGAGCCACCTGTTCATCCGGCAGCACTAAGCCGCGCTGCTCTTCCTCCGAATCAGACGACCAGGGTGGGAGGATATAAATGGTAGCACCCTCGCCTCTGAGTCAGAAGTTAGTGGGTTCAAGTCCCACTCCAGAGACTTGAGCACAAAAATCTAGGCTGACACTCCCAGTGCAGTACTGAGGGAGTGCTGCACTGTCTGAGGTGCTGTCTTTCAGATGAGATGTTAAACTGAGGCTCTGTCTGCCCCCTCAGCTGGATGTAAACGATCCCATGGCCACTATTTCAATAGAAGAGCAGGGGAGTTATCCCCGGTGTCCTGCCTGATATTTATTCCTCAATCAACATCACTGAAACAGATTATCTGGCCATTATCACATTGCTGCTCTGGGAGCTTGCTGTGTGTAAATTGGCTGCTGTGTTTCCCACATTACAACAGAGCGCTGCACTGCTGGTCGGTGCTGTCTTTCAGATGAGACGTTTAACTGAGGCCTTGTCTGCCCTCTCAGGTGGACATAAAAGATCTCACGGCAACTATCTCGAAGAAGAGCAGGGGAGTTATCCCCGGTGTCCTGGGGCCAATATTTATCCCTCAATCAACATCACTAAAACAGATTATCTGGTCATTATCCCATTGCTCTTTGTGGGAGCTTGCTGTGCGCAAATTGGCTGCCGCGTTTCCTACATTACAACAGTGACTACACTTCAAAAAGTACTTCATTGGCTGTGGGAGGTCGTGAAAGGCACTATACAAACGCAAGTCTTTCTTGACATAGCTGTCTCTGGGGCAGATGTTTCTCTTCTGCTCAGCACCAGGGGGCGCTCCAACAAGGGAGCTCTCATTCCCCGTGACCTTATAGGCACAATATCTGGGAAAGTGGGCTGCGGCCTGCCTCTGTCCGTGGGCTCACTCCCAGAGCAGCTCGCAGTCCAGGAGCTCAGTCAACTGGAGTCGGGGGGCCCGTCCACTCCAGCTTAGACACATTTAATTTGAAAAGGCCAAGACTGAGACAAGGATCTGCAACAGACCACCGAGTCACGTAAGACAGAAGACAGATTACTGTGTGAAGCGACAAGTATTTAATCAAGCAAATTCCATATTTCTCTGAAGCTAACTCTACCATCCACCACCATCACGTGGATTGACTCTGAGATCACAGTTCATCATCTGGAGCCTTTCTGCATCTTAACCCCATCTTGTATGGCTTCGGGGCTAGCAACGAATTGTATTCACCTTGCAGGCTTGGTGAAGAGGTCTTGTCGGGCCAGTAGAACTCAAATTTCTGGAGGAGAGAAGTGAAGAACAGAAAGAGCTCCATTCTGGCCAGTTTTTCTCCCGGGCACGCTCGCAGACCTAGAACATTCAACGCAACATTCAACGTGTTAATGAGTGGAGATGAAAAATAAACCTCGCTTGAAGCAATTCAGAGTGGTTCAAGTGTTCAGACTACATTGCAAATCATGTTGCCAGCAGATAGTAAAACACCATATGGTAGACGTTAGGCGTTACTCTATTGATGGTCCCAATCTTGGCATCCTACTTGATCCTGAGCTGAGCTTCATATCCCTTATCCTCTCCATCACCAAGTCCACCTTCTTCCAGCTCCGCAACATCGCCTTTCTCCGTCCCGTCTCAGCTCACCTGCGGCTGAAACCCTCATCTGTACCTCTGGACTCAACTCACCCAATGCTCTCCTGGTTAGCCTCTAACAACAACAATGAATTGCATTTATATATTGCCTTTAACGAAGTCAAACATCCCCAAGGCGCTTCACAGGAGCGTTATCAGACAGAATTTGACACCGCGCTGCATAAGCAGATATTAGGACAGGTGACCAAAAGCAAGGTCAATGAGGCAGGTTTTAAGGAGCGTCTTAAAGGAGGAGAGAGAGGCGGAGATGTTTAGGGAGGGAATTCCAGAGCTTAGGGCCTAGACAGCTGAAGGCACGGCCGCTAATGGCGGGGTGAAGGAAGTGAGGATGCGCTAGAGTTCAGAATTGGAGGAATGCGGAGATCTCGGAGGGTTGTAGGGCTGGAGGAGGTCACAGAGATAGGGAGGGGTGAGGCTACGGAAGGATGAGAATTTTAAAATCGGGACGTTGCCGGACCGGGAGCCAGTGTAGGTCAGCGAGCACAGGGGTGATGGGCGAACGGGACTTGGTGCGAGTTAGGACACAAGCAGCAGAGGTTTGGATGATTTCAGAGATTTCCACAAAGAAAGGAGAAATAACGTCAGAGACTTGCAGTTAGCAGAGGTCCCCTCCCCACCCCCCACCTCTATCTTCAGGAAGAATAAAGCATGAGTTGTGTTGGAAGGCGCTCCTGCTTGTTGTTAGGGTGAAGATTAAATTAATCTAGAACTGATTGTAAACAAGAATCTTGGCAGCCTGAAGTGCCGACTCACCCATTGAAAATGGAATGAATGCCTCTGGTTTAAAGAATTCCCCATTTTCATTCAGGAAGTTCTCTGGATTAAATTGTTTTGGGTCCTTCCATTGTGTCTCATCAGACAAAGCTGACAGCATGTTTATTATGATAAGCGTTCCCTGGAAATACAGAACAAAATATCTGCATTAAGTCACACAACGCAAAGGGTTACATCTCACCGTCTCTTACACAGCATCATCATCGGTATTTAAGGAAAGGCAGAAAAGCTGGAATGGTCATTTGTTCCACTCCCGGCCTGGAGGAACAAGCACTTCTTAAGATAAAAATAAAAAAGTTTATGCATCTCGTGTTATCAAATGGAGCACAGGAGGGGGTCATGACGATGGTTTTGAAAGGGAGGGTACCTGAGGGGAAGAAACAATTACAACATCAATAGCATGGGCACCAGAAAGGGAAATTGGGTGGTCAGCAGTTTAGTAGGAATGGGGGGGTCAAGGAATCCTAGGTTGCTCAGGGACGTAAGGTTGGACATAGATCAAAAGCTTGTGGCTCTGGCCAGAATCTTTCAATCCTCTTTGGATATGGGCGTAGTGCCAGAGGACTGGAGGGTTGAAAATGTTGCAACCCTGCTCAAAAAAGGCGAGAGGGATAAAACCTGTAACTCTAGGCCAGTTGGTGCTGGGGAAACGTCCAGAGGCCATAATCCAGGCCAAAAATGAACCGTCACTTAGAGGAACAATGGTTAATAAACGACAGCGAACATGAATTTATTAAAGGCAAATCGTGTCTGACAAACCTGATTGAGTTCTTCAATGAAGAAACAGAGAGGGTTGATGAGGGTAATGCAGTTGATGTTGTTTATATGGACTTTCAACAGGCGCTCGATTAAGTGCTGTGTAATAGACCTGTTAGCAAAATTAAAACCCTTGGGATGAAAGGGGCAGTGGCAGCATGGATGCAAAACTGGCTCAGAGACAGAAAGCAGAGAGTAGTGGTGAAACGTTGATTTTCGGACTGTTGGGAAATATATAGTGGTGTTCCCCGGGGGTTAGTATTAGGGCCACTGTACCTTCTGATATATATTAATGACCTGGACTTGGGTATAGGGGGCAAAATTTAAAAGATTGCAGATGACACAAAACTTGGAAATGTGGTAAACAGTGAGGAAGATAGTAATAGACTTCAGGAGGACATAGACAGACTAGAGAAATGACAGATGAAATTTAATGCAGAGAAGTGTGAAGTGATACATTTTGGAAGGAAGAATGAGGAGAGGCAAAATAAATTATATGGTATAATTTTAAAGGGTCCTGGAACAGAGAGACCATGGGGCTAGGAATTCGGTGCATTTGCGCCTCTCGTTAGCGCCCCTGAAATGTGGAGAAATTTCTTCACTCAAAGGGTTGTGAATCTTTTGAATTCTCCACCTGAGAGAGCTGTGGTTGCTCAGTCGTTGAGTATATTCAAGACAGAGATCGATAGGTTTTGCGGAACGAAGGGAATTAAGGGATATGGGGAGAGTGCGGGAAGGTGGAATTGAGGTAAAAGATCAGCCATGATCTTATTGAATGGCGGAGCAGGCTTGAAGGGCCAAATGGCCGACTCCAGCTCCTATTTCTTATGTTCTTATGTTCTGTCTTTGTGTACTTTGGCCATTCACTGATCGCACTGGCAGATCCAAGAAGCCTATCAGTGTCAGTTTGCTCAGCTGAGGAATGGCTGAGGCTCTGCGAGGGACAGAGACAAATTGCAATTAGGCAAAATAGAAAAGCACTCTGATAGAAAAGAATGAGTTGTAGGAGTCTCTGCACTCCTAACAAAGAACGTATAACTTACTGGAAGTTAACAAACTGAATTTATTGTCTAAGAACTTTACAAAACAAGAAACTACAGGAGAAGCTCAAAACAGGTCTTTTCTCTTTCAATCCACATGAGGACTGGCTGGCCCCGCCCTCTACCTCTGACGTCATGACGTCATCACGTTTCCCGCCGAAGGGGACGTCACGTGACCCACGTGATGACGTCATCGCGTCAGATCGCGATGTTGTCGATCTAGCTCTGTTTACCCAGAGCCAACTTGAAAGGTAATAACATTGGTTACAGACAATTAATGCTAGAGGTAATAACATTGGTTACAGACAATTATGTAAGTCACTTAGTGGTTTTGCCACATACGCCCCCCCAGAATTGTCTTTAACGAAAAGAGTCAATTGCTGAGGAGGTCGGACAAGTCTGTTGGACCGACTCCGAAATTCCCGGCGGGGCAAATGCTGAGCAGGCGGCGAACTGGTAGGCGGTACGGTGTTGTCAGGTGTGGTAGCGGCCGGCGGCCGGCCATGGCGCGGAGGCTGCGCCAGCTCGATCGGTCGTTCGAGGTCCAGGTGCGCAGGCTTGAGGCGATCGACAGAGATGTGATCCGGTTTGCCCCCGACGTCAATCACGAAACTCTTGTCCCCTGCCTGCAAAACCTTGAAGGGTCCGGCATACGGCGGTGCGAGCGGGGTACGATGGCCGTCCTGGCGCACAAACACGAATTTGGCTTTCAACAACTCCCTGGGGACGTTGGACGAAAGCAAACCGTGCCGTGAGGTCGGAACTGGGCAGAAACAGTGGGCCGTATCCCGGAGGGTCTCTTTTTGTGTGGCCGCGGACCATGGTCGCGTAGGTAACGGCAGGAATTCACCTGGGACTCGAAGCGGTTGCCCATAAACCATCTCCGCCGCCGCCGACTGGAGATCTTCCTTCGGCGCCGTGCGGAGTCCTAACATCACCCACGGTAGTTTGTCGACCCAGGATGCATCCAGCAGGCTGGCCCTGAGCGACGCCTTCAAGGAGCGGTGGAACCGCTCGCACAAGCCGTTCGCCTGTGGGTGATAGGCCGTAGTGCGGTGGAGTTTAACGCCCAACACGGAAATCACCTCGTTCCACAGTTCAGACGAAAATTGCGGCCCCCGATCCGACGAAATATCCGCAGGGACACCAAAACGGGCTACCCAGGATGAAACGAAAGCTCGAGCAACGTCCGCAGATGTGGTGGACGTCAGGGAAACTGCCTTCGGCCACCTCGTGGTGCGATCCACCATCATCAAAAGGTACGTAAAGCCCCGGGAAGGTGGGAGTGGTCCCACTAAGTCGATGTGAATATGATCAAATCGCCATTCCGGGACCTCTAAGGTGGCGAGCGGGGCTCTGACATGGCGCTGCACCTTGGACCGTTGGCAAACAACACAAGTGTTCGCCCAGTCCCTGACGTCCTTGTGTATTCCCCTCCATACGAATTTGGAGACCAGCAGTTTTTGTGATGCCCGCATCCCAGGGTGCGATAGGCCGTGTAAGGCATCGAAAATCGTACGACGCTATTTGGACGGGACGATCGGACGGGGTGCACCCAGCGAAACATCGCAGAGCAGAGTGGTACCTGCGGAATGGAAAGGCACATCCCTCGGCTGGAGGCTGTTTGGAACCGAACGAAAACCCTGGGTCTCCGGGTCGTCCGCTTGGTCAACCGCCATCTGTGCATAGTCAATGCCCAATTGGACGGCCTGGACGGCGGCGCGGGATAGGCAATCGGCGACGACGTTGTCCTTACCGGCCACATGTCGGATGTCGGTGGTGAACTCCGATATGTACGTCAGCTGCCGTTGCTGCTGAGCCGACCATGGTTCCACAGACTTGGCCATTGCGAACAGCAATGGCTTGTGGTCGACAAACGCGATGAAGCGTCGTCCTTCGAGGAGGAAACGGAAATGGCGGATGGCCAAAAACAAAGCCAACAGCTCTCGATCGAAAGTACTGTACCGGCGTTCATGCCGTTGTAGCTGGCGGCTAAAAAAGGCCAGGGGTTGCCACATGCCGTCGACCCACTGCTCCTGGACGGCCCCCACCGCGTAGTCTGACGCGTCCGTCGTGAGAGCGATGGTGGCTCCCAGCAGGGGGTGTGCTAACATGGTCGCATTGGCGAGTGCGGCTTTCGTCTCCTCGAGAGCACGATCCATGTCCTGTGACCATTCCACAGGGTCCTTTCCCGTCGAGCCTCTGAGGGCCTCATATAGAGGACGCATGAGCTGTGCAGCCCTGGGGATGAAACGATGATAGAAGTTAACCATCCCCAGGAACTCCTGTAAAGCTTTCACGGATTTCGGTTTCGGGAACGCCGCAATTGCTTCCACCTTGGCCCGAAGTGGCGTTGCCCCCGTGGGGGTTATGCGGTGGCCCAGGAAATCCAGTTGCGATAGGCCGAAACGGCATTTGTCCGAGTTAACGATGAGGCCGTGCTGCTGAAGTCGTCTGAAAAGGACCCGAAGGTGCTCGAGGTGTTCCTCCTTGGAGGTGCTGGCAACCAGAATATCGTCCAAATAGACAAACAGAAAGTCAAGGTGCCGCAGGACTGAATCCATGAGGCGCTGAAACGCCTGTGCCGCATTCTTAAGCCCAAACGGCATTCGCAGGAATTCAAAGAGTCCAAAGGGGGTAATTACCGCTGTCTTTTCGACATCCTGAGGGTGCACCGGCACCTGATGGTAACCACGGACGAGGTCGATTTTGGAGAAGATGGACGTCCCCGCCAAATGTGCTGAGAAATCCTGTATATGGGGAATGGGGTAGCGGTCGGGCGTCGTTATGTCATTGAGGCGGCGATAATCCCCACAGGGCCGCCATCCCCTGCCGGGCTTGGGGACGATGTGGAGCGGGGAGGACCAGGGGCTACTGGACCGACGGATGATCCCCATTTTTTCCATCACGGCGAACTCCGCCTTTGCTGCCGCTAGCTTACTGGGCTCTAAACGTCGCGCCCTGGCGTAAACGGGCGAGCCGGTCATCGAAATATGGTGCTCCACCCTATGCTTGACGGTCGGAGCCGAAAAGTTGGGCTTCGTCAGCTCGGGGAAATCCTCGAGGAGCCGGGCGAAATCGTCGGGCTGCGGCCGCGCACATGAAATCGTGTGTGACGCAGCTGTGCTGCGCGTCCCCGAAATATCGTCGAGCGTGGCGGCGCGAACGAGGCGTCGATTTTTCACGTCCACCAACAGGCCGTTGGCGCCTAAAAAGTCAGCACCCAACAGGGCCTGTGAGATTTGAGCGGTGATGAAATTCCAGCTGAAAAACTGTCCACCGAAACATACTCGGACAAGGCGCTTCCCGCAAGTGCGGATCGAACCCCCGTTGGCCGCTTGCATAGGGGGCCCACAGCTGCCGGAGCGAAGGTCTATGACCGAGGTGGGCAGTATGCTGCATTGCGCCCCCGTGTCGCATAGAAAACGACGGCCGGAGATGGAGTCGGTTACGTAGGTGAGATTCCCGGAAGCACCGATCGCCATCGCAGCCGCGGGGGAAGTACCGGGACCGGTGTGCATGACTCGCGGCGGTCTATTCGACGGTCTGGTAACGAAAGTGCACGGTGAGCGGCAGCAGCGGGCCTTCGGGCCGAAACGAGCATGGTAGTAGCAGAAACCGGTCGTCGGAGGCGCCTTTGTCGGAGCCGGGGCCGGGCTCTTCATGGCGGGGCGTTGCGCGAGGGCACAGTATTGTTGCCGGACCGCGTAAATCTTATCCGCCTCTTCGGCGAGCGCGACGCAGTCTGCGGTTTCTGCTCGGGCGAGGGACGCCTGTACTTGCTCAGGAAGTTGAGTAAGGAACAGTTCGTGAAACAGAAAGCACTGGGGCTCGGACCCCAGGAGAGTCAGCATATGACTCATCATTTCCGAGGGTTTGGAGTCTCCTAACCCTGGTAGAGCCAGTAAACGGCGAGCGCGCTCCGCTTTGGTGAGACCAAATACCTGCAGCAATCGTGTCTTGATGGCGACATACTTGTCCGCAGTCGGAGGACTCTCCAGCAGGCTGATGATTCTCGACGCCGTCGAGCTCTCGAGGGCGGAGACCACGTGGAGATATCTGGTCTGATCCTGAACGATGTTGCGGAGCTCAAATTGCGCCTCGGCTTGCACAAACCAAGAGGCTGCCTGTTGTTCCCAGAATTGGGGGAGCTTCAAGGCCACTGCGTTGGCCTCCATCACTGGCCTGTGTTCGGCGTTCACCGCGAAAAACGATCACGAGGAATCGGGGTCACCAATGTAGGAGTCTCTGCACTCCTAACAAAGAATCTATAACTTACTGGAAGTTAACAAACTGAATTTATTGTCTAAGAACTTTACAAAACAAGAAACTACAGGAGAAGCTCAAAACAGGTCTTTTCTCTTTCAATCCACACGAGGACTGGCTGGTCCCGCCCTCTACCTCTGACGTCATGACATCATCACGTTTCCCGCCGAAGGGGACATCATGTGACCCACGTGATGATGTCATCGCGTCAGATCGCGATGTTGTCGATCTAGCTCTGTTTAACCAGAGCCAACTTGAAAGGTAATAACATTGGTTACAGACAATTAATGCTAGAGGTAATAACATTGGTTACAGACAATTAATGCTAGAGGTAATAACATTGGTTACAGACAATTATGTAAGTCACTTAGTGGTTTCGCCACAGAGTCACCTTTTAGATTGTGTATCCCCTAAAGCTTGTGTCTTGTATTGTTGCGTGGCCCGCTGCAAGTGGTACTATGTTCCCAAATCTTTGAATTTCATGAACAACAGCGTTGACATACGGCATGTTGGTTCCATCCTCCATGGATGGGGCACGGGACCAGCCGATCACCTTGCCTATCTCCTTCTGACACTTTTCTGTAAAGCAAAACAGAAAAGAATAACAGTTGACGTCAGGTGCACAACCTGTCCCTCAAATTGATAATTACGTGTTCTCTGTGTCCATTGATGAATTTGTCAAGGCCAAATCCTTGGGAAAGTTGGGATTGTTAGAGCAGAGAAGGCCATGGGGAGATTTAATAGAGGTGTTCAAAATTACGAGGGGTTTTGATAGGGTAGATAGGGAGAAACTGTTTCCACTGGCGGAGAGGTCGGTAACCAGCGGACACAGATTGAAGATAATTGACCAGAGAACCAGAGGAGATGAGGAGGATTCTTTTTACGCAATGAGTGGTGAGGATTTGGAATGCGCTGCCTGATAGGGCGGTGGAAGCAGATTCAACAGTAACCGTCAAAAGGGAATTGGAGAAATACTTGAAAAGTATAAATTTGTAGGGCCAAGGGGAAAGAGCAGGGAAGTGGGACTGATTGGATAGCTCTTTCAAAGAGCCGGCACAGACACGATGGGCCGAATGGCCTCCTTCAATCGCTGCGTCTAAAAACATTCTGCTCATCTCCCCCTTATGTACTCATTGTGTGCTCTGATATCGTCAATGGGAGATTGTACCCATAACTCATTATTTATGGGATGTCTGTGGCTGGAAAGATCTAATGTTGCTGCAGGGGATATTGTACAGGAAATGACTGCTCCCAAAGTATCTCCAAACAGCAGTTCCAAGGCATAAAACTGAGCAACTTGAGATGAGTGAGGCTCACTGAAAAGTGGAGAAATGCCTTCCTTTACAACACTTATTATGGGCAATTTAGTAGAACGGCCACCCCCTTTAAGTCGGAGACCTGGTTGTACCTTGTATATCTGGATAAAGCATCATGTATAGAATGCCCCATTGGAGAGTAGTTGTTGTGGTTACCGTTCCAGCACCAAAGAGATCGTTGACATTCTGGAGCAGGTTTCCCTCCGTCAAGCAAGAGTCAGGAGAGTTCTGTTCCTGCAAAATAAATGTTATTCTTCTTTCTAATTCTTAACAACACCAAAGTCTTCCACCAGCGAACCCTTGCTCCCTGCCGAGGTAACTGCACACCAGAGGGAGAAAGTGACGCAAGGAAAAGTCCAGGATAATTCAGCCCATTGAAGGTTGTCCAACTGGTATGAGGATTTCAAACTCCCCCAATCATAGAATCACAGAATAATACAGCGCTGAAGGCGGCCATTCGGCCCATCGTGCCTGTGCCAGATCTTTGAGCGAGCTCTCCAATTAGTCCCACTCCGCCCTGCTCTTTCCCCATAGCCCTGCAAATATTTCCTTTTCCAGTAGAGGCAGGGACCCTAATCACATTTAAAAAGTACTTGAATGTGCACCTGGGATGCTCTAACCTGCAGGGCTACGGACCAAGAGCTGGGAAGTGGGATTAGGATGGATAGCTCTTTGTTGGCCGGCGCGGACACGATGGGCCAAAATGGCTTCCTTCCGAAGCTGTAACTTTCTATGATTCTATGATTTGCCGTCTTGTTGAGCTCCTCGTACGTTGCCAGGGGTGGGGGAGAGAAGGGGGGGTGGGGGAGTGGGGTAGGGACAACATCTGAATTCTCCTTGCCCCATTCCGCATAGCCCGCCAGTGCCACGATCTCAGGCCGTCAGGTACGGCACTCTTATAGAATTGGCTTTACAATTGTTGCAGTCAGATCGTAGCTGGTGTGAACTTGAAGTGATTTGAGGCTATCTACTGGCCGGAGCTGGGTCTCACGCCGCCTTGACGGAATATGATTCGGACACTTGCTCTGACGCTTTTCATACAGGCCAATGCCAAAAGAGTCTTTTCAGATGGCACCCCATCCACCACCTTAAACATTCACTCCCTCCACCACCGGCGCACCGCGGCTGCAGTGTGTACCATCCACAAGGTGCACTGCAGCAACTCGCCAAGAGTTCTTCGGCAGCACCTCCCAAACCCGCGACCTCTTCCACTTAGAAGGACAAGGGCAGTGGGTGCATGGGAACACCACCACCTCCAAGCTCCCCATCAAGTCACACACCATCCTGACTTGGAAATATATCGGCCGATCCTTCATCGTCGCTGGGTCAAAATCCTGGAACTCCCTCTCTAACAGCACCGTGGGAACACCTTCACCACATGGACTGCAGCGGTTCAAGAAGGCGGCTCACCACCACCTTCTCAAGGGCAATTAGGGATGGGCAATAAATGCTGGTCTTGCCAGCGATGCCCACATCCCATGAACAAATAAAAACATTTCTTGTTTACAGCGTCCAGCATGTGTAGCGGGCAAATTGCGTTGACGCCAACGTGCCCGCTATAACTGGTAGGACTATTATTCTCTCTAAGATCAATACATTGAAGGGGAAGCTCATCAGAAATGCACGGTGGGCGGGCAACCAGTTGGGTTCGCAATACCAAGAGGGAGGCACCAATGGGGTCCATTATGGGGGAGAAGGGTCCTGAAGGTCAGAGGCGAGCCCCCACTGAAAACCACAGCCAAGACCTTCAGCACCTACAGCAGGTAAGTGTTCAGGGCCAGAATGGAGGCGAAGGAGGCCACCACAAAGCCAGCTTCCTCCACGGGGGGAATCTCAGCGACATTCCTCGGGTTCATCGCCACCTTCCCCATGGGAAGCGGCAGTAATACAGGCAGACGGATGGAAATCAGCCAGGGAATGATGCCCTCCACCCCGTCGCCATTTACATGCGGAGGTCTCAGCAGCAGAGGTAGAGGGAGCGAGACGGGTCAGGCGGTGAAGCCCCCCCTCGCTCGCATTCCCTTCATTCTCCACCGCTATCCCACTACTTTAAAGATGGCTTGCGCTGATTTTCTCACCTACTAGTAGCTGGGCCGAGGCTGCTGTTTCACTGAGGACACTGAGTGAGTTACTGAAGGGAGAAAAGCATTTTGGGCCGTTAGTCTGACCTGGGATCGAAGCAGACTTTCAGAGGTGAAAGGTCAAAGAACAAAGCTCTAGCCTATTGCAACGCACAGACCCACCAACAAAATGAAATACTTCATTAAATGCTGTGCTCACCTTTTCCATTTCCAGTAAATAGGCATCAATAAAATCCCGGATCTCTTCACCATTCAGAGTGTCTTTGTGCTGGTTTATGATGTCCTGAAGTATGGCTTCAACTAAGGCCTGGTTTTCAAATATCCTCCGAATAGGCCCCAGGAAGTAGCGAAGGAATCGAGCTATGGGATACACCTAGCAGCAAGCACAAGAGGATCACCATCAATGATCCCTGTAAGCTGCACATCGTTCTGCACAGTCTGCTTCTTTTAATTTGCGGTCCCTTTACATTATTGCGCATACGCGGTCATTACATTGTAAAGGCGGCCTGCGCGGGTCCTTTGAGATTACTGCGCGGCCACGAACCTTCGGGGGAGCATTGATCACCATGTATAATTTTGGTGTTCCAATACACAGTGAGTCACAAGGCTTTCAACATTCCCATCCCCATCTGCCCTCTCAGTTGGATGTGAAAGATCTCAGGGCACTATTTGAAGAGGTGCCGGAGAGTTGTCCCCGGTGTCCTGACCAATATTCATCCCTCAACCAACATCACTAAAACAGATTATCTGGTCATTTATCTCATTGCTGTTTGTGGGACCTTGCTGTGCGCACATTGACTGCCATGTCTCATAAGAACATAAAAATTAGGAGCAGGAGTAGGCCATATGGCCCTTCGAGCCTGCTCCACCATTCAATAAGATCATGGCTGATCATCGACCTCACTCTACTTTCCCGCAGATAGATAAAACATATTTGTTGAAATTCGCTGCCATTTCCTTATTCCACTTTATAATTTCATCTGTCTCAGCCTCTAAGGGACCAACGTGCACTTTGGCTACTTTCTTCCTTTTTACATATTGTAGAAGCTCTTACAATCTGTTTCCTACATTTTAACAGTGATTACACTTCACAAATACTTGTAGCATAGTGGTAATGTCACTGGGCTAGTAATCCCGAGGCCTGGACTAATGATCCAGAGACGTGAGCGCAAATCCCACCACGGCACCTGGGGAATTTATATTCAGATAATTAAATAAATCTGGAATTATAAAGCTAATATCAGTAATGGTGACCATGAAACTATCGGATTGTTATAAAAACCCACCTGGTTCACTGATGTCCTTTAGGGAAAGAAATCTGCTGTCCTTACCCGACTCTTAACTGTCCTCTGAAATGGCCTAGCAAGCCACTCAGTTGTAACAATTCACTACGAAACAACCTGCAAAGTCCTGCTCACCAACATCTGGGGACATGTGCCAAAATTGGGAGAGCTGTCCCACAGACTAGTGAAGCAACAGCCTGACATAGCCATACTCACAGAATCATAACTTTCAGCCAATGCACAGTTGATGAATCAGTACTCCTTCATGTCGAACACCACTTGGAAGAAGCACTGAGAGTAGCAAGGGCACAGAATGTACTCTGGATGGGGTACTTCAATGTCCATCACCAAGAGTGGCTTGGTAGCACCATTGCTGACTGAGCTGGCCGAGTCCTGAAGGACATAGCTGCCAGTCTGGGCCTGCGGCAGGTGGTGAGAGAACCAACACGAGGGAAGAACCTGTTTGACCTCGTCCTCACCAATCTACCTGTCGCAGATGCATCTGTCCATGACAGTATTGGTAGCAGTGACCTCTGCACAGTCATTGTGGAGACAAAGTCTTCACACTGAGGACACCCTCCATCGTGTTGTGTGGCACACCACCGTGCTAAATGGGATAGATTCAGAACAGATCTAGCAGCTCAAAACTGGGCATCCATGAGGCACTGTGGGCCATCAGCAGCAGCAGAATTGTATTCCACCACAATCTGTAACCTCATGGCCTGTCATATCCCTCACTCTACCATTAACATCAAGCCAGGCGACCAACCCTGGTTCAATAAGGAGTGTAGAACAACATGCCAGGTGCAGCACCAGGCATACCTAAACGGCTGAGTGCACTGGATACAGCAAAGTCTATGGGCCCTGACAACATCCCAGCTATCGTACTGAAGACTTGTGCTCCAGAACTAGCCACGCCTCTCGCCAAGCTGTTCCAGTACAGCTACAATACTGGCATCTATCCGACAATGTGGAAAACTGCCCAGGTATGACCTGTCCACAAAAAGCAGGACAAATCCAACCCAGCCAATTACCACACAATCAGTCTACTCTCAATCATCAGCAAAGTAATGGAAGGTGTCATCGACAGTGCTATCAAGTGGCACTTACTCACCAATAACCTACTCACTAATGCCCAGAAAGACGGAGAAAATACTGCAGATGCTGGATATCTGAAATAAAAACAGAAAATGCTGGAGAAACTCAGCAGGTCAGGCAGCATCTGTGAAGAACGAAACAGAGTTAACGTTTCAGGTCGATGACCTTTCGCCAGCATTTTCTGTTTTTATTTCACTAATGCCCAGTTTGGGTTCCGCTAAGACCACTCGGCTCCTGACCTCATTACAGCCTTGGTCCAAACATGGACAAAGGAGCTGAATTCCAGAGGTGAGGTGAGAGTGACTGCCCTTGACATCAGGGCAGCATTTGACCGAGTGTGGCATCAAGGAGCCCGAGTGAAGAAGCAGCAACTCACCAAGGCTTCTTCGGCAGCACCTCCCAAACCCGCGACATCTCCCACTTAGAAGGACAGGGGCAGCAGGCGCACGGGAACACCACCACCTCCAAGTTACCCTCCAAGTCACACACCATCCTGACTTGGAAATATATCGCTGATCCTTCATCGTCGCTGGGTCAAAATCCTGGAACTCCCTCCCTAACAGCACTGTGGGAGTACCTTCACCACACGGACTGCAGCGGTTCAAGAAGGTGGCTCACCACCACCTTCTCAAGGGGCAATTAGGGATGGGCAATATATGCTGGCCTTGCCAGCGATGCCCACATCCCATAAAAAACGAATTGAAAAAAAATTGGCTGTAAAGTGCTTAGGGACGTCCTGAGCTGGTGAAAGGCGCTATAGAAATGCAAGTCTTTCTTTCTCATCAATTTTGCATTTTGCTGCCTCAAGGAAGTCTGATGCTGGCCAGGCAAGATCCATCCCTGCTTGCGCCACATTGGCTGTCATTAATTAGGTTATTCCTATACAGGTCGTCTTCCAACTTGTTTCTTGATACTTTGCTCAGGCTAATGGGCCTGTTCTTGCCAACAAAAGCTCTATTGCCCTTCTTGAATATGGAACATCATGTCAATGAATCCCTGTGTGTTTGAAAATAAAACTGTAGATTGATTAATGTGCTTAACGCAGGAATTGGACTGTTGCGAGTCTTAGTGGAGTTTTTTTAAGTCTACTCATAATTGACTTAAAAAAAATATATATCTTTCAAAGGCACAGGTATACAGAGACATTGGTTTGTGATTTGTTTCATTTCCGTGTACCAGAATGGGAATCACTCCGCACTCAAAAGTGTGCGTAGTGTTTGTAGTCATCGATTCCCCACTCCCTGGGGGGACAAAATCAGCTTGAGCCCTTAATAAACCTCTATTTCACACTCTTGCCTCCTACCCGGTCCAGACTACGGGCGATTATCACAGTGTCCCCTCTGAGCACTGATTTATTGGCAAGGTGCCAGGCTAGGTCAATTGAAAATTTCAAAACTGAGATTGGTAGATTTTTGTTAGCTAAAGGGTATTAACGGTTACGTAACCAAGGCGGCTGGATGGAGTTAAGATACGGATCAGCCATAATCTAATTGAATGGCGGAACAGGCTTGAGGGGCTGAATGGCCTCCTCCTGTTCCTATGGTCCATTTTCTATGAACCAAATTTTTGACATCTGTATCCCTATTTTAAGAAGGATGTTCTCTTGTTCCTAAGGAAAGGAAGTCCTTTTTCTTTACCTGTAGCCATTTTGATGTCTGAAGCTTCATGTTCTCATCCAGCAGTTCTGTCAGTCGCGTGAATGTCTTGTCTTCATAATGGAAACGCTTCCCCAAAACTACTGAGCAAATCACGTTGGACACAGCACTGGTGATTTTAGAATTGGGATTAAAGGGTTGATCTGCACAAAAGAAAAAGAAGTGGGTAGATGTGCAGGAGCAAAGGTAGACTCCGACATTGTGAAGAGATTGCCCGGGTGAGGTAGGGTTTTGACATTCATCGCTTCATTCTTATTGCATCTTGACCGAACAGTAATGAATAGAGGAGACGGAATGTACCTTTTACTATTTACGGAGTAATTGGGTGGACATTACAGCACATTGTCTGCATGGCAGAACCCGAAACTGAAAGTGAAAGACAAAGTAAAACCGAGCCCCCCAGCAGCCCCTTCAGGTAACACCTGGGAACTGGGACAAACTTAATTGAAGCAAAACTCAAAACACAAAACTCCTTTTCCTCAGATAAAACCCCTTAGTCCTCCAGGCGTCTGGGACGGAATCTAACCCGACTTGAGCGCCGCTGGACAGGCATTGTCGGGGTGCCACTGCTAGCCGCAGGAAAACCTTCCTCCGTGGCTGATGACGCCGTGACACCTTCTGTCGATGTGACTTCCGTCGTTGTTGCAGGAAGCAGGCCGTCACTGCCTGGCAGAGGTGGTGGAGACAATGGCCTAGCCTGTGACGTCTCTGTTACTCTCACCGGAGTACAACCCCGTAGCTGGTCTACGTGGCGTCTGTGTAGCTGGCCATCAGGTGTACGGATGCTGTACGACAGGGGACCCGTGGCCTGCTCCACCACGGCAGGCATCCATTTGTCTCCTCCTGCATAGCAACGGGCAAACACAGTCTCTGATGGCTCGAACTGCCTGGCGGTGCCCTGGTGCTTCTTAGCCAGCTCCTCTTGCTTTGTGTGCATCTCATCCCTGTAGTCCGGGTGTAGCCGGTCCAGTGCAGTCACCAGCCGGCGACCCATCAGCATCTCGGACGGACTCTTCCCCGTTGCTGCGTTTGGTGTGGTATGCTGTGATAACAGGAACCTGGCCAATCTGGTTTGTCAGTCCCCCACCGATATCCTCACCAGTGCCTCTTTTGTGGTTTGCACCATCCTCTCTGCCTGCCCGTTAGAGGAGGAGTGATAGGGCGCTGTGGTCGCGTGGCGGATCCAGTTTCTGCCTGCAAAAGCCTTGAACTCCGCTGACGTGAAGGCTCCTCCATTGTCCGAAACCAGCACGTCGGGGACCCCATGTGTGGCAAACAGCAAACGCAACGTTTTGATCACTGCACTGGATGTCATGGAGCTCATGATAGCCACCTCCAGCCATTTCGAATGAGAACCCACCACTATCAAAAAGACCTTCCCCTGAAATGGCCCTGCAAAGTCAATGTGGAGTCTTGACCATTTATGAGTGGTCCACTCCCAGGGGTGAAGGGGAGCCTTGGATGGGCTATGGCGAGTCAGCTGACATGTCTCACAGCTCTTTATCACCTCCTCCACGTCTCGGTCCAACCCCGGCCACCAGACGTAGCTTCTCGCCAACGCCTTCATGTGCACAATCCCAGGGTGTGAGTCATGTAGTATTTTCAGCACCTCCTCTCTTGCGGCGGCAGGAACCACCACACGGCTTCCCCAGAGCATGCAGTTCTTGTGTGCAGACATTTCATGGCGCCTCTGAACGAAGGGCTTGAAATGCTCCTCCTGGACCTCGGAGGGCCAGCCATGCAGCAGCCAGCGTAGCACCCGTGATAAGACTGGATCTTTCTGTGTGAGGCTGCTAATCTGCTGGGCATGGAGTGGGGCCTCCGGAACCTCCTCCAGTAGCAGCACCTCCAGGGGTGGTGGCGTCTCAGCCATCGGCCGGTTCAAAGGCAAGCGACTCAGAGCATCAGCATTAGCCAGCATCTTCCCAGGCCTGTAGCAAAGTTCACAACTGTAGGCCCCCAACATCAGACTCCACCGAAGTATACGCGGTGATATGATCTGGGGCATGGGCTTGGAGTGATGCAGGAGCCCCAAGAGTGGCTTGTGGTCTGTGTAGATGACGAACTGTCTCCCTAACAGGTACTGGCTGAACTTCTTTACCCCAAATATGATGGCTAGGGCCTCCTTGTCAATCTGGGCGTAATTACGTTCTGTTGTTGAGAGTGTTCTTGAGGCAAAACTGATCGGCGCTTCCCGGCCATCTGGCTCTATGCGACCCAACAGAGCTCCCAGCCTGTATGGTGAGGCATCACACACCAACACTAATGGCTTGTTTTCATCATAGTGTGCCAGAACCTTATCTGCTTGTAGCAGTTCCTTTGCCTGTCTGTAGGCTGTTTCATGAGCTGAGGTCCAGTTCCACACTGTTGCTTGGTCTAACAGCCTGTGCAGTGGCTCTAAGATTGTGGCTTTGCCCTTGAGAAAACAACTGTAGAAGTTTAACAGTCCGAGGAATGCCTGCAGTTCGGTCTTGTTCTTGGGGGTGGGAGCGCTCCAGATAGCCTCCACCTTCTCCGTAGTCGGATGCACATCGTCTTTGTCCACTCGGAATCCCAAGAACTCCACCCCATTGGCAGCGAACACACATTTCTCCTGAAGGCGTAGTCCTACCTCAGCCAGCCAGCGTAGTACTTCCTGCAGCCGCTCATCATGGGCTTCCTGTGTCTTGCCTGTAATCAGTATGTCATCCAAGTAAGGCTGAACTCCCGGAACACCAGCCAACAGGGTGTCCATGAACCTCTGAAAGATTGCCACAGCTGTAGACACCCCAAACTGCAGCCTTGTGGCTCGGAAAAGTCCTCTGTGGGTGTTGATTGTCAACAGCTCGGCTGACTCTTCATCCAGGACCAGTTGCTGGTATGCTTGCTTGAAATCCAGCTTGGTGAACAGAGTGCCTCCAGCCAGTGTTGAAAACAGCTCTGTAACTGTTGGTAAGGGATACACATCTGGTAACACAGCAGTATTAACCATACATCTGTAATCTTCACAGATTCGCAGGCCCCCATCCTTCTTTGCAATGGGCACGATAGGGGTGGCCCAACGGGAGTTCTTCACTGGCAAGAGAACCCCTTGGTTCACCAGCTTATCCAGGGCCTCATCCACCTTCTTGCGCAACGCAAAAGGAACTGGTCGCGCCTTGAAGAACTTAGGCGCTACCCCTGGGTCCACTTCGATTGAGACTGGCGGTCCCCGACAGGCCCCGAACTCACCAAAAACCTCTTCATAGTTCTCCAACATAGGCATTATGGGCTGTCGCTGTACCGTGTGTACTCCTGTCACTTCAATACCGAGGGGCTCAAACCAATCTCTGCCCAGCAGGCTTGTGCCCTGCCCCGCCACCACATAAAGTGGAAGTGTGTCCTTGACTGCCTGATACTTAACTTCCACATGAATCATACCCAGCACCTGGAGTTGAGCTTGGGACCACTGCCATAGCACGCCACTGCCCTGAGCCATCGCCGGGGGTTCACTTGGCCACAGCCTATTGTAAGTCTCTTCACTTATCAACGAACACGCTGAGCCTGAATCCACCTCCATGCAGAGTGGTGCCCCATTCATGATCACATTTGCCGTGTATCCCCACCGTCTGTGGGGTACTGCTCAGCTTCCGTGGTATACACTGTCTACACATCGTTGTCCTCCAGTGTCAGGGTGTGTGTCTGCGATGCTTGTGTTGGCTCTGCTGCAGCAGCCTGAGCTTTCTTCATGCAGACACGAGCTATGTGTCCTCTTTTCTTACAGAAATGACATACCGCTGACACAAATTTGCATGTAGTGGAACCATGGAGAGCCCCACAGCGGAAACATTTTCTTCCTGTCTCTTTAGTTGCCTCCATGTCTCTCGCAGCAGGAGCTGCGTGTGTGGTCTTGTGCACCTCCTCGGCGGCCTGAGATGGTGCTGCCTCTGTACGGAGCATACGTGTGTTCATCGATGCAGCCTCTGCTGCTAAAGCCTTCTCCTCGGCCAGTCGGAACGTCAGGGCCTTCTCCGCTAACAGCTGTCTCTGCAATGCCGAGTCCAGCACTCCACACACAATCCGAAATAGATTGTCCAGGCTGTTGTTTACAATTGTGAAAATGGAAACGCTGCACAATCTCAGAGGGTTTTGGGTTAAAATGTTTCTGCAGCTTCTCAATCAAATCAGCATAATCCACCTCACTAGGTTTACGAGGAGCCACCAATGAACGCAGGACGGAGTAAGTAGCAGCTCCGCATACACTTAGCCACACTGAGCGCTTCTCTTCTTTGTCAATATTATTGGCCTCAAAGAAACACCCCAGTCTTTCTGCGTGTTCCTCCCATGAACTGTCCTTATCCCCAGAGAACTCTTCAATACGTCCCAAAGTCGTCATAGTTTTAATCTGCACTGTCCCTTTAAGATCCACGGACTTTTTCCTTTTAAAAAAAATTATTTTTCTCCTCCGGCCAGAGTTACGGTAGCGACACTCACGGTAGTTGCCTGGCCCGCACAATACTCTGTCCGCCGTCTACGTCGCAGCTAGCCAACTATCAAAATGCCGTTGATGTTGCTAGCTGAGTGGTCCGCTCGTGGCAATTTCCAATATCACGGCTGTAGGTTCGCATGTCTATCTCTGCCCTTCTAGCGAGTTCAACAGCCGCCTCATCGCCAGTATTGCATCTTGACCGAACAGTAATGAATAGAGGAGACGGAATGTACCTTTTACTATTTACTGAGTAATTGGGTGGACATTACAGCACATTGTCTGCATGGCAGAACCCGAAACTGAAAGTGAAAGACAAAGTAAAACTGAGCCCCCCAGCACCCCCTTCAGGTAACACCCGGGAACTGGGACAAACTTAATTGAAGCAAAACTCAAAACACAACAATTCTCAAGGTCATTTAGGAGCAATGTGTCCTCTCATTTTTTCCCCGTCCCTTTAACTGGCTGCGCGGCCTATTCAAATTTTCGCACGTGCGCAGTTTATTCAGTGTAAAAGCCGGTGAGCCGCCTGTGCGGGACCTCCAGACCGCTGATCGGCCGCGCAGATTAGTGGGAACCTTGTTTATGAGCAGTTCTCGACTCGTGATAGCCAGCTGATGTTTCGAGTGGCACATGATCTGTTTCCAATTATTTTAAATCTATGACCTCTAGTTATTGACCCACTCGCTAGAGGGAATATTTTTTCCCCATTTACTCAAAACCTCTCACCATCTTGAAAACCTCTATTAGGTCACCTCTTGACCTTCTCTGTTCCAAGAAGAACAGTCCTAACTTATCCAACCTCTCCTCATAACTGAAGTCCCTCATCCTGGTAACATCCTGGTAAACCTCCTCTGTACCCTTTCTAAGGCCTTTACATCTTTCCTGAAGTGCGGTGCCCAGAATTATCCACAATACTCCAGCTGGGGCCAAACCAGTGATTTATAAAGTTCGAGTGTGATCTCTCGGTTTTTATATTTTATTCCTCTGTTTATAAACCCAAGTAAACCTTTTGCTTTTTTAACCACCTTATCAACTTGCCCTGCCTCCTTTAAGGATTTGTGTATATGGACACCAAGGTCTCTCTGCTCATCTACACTATTCAAACTCGTGCCATTTATAGTCTACTGTCTTTCCCTATTAGTCCTCCCAAAGTGTATCACTTCACACTTCTCCCCGTTGAACTCCATTTGCCCGCGGCAGCGTCCTGGAGATTAATCTTCGCTTACTGGAGACTCCAGGGCAATCCTGGAGGTTCGGCAACCTTATTGTGACCTTGTCATAATAAGTTAAGGAGATAAAACACAGAGTTTACCTTTTGATGCTTTAAAGACTTCAGTCAAATACCGGACTTCTTCCAGAATTTTCTCCTCAAAGGCAATTTTGCCTAAACCAAAGTTTCGCAAAACCGTCAGTGTAAATCTCCGTTGCTGCTTCCAGGACCTCCCGTAGGGGGCCATGATAATGCCTAGCAGGAAGGGGGAAAAGAGTGGATAAATAATAATAACCAGTTTCCTCTCCCTGTCTTTTGAGGACTAAGAGAAAGTTCACAGCACATCGGTGACCCAGTAGCGAAGCTGATCAATTTAAATAGTTCACTTACAATCTGATGCCTCGCGCTACAGCTAGAAAAAATAAATCCGTCCTGGTTGAGACTGGGCAGGAATAAAATAAATAAGGTGTCCTTGCCAAAACAGAGTCTCTCTAACCACCGTTTCCATCCCTGGCAACTGGCTGAAGATGAGCCACACCGTTTGCAACCTTGGTGTTATGCTTGACCCCGAGATGAGCTTCCGACCACATATCCGCTCCATCACCAAGACCGCCTACTTCCACCTCCGCAACATCGCCCGACTCCGCCCCTGCCTCAGCTGGCCTGCTGCCGAAGCCCTGATCCATGCCTTTGTTACCTCTAGACTGGACTATTCCAATGTTCTCCTGGCTGCCCTCCTATCTTCCAACCTACATTAGTTCCCTGTCCGACAACGCCTAAAATTTAAAATTCTCATCCTTGTTTTCAAATCCCACCATGGCCTTCCCCTCCTTATCTCTGTAATCTCCTCCAGCACCTACATCCCTCCGAGATCTCTGCGTTCCTCCAATTCTGGCCTCTTGCGCATCCCTGATTTTAATCGCCGCACTATTGGCGGCCGTGCCTTCTGTTGCCTCGGCCCTAAGCTTTGGAATTCCCTGCCTAAACCTCTCCGCCTCTCTACCTCTCTCTCCTCCTTTAAGAAGCTCCTGAAAACATTCTTCTTTGATCAAGCTTTAGGGCACCTATCCTAATATCTCCTTACCATGAATCATATAGAATGGTTACAGCACAGAAGGAGGCCATTCGGCCAGTCGAGCCCGTGCCAGCTCTCTGCAAGAGCACTTCAGCGAGTCCCAGACCCCCCGCCCTTTCCCCGTAGCAATGCAAATTTCTTTCCTTCAGTTACTTATCCAACTCCCTTTTGAAAGCCGTGGTTGAATCTGCCTCCCCCATCCTTTCAGGCAGCGCATTCCAGATCATAACCACTTGCTCCCAAAAAAAAGTTTTTCCTCATGTCGCCTTTCGTTCTTCTGCCAATCTCCTTAAATCAGTGTCCTCTGGTTCTCACACCTTATGTGGCTCAGTGTCAAATTTTGTTTGATAACGCTCCTGTGAAGCGCCTTGGGACGTTTTACTACCTTAAAGACGCTATGTAAATGCTAGTTGTTGTTGTTACAGTAACTTTCCAGGGCGTTACAGGAAAATGAAACAAACTCATAAATGCTTAATACCTTGACCTTTTGTCAAATCATCAATAAGAGGCAAATGTGGCCGCCCTGCAAATTCTCTGCCATATTGGACGAGGGCCTCTTGAATGATCTGAAATCCATTGAGGAAAACGATAGACATCCCGAATGTGTCGACCATACAAATATTCCCGTACTTCTTGGAAAGCTGTTTTTGGGGGAAAGGGAAGGAAAGAAAAACAAAAAGATGATGGGCACTTTTGTACATCTCGCCGCAATTTACCTCAAAAAAAAGTTTGAAAACAAATCTCGTTACTTGATGATCTTTCATAGCAGACTGCTTTAAGAACTTCCTTATTCCAAAATGACATAGAATTACACAGGCCAATTGGACCAACAGGTCCAGGCCAGTGTCTACGCTCCGCACCAGACTCCTCCCACTCTACTCCATCGAATCATAGAATCATAAAATAGGACAGCACAGAAGGAGGCCATTCGGCCCATCGAGTCTGCGCCGGCTCTTTCGAAGAGCAATCCAGTCAGTCCCACTCCCCTCGCTCTTTCCCCACATCCCTGCAATTGTTTCTCCTTCAAGTATTTATCCAATTCCCTTTTGAAAGCTACTGTTGAATCTGTATCCACCACCCTATCAGGCAGCGCATTCCAAATCCTCACCACTCGCTGCGTAAAAAAGTTTTTCCTCAAGTCGCCTTTGGTTCTTTTGCCAATCACCTTAAATCTGTGCCCTCTGGTTATCGACCCTTCAGTCATTGGTTACAGTTTCTCTTTATTTACTCTGTCTAAACCCGTGATGATTTTAAACACCTCTATCAACTCTCCTCTTAGCCTTCCCTGCTCCAAAGAGAACAACCCCAGCTTCTCCAGTCTATTTATATTTCCCCCGCTTTGCCTCCTGCACTGAAGCTGACGGGAATGACGAGAAAGGGGGCTGGGTGGGGCGGGGGATGAAATCAGGAGGGAGGGCCAGTTCTGCCACTGACCCAAGAAATGGTCACCCGGTGTAATGTTGGTCCTGGGAAGATGCGGGGGGTGGGGGGTGAGGGGTGGGGGAGTGGGGGTGAGGGGGAGGTCTATAAACAGCTGCCGGTGATGGGAGCGAATGGGAAAGGGCGGGTCTTGAACGGCAAATAAGGAGAAACTCTTTCCAGTGGCGGGTGGGTCGGTTAACCAGAGGACACAGATTGAAGGCGATGGCCAAAAGAACCAGAGGCGAGATGAGGTTAAAAGAAAAATTATGGGCCGAGTTCTTACGATCTGGAACGCGCTGCCTGAAAGTGCAGTGGAAGCAGATTCAATAATATCTTTTAAAAAGAAATTGGATGAATACTTGAAGGGGAAAAAATTGCAGGGCTATGGGGAAAGAGCAGGGGGCAGTGGGACTAATTAGAGAGCTCTTTCAAAGAGCCGGCACAGGCACGATGGGCCGAATGGCCTCCCTCTGTGCTATATCATTCTATGGTTCAATGACTTCTCCCTTTGCTCTGTGGTGATGATCTGAAATTTATGTTCTAGTGTGACCAGTAGAAATACTTTTCCCCAACAAAGTAGCCCGCTTGATTGGCACCACATCCACCACCTTAAACATTCACTCCCTCCACCACCGGCGCACCGTGACTGCAGTGTGTACCATCTACAAGATGCACTGCAGCAACTCGCCAAGGCTTCTTCGACAGCACCTCCCAAACCCGCGACCTCTACCACCTAGAAGGACAATCTCAATACAGCAATAAATTCTCCTTGTAATACTCATGCCCAAATCTGAATGTTCTAACAATAGAATTCACATTAAATGCAGGAGCAGTCACACAGCAATACAAACCATGTAAAGTTGTTTTCACATGTCAAACACCTCCGAACCAAACTTAAACTCATACTTACCCAAAGCAACACAGATGGCAAAGGCAGCAGGCACATGGGAACACCACCACCTCCAAGTTCCTCTCCAAGTCACACGCCATCCTAACTTGGAAATATATCGGCCGGTCCTTCATCGTGGCTAGGTCAAAATCCTGGAACTCCCTCCCTAACAGCACTGTAGGAGCACCTTCACCACACGGACTGCAGCGGTTGAAGAAGGCGACTCACCACCACCTTCTCAAGGGCAATTAGGGATGGGCAATAAATGCTGGGCCTTGCCAACGATGCCCACGTCCCACGAATGAATTTAAAAAAATCACCTCTGTCGAATCCCCTCTTCGCCTACTTTGTTCTGATGCGAGGAAAAAGCCTCAGGTTCCCCAGTCTTTAGTCATAACTAAAGCCTTTCATCCAATATAGGGCCTGAATCTGTCATCGGAGGCTTACATAGAAACATAGAAGATAGGAGCAGGAGTAGGCCATTCGACCCCTCGAGCCTGTTCCACCATTTAATGAGATCATGGCTGATCATCCAAGTTCAGTACCCTGTCCCTGCTTTCTCCCCATATCCCTTGATCCCTTTAGCCTTAAGAAATATATCCAACTCCTTCTTGAATATATTTAATGAATTGGCCTCAACTGCCTTGTGTGGTAGAGAATTCCACAGGTTCACCACTCTCTGGGTGAAGAAATTCCTCCTCATCTCAGTCCTAAATGGATTACCCCTTATCTTTAGACTGTGACCCCTGGTTCTGGACTCCCCGGCCATCGGGAACATCCTTCCTGCATCTAGTCTGTCTAGTCCTGTTAGAATTTTATAAGTTTCAATGAGATCCCCTCTCATTCTTCTAAACTCTAGCAAATATAAGCCCAATCAACCCAATCTCTCCTCATACGACATTCCTGCCATCCCAGGTATCAGTCTGGTGAATCTTCGCTGCACTCTCTCCATGGAAAGAACATCCTTCCTCAGTTAAGGTGACCAAAACTGCATATAATACTCAAGGTGTGGTCTCACCAAGGCCCTGTACAACTGCAGCAAGACATCCTTGCTCCTGTACTCGAATCCTCTCGCTATGAAGGCCAACATACCATTTGCCTTCTTAACCGCCTGCTGCACCTGCATGCTTACCTTCAGCGACTGGTGCACAAGGGCACCCAGGTCTTGTTGCACTTCCCCCTTTCCCAATCTATTGCCGTTCAGACAATAATCTGTCTTCCTGTTTTTGCCACCAAAGTGGATAACCCCGCATTTATCCACATTATACTGCATTTGCCATGCATCTGCCCAATCACCCAACCTGTCCAAATCATACTGGAGTTTCTTTGCATCCTCCTCACAGCACACACGCCCACCCAGCTTTGTGTCGTCTGCAAACTTGGAGATATTACATCTAGTTCCCTCGTCTAGATCATTAATATATATTGTGAATAACTGGGGTCCTAGCACCGATCCCTGCGGTACCCCACTAGTCACTGCCTGCCACTCGGAAAAAGACCCATTTATTCCAACTGTTTGCTTCCTCTCTGCCAACCAGTTCTCCATCGAAGACGGTACCTTACCCCCAATCCCGTGTGCTTTAACTTTGCACGCTAATCTCTTATACGGGACATTATCGGAAGCCTTCTGAAAGTCCAAATACACCACATCCACTGGTTCTCACTTATCTATTCTACCAGTTACATCCTCAAAAAATTCCAGTAGATTAGTCAAGCATGATTTACCTTTAGTAAATCTATGTTGACTTTGTCCAATCCTGTCACTGTTTTCCAAGTGCTCTGCTATTACATCTTTTATAATGGACTCTAGCATTTTCCCCACTACCGATGTCAGACTTACCGGTCTATAATTCCCCGTTTTCTCTCTACCACCTTTTTTAAATAGTGGGGTTATATTAGCTATCCTCCAATCCATGGGAACTGTTCCAGAATCTATAGAATTTTGGAAGATGACCAGCAATGCATCTACTATTTCTAGGGCCACTTCCTTAAGTACCCTAGGATGTAGATTATCAGGCCCTGGGGATTTATCAGCCTTCAATCCCCTCAATTCCCCTAACACCATTTCCCTACAAATACTGATTTCATTCAATTCCTCCCTCTCATTAGACCCTATGTTCCCCGACATCTCTGGGAGGTTATTTGTGTCCTCCATTGTGAAGCCAGAACCAAAGTATGTATTTAATTGGCTTTCCATTTCTTTGTTCCCCCATTTTAATTTCCCCTGATTCTAACTGCAAGGGACCTATGCTTGACTTCACCAATCTGTTTCTCTTCACATGTCTATAGAAGCTTTTACAGTCAGTTTTTATGTTCCCTGAAAGCTTACTCTCATAATCTATTTTCCCCCTCTTAATTAATCCCTTTGTCCTCCTTTGCTGAATCCTAAACTGCTCCCAATCCTGAGGTTTGCTGCTTTTCCTGGTCAAATTATATGTCCTCTCCTTGGATCTTATGCTATCCCTAATTTCCCTTGATAGCCACGGTTAAGTCACCTTTTTGTTTTATTTTTATGCCAAACAGGGATGAGCAAATTCTGTAGTTCATCCATGCGATCTTTAAATGTTTGCCATTGCCTCTCCACCATCAACCTTTTAGGTAATGTTCCCCAATCCATCCTAGCCAACTCGTGCCTCATACCATCGTAGTTTCCTTTATTAAATTCAGGACCCTAGTCTCTGAGTCAACTACTTCACTCTCCATTTTAATGAAGAATTTTATCATTTTATGATCGCTCCTCCCCAAGTGGCCTCGCACAACAAGGTTGCTAATTAATCCTTTCTCATTACATAATAACCAATCTAAGATGGCCTGATCTCTAGTTGGTTCCTCAACATATTGGTCCAGGAAACCATCCCGTATACACTCTAGGAATTCCTACTCCACAGTATTGTTACTAATTTGGTTAGCCCAATCTATATGTAGATTAAAGTCACCCATGATAACTGCAGTGCCCTTATTGCACGCATCTTTAATTTCCCATTTAATGCCATCCCCAACCTCAGCATTACTGATGGGGGTCTGTATACAACTCCCACTAACGTTTTCTGCCCCTTGGTATTTCTCAGCTCTGCCCATACAGATTCCACATCATCAGAGCTAATATCCTTCCTTACTATTGTGTTAATCTCCTCTTTAACCAGCAATGCTACCCCACCTCCTTTTCCTTTTTTCCTGTCCTTCCTGAATATTGAATACCCCTGGATGTTGATTTCCCAGACTTGGTCATCCTGGAGCCATGTCTCCGTAATCCCAATTATATCATATCCATTTACATCTATTTGCTCAGCTAATTCATCCACCTTATTGCAAATGCTCCTTGCATTAAGACACAAAGCTTCCAGGCTTGATTTTTTAACACTCATAGTCCTTTTAGAATTATTATTTACTGTGGCCCTGTTTGATTTACACCCTTGATTTCTCTGCCTTCCACTTTTGCTTTTCTCCTTCCTGTCTTTTGTTTCTATTCTTGCTTCCCTTTCCTCTGTCTCCCTGCACAGGTTCCCAACCCCTGCCATTTTAGTTTAAACCCTCCCCAACAGCACTAGCAAACACTCCCCCTAGGGCATCGGTTCCAGTCCCGCTCAGGTGCAAACCGTCCAGTTTCTACTGGTCCCACCTCCCCTAGAACCGGTTCCAATGTCCCAGGAATTTGAATCCCTCCCCCTTGCACCATTCCTCTAGCCACGTATTCATCTGAAATATCCTTCTATTTCTACTCTGACTAGCGCATGGCACTGGTAGCAATCCTGAGATTACTACCTTTGAGGTCCTATTTTTTAATTTACCTTGTATCTCCCTATATTCAGCTTTTAGGACCTCACCCCATTTTTTACCTATATCTTTGGTACCTATATACACCACGACAGCTGGCTGTTCACCCTCCCCTCCAGAATGCCCTGCAGCCGCTTCGAGACATCCTTGACCCTTGCACCAGGGAGGCAACATACCATCCTGGAGTCTCGTTTGCGGCCGCAGAAACGCCTATCTATTCCCCTTACAATAGAATCCCCTATCACTATAGCTCTTCTGCTTTTTTTCCTTCCGTCCTGTGCAGCAGGACCACCCATGGTGCCAGGAAGTTGGCCACTGCTGCCTCCCCCCGATAAGCCATCCCCCTCAACAATATCCAAAGTGGTATATCTGTTTGAAAGGGGGATGGCCACAGGGGACCCCTGCACTACCTGCCTGCGCCTACTACTCTGCCTGGTGGTCACCCATTCCCTTCTTGCCTGTGCAGCCTTTACCTGCGGTGTGACCAACTCCCTAAACTTGTTATCCACGATGTGCTCAGCATCGTGAATGAACATAAGAACATAAGAAATAGGAGCAGGAGTAGGCCAATCGGCCCCTCGAGCCTGCTCCACCATTCAATAAGATCATGGCTGATCTGATCCTAACCTCAAATCTTCTATCACTCTGCATCCACCCGAACCCATGTGATCTCCCGGGAGAGGCGAAAAACCAGATAAAGACCCAATGGCCAATTTGGGAGAAAAAAATCTGGGAAATTCCTCTCCGACCCATCTAGGCGATCGAAATTCTTCCAGGAGATCACTCTGTCCCTATATTATCTACAGTACTTACCTTCTGTAAAGGCGATCTCCACCCCAGCCAGGAACAGGAATAAAACCATCTCCTGAAATCTAACACAGAATTAGAACACAGTAGGAGCAGAACCAGGCTACACGGCCCCTGGGCCCACTCCACTACCCACAGGGCCATGACCATTCCGAACCTAGACTCATGTCCAATTTCCTGCCCGCTCCCCGTAACCCTTAATTCCCTTTACTTCTAGGAAACTATCTATTTCTGTTTTAAATTTATTTAATGATGTAGCTTCCACAGCTTTCTGGGGCAGCAAATTCCACAAACCTACCACCCTCTGAGTGAAGAAGTTTCTCCTCATCTCAGTTTTGAATGAGCAGCCCCTTATTTTAAGATTATGCCCCCTAGTTCTAGTTTCACCCATCATTGGGAACATCCTCACCGCATCCACCCGATCAAGCCCCTTCACAATCTTATATGTTTCAATAAGATCGCCTCTCATTCTTCTGAACTCCAATGAGTAGAGTCCCAATCTACTCAACCTCTCCTCATATGACCACCCCCTCATCCCCGGGATTAACCGAGTGAACCTTCTTTGTACTGACTCGAGAGCAAGTATGTCTTTTCTCAAGTATGGACACCAAAACTGTATGCAGTATTCCAGGTGTGGTCTCACCAATACCTTGTACAACTGCAGCAATACCTCCCTGTTTTTATATTCCATCCCCCTAGCAATAAAGCCAACATTCCATTGGCCTTCTTAATCACTTGCTGCACCTGCATACTAACTTTTTGAGTTTCGTGCACCAGGACCCCCAGATCCCTTTGTACTACAGTACTTTCCAGTTTCTTGCCATTAAGATAATAACTTGCTCTATGATTTTTCCTGCCAAAGTGCATAACCTCACACTTTCCAGTATTGTATTCCATCTGCCAAATCTCTGCCCACTTACTTAGCCTGTCTATGTCCCTTTGCAGGTTTTTTATGTCCTCCTCACTCACTACTTTCCGTCCCATCTTTGTATCATCTGCAAACTTTGATATGTTACACTCGGTCCCCTCCTCCAAATCATTAATATAGATTGTAAAGAGTTGGGGACCCAGCACTGACCCCTGCGGAACACCACTAGTTACTGGTTGCCAATCTGAGAACGAACCATTTATCCCAACTCTCTGCTTTCTGTTAGAGAGCCAATCCTCCACCCATGCCAGAATATTACCCCCAATCCCGTGATTTTTTATCTTGAGCAATAATCTTTTGTGTGGCACCTTGTCAAATGCCTTTTGGAAGTCTAAATACACTACGTCCACTGGTTCCCCTTTATCCACCCTGTATGTTACTTCCTCAAAAAACTCAAGCAAATTTGTCAAACATGACTTCCCCTTCATGAAACCATGCTGAGTTTGTCCTATTAAATTATGTTTATCCAAATGTCCCGTTACTGTCTCCTTAATAATGGACTCTAACATTTTACCAACCACAGATGTTAGGCTAACAGGTCTATAGTTTCCAGCCTTCTGCCTACTACCCTTTTTAAATCCTGTATGTATCCATTCGCAGCTCCAGTGCCGCAATGCGGTCTGTCAGTAGCTGCAGCTGGATACACTTCCCGCACACATGGTCGTCAGGGACACAGGAAGTGTCCCTGATTTCCCACATAGTGCAGGAGGAGCATGCCACGGGGCCGAGCTGTGCTGCCATGACTTCCGCCACCTGGTGGATGCCTCTGAACCGCGATAAATCTACGAACCTACATGATAGTCCTGGATCTATGGAGACTCGCGTTCCCGGGCCTCTAGGCGCAGGACAGCGAAGCGGCCCACGTATCCCAGGAGCGCATGCGGCTTGCAAGCGGCCCTGGGATCACGTGGGTCGGCCCAACCAATCAGAAAGGGGATTCCCATTGACGTACGGAATCCCCACAAGCATTAATAAGAATCACCTAAAAAATACATGTATACAACTTTGAAATGCACGTTTAAGATGAATGAAAATACAACTTCATTTAACATTTAAAACAAAAATTAAATTTTTTGAAAAATAAATTTGAACATTTGTTTAAGGGCAAAAAAATAACACAAACTAATTTCGAATGTTTAAAAAAAGTTATTTTAATATTTACTTTCACCCTTACACTGGTAAAAGAAGGCCCTTAAGCCTGCTTTTATCAGGAGCAAGAGTTTCATGGGCATTCGCTGGGCAAATAGCCCGACACTTCGCCAGCGGATGTCCATCTCCCGGGGATGCGGTGGTTCTGTCAAGGAGATTCTTGACAGATCGCAAGTTCCGGGTTTTCGTGCTTGCGCAACCCATGTGTAAACCCGGATCTCGCGGGGCACCTGCGGCCGCGCACGCACTGCGTATGTGGTCAGAGACCCCAGAAAATCCGGGCCATTGTGTGCACATCCACTGCAGAAAGTAGTAAATCACTATTCCCCCGCCCACCGCCCTCCCACCCAGACTGAGCAACCAGGGAATAGAGGCAACAAACAAAGTGAGAGATGTGCAACATTTACCCTTGCAGGCCACATGCTTGGGAATAAATGTTATTTCCTCAAAGCAGAAATCAAACAAAACAATCACAAATCGAGACTTAGGCTTCGTTCAAATAGCAGACGGAGAAAGATTGGGAGCGGGAGCAGCCATTACCTCAGTGAGACCAATATGGGGCGCCTGTCCCCTGCTGAAGAAGCTTCTAACAATGCATAACACGGCGGGTGGTCCTGGGGGTAGTCCGCTTGATCTCCTCACTTTCATCACAGACATCAGCGTTAAAAACACCGCCAGGAAGATCAGGAGGGTTTGTAGATCGAGATATCGCAGCCAACAAAGAGGTGCCCCCTCCAACAACTGCTGCACGATTGCCATTCTCAGCTTTTCAGAAGCGCCCAGCACCTAACGCTTTCACTTCAGTTTATGGTTTATAAATGAATGAAAGGTTTACAACTTTATAAACAACTGGTCCTTCGAAAGGCCGGAGCAGACTTGTTTTATTTCCAGATGCAGTTCCTGTCATCAGGAGAGTCTAGAGTCCAGTTTTTCAGCTTTTCTTGCTGACGGAGTTTTGCAGTTTTTCTTGTTGACGAAGTCCTCAGCGAGGAGTGGCTGATAAAGTCATTTCGCTGGCATTGTATTGATTGGTAGTCGGGTTGCTATAGTTTGCCAACAGCCTCTGGCAGAGTTCCCAGGCCGCAGCCTCTCTTTCATACCTCCTCTATATTTCGGAAAGTGCACCATTGCAGCCTTGGTCCAATCATGGACAAAAGAGTTGAATTCCCGAGGTGAGGCGAGACTATCCTTATTTTGTCTTAAAATACTCCTGTGCAGCGCCTTGGGACGTTTTACTATGTTAAAGGCGCTATATAAATACAAGTTGATGTTGGTGTAATGGAGTTGTTTGGAGTATACAGAGTTCATGGTGGAGCTAAAAGTTGATGTTCTTGGTCCTCCATGTTTATCTGGCGGAACTTGTGGCTTATCCCAGAATAAGGGAATAATCTTTACTCCTGGGTGGGAGTCTACCACAAACAGTTGCACCATCAACCGAATTCAAGACCACAACTTGTATGTCAAGCCTTTCATGTGCTCCGTCGAGAGAATTGTTGCCGTTTTTTACAGGTGTTCAGCTCTGAACTAAAAGCTCCTTCCACAAGGTTTCGATGACCCACAAACACAGCAGGCCTCCCATGACGCCTTGTTTGTTTGAAAGTTTAAAGGGGCCACGTCCTCTTTGCCCAATGTCATTGGGATAGCTTGGGGCTTTATTATCGGTCTGGCCGATAATGTGACTCCAGACCCACAGCAATGTGGTTGACTCTTAACTGTAAGAAGTCACACAACACCAGGTTATAGTCCAACAGCTTTATTTGAAATCACAAGCTTTCGGACCGCTGCTCCTTCGTCAGGTGAACATAAGAACATAAGAAATAGGAGCAGGAGTAGGCCAATCGGCCCCTCGAGCCTGCTCCGCCATTCAATAAGATCATGGCTGATCTGATCCTAACCGCCAATCCACTATCACAGAACCATCTCCTGAATCTAACAGAATTAGACACACGAAATAGGAGCAGGATCATGCTACACGGCCCCTCGGCCCGCTCCGCTACCCACAGGGCCATGACCGATCCGAACCTAGACTCATGTCCAAATTCCTGCCCGCTCCCCGTAACCCTTAATTCCCTTTACTTCTAGGAAACTGTCTATTTCTGTTTTAAATTTATGTAATGATGTAGCTTCTACAGCTTTTTGGGGCAGCATATTCCATGGACCTACCACCCTCTGAGTGAAGTAGTTCCTCCTCATCTCAGTTTTGAAAGAGCAGCCCCTTATTCTAAGACTATGCCCCCTAGTTCTAGTTTCACCCATCATCGGGAACATCTTCCCCACATCCACCCGATCCGACCCCTTCACAATCTTATATGTTTCAATAAGATCGCCTCTCATTCTTCTGAACTCCAATGAGTAGAGTCCCAATCTACTCAACCTCTCCTCATATGTCCATCCCCTCATCCCCGGGATTAACCGAGTGAATCTTCTTTGTACTGACTCGAGAGCAAGTATGTCCTTTCTTAAGTATGGACACCAAAACTGTACGCAGTATTCCAGGTGCGGCCTCACCAATACCTTGTACAACTGAAGCAATACCTCCCTATTTTTATATTCTATCCCCCTAGCAATGAAAGCCAACATTCCATTGGCCTTCTTAATCACTTGCTGCACCTGCATACTAACCTTATGAGTTTCGTGCACCAGGACCCCCAGATCCCTTTGTACTTCAGTACTTTCCAGTTTCTTGCCATTAAGATAATAACTTGCTCTACGATTTTTCCTGCCAAAGTGCATAACCTCACACTTTCCAGTATTGTATTCCATCTGCCAAATCTCTGCCCACTTACTTAGCCTGTCGATGTCCCCTTGCAGGTTTTTTATGTCCTCCTCACTCACTACTTTCCCTCCCATCTTAGTATCATCTGCAAACTTTGATATGTTACACTCGGTCCCCTCCTCCAAATCGTTAATATAGATTGTAAAGAGTTGGGGACCCAGCACTGACCCCTGCGGAACACCACTAGCTACTGATTGCCAGTCTGAGAATGAACCATTTATCCCAACTCTCTGCCTTCTGTTAGATAGCCAATCCTCTATCCATGCCAGAATATTACCCCCAATCCCGTGATTTTTTATCTTAAGCAATAATCTTTTGTGTGGCACTTTGTCAAATGCCTTTTGGAAGTCTAAATACACTACGTCCACTGGTTCCCCTTTATCCACCCTATATGTTACTTCCTCAAAGAACTCCAGCAAATTTGTCAAACATGACTTCCCCTTCATAAAACCATGCTGACTTTGTCCTATTAAATTATGGTTACCCAAATGTCCTGTTACTGTCTCCTTAATAATGGACTCCAAAATTTTACCTACCACAGATGTTAGGCTAACCGGTCTATAGTTTCCAGCCTTCTGTCTACTGCCCTTTTTAAATAAGGGTGTTACATTAGCAGTTTTCCAGTCTGCCGGGACCTTTGCCGAGTCCAGGGAGTTTTGGAAAGTGGAGAAATGCATAAAGACACAGCTTATATAGTCAGAGAATAATGTCAGATGTTTACAGGTAATCTTTCTAACTGCCATTTATCACACCTCGGCAGAGAGATAATCACAGCAATCAAAGGTGTGAATGGTGTCCAAACAGGCCAGTCAGGAATACATTACATCAAAGAACAATGAGGTGGGGTCACAAGGGGTCAAATATTGCAGATGCTGGGGTCTGTATGAAAAACAAAAAAAAAGACAAAAAACATTGTGATTTCAAATAAAGCTGTTGGACTATAACCTGGTGTTGTGTGACTTCTTACATTTGTCCACCCCAGTCCAACTCCGGCATCTCCACACCATGACTCTTAACTGCCCTCTGAGGTTCAAGAAGGTGGCTCACCACCACCACATTCTCGAGGGCACTTAGGGATGGGCAATAAATGCCGGCCTTGCCAGTGACGCCCACATCCCGTGAACAAATTTAAAAAAAATTATCTTGAAAGGGGAGTTGACAGCGTCTGTTCTGAGCAATATTTAATGAATGATATTGCTGGTCATATAATTCCAGAAAGAGCTTCATGATTTTTTGATATATGACTTTATTATCTGACTATGAAATGAAAAAGATGCCAGATGTGTTCCAATCATTTGCTTCGTAATATTAATGCTTTTTTCTCTGAAAGGTGCTGGGAGCTGCAGGAATGGGAGCCCCCAAAAACTAAGGCTGCACCCAGGTTCAATGAGGTCTTTCTCCATGCTCTTGCTGAGGGAGTTAGAGGACGTCAGGAGGTCCTCTTCTCTGGAAACGGAGGGAGGAGGGTCTCCTCAGCAAACCAAGGCAGCTTGGCTGCAAATGGCTGAGGAGGTGAGTTTGACGTCTGTGTGCAGACGCACATGGGTTTAGTGTCGAAAATGGTTTAATGATCTGCTGAGGTCACCTAAAGTGTGGCCTCTGAGTTCAGGGAAATGGAAGTTCAAGAGTGAGGGCTCGGGGCGATTTCCATGTAGAATGTTGGTGGTGACACTGAGCACAAACCACCGTTTATTGGAGAGATGATGCCTGGGGTTTGAGACTGTCGGACTTATATTCATCTCCATGTGCCGGCCACCTGTGGTTGAAGCGTAAGCTTACGTGAATTTACCATGGCTGAGTGCATCCCTTGCCTGACGGCCAGCAATGTGGTCGCCTGCTGCTGGATTGGCTACATCCGGCCCCGCAAGACATCATTCCCCGTCCTCCTCCTCATCCTCCTCCTCGTCCTCTTCACCTACCTCCAAGGAGGCTGTGTGCTGAGCCACCTGTTCATCCGGCAGCACTAAGCCGCGCTGCTCTTCCTCCGAATCAGACGACCAGGGTGGGAGGATATAAATGGTAGCACCCTCGCCTCTGAGTCAGAAGTTAGTGGGTTCAAGTCCCACTCCAGAGACTTGAGCACAAAAATCTAGGCTGACACTCCCAGTGCAGTACTGAGGGAGTGCTGCACTGTCTGAGGTGCTGTCTTTCAGATGAGATGTTAAACTGAGGCTCTGTCTGCCCCCTCAGCTGGATGTAAACGATCCCATGGCCACTATTTCAATAGAAGAGCAGGGGAGTTATCCCCGGTGTCCTGCCTGATATTTATTCCTCAATCAACATCACTGAAACAGATTATCTGGCCATTATCACATTGCTGCTCTGGGAGCTTGCTGTGTGTAAATTGGCTGCTGTGTTTCCCACATTACAACAGAGCGCTGCACTGCTGGTCGGTGCTGTCTTTCAGATGAGACGTTTAACTGAGGCCTTGTCTGCCCTCTCAGGTGGACATAAAAGATCTCACGGCAACTATCTCGAAGAAGAGCAGGGGAGTTATCCCCGGTGTCCTGGGGCCAATATTTATCCCTCAATCAACATCACTAAAACAGATTATCTGGTCATTATCCCATTGCTCTTTGTGGGAGCTTGCTGTGCGCAAATTGGCTGCCGCGTTTCCTACATTACAACAGTGACTACACTTCAAAAAGTACTTCATTGGCTGTGGGAGGTCGTGAAAGGCACTATACAAACGCAAGTCTTTCTTGACATAGCTGTCTCTGGGGCAGATGTTTCTCTTCTGCTCAGCACCAGGGGGCGCTCCAACAAGGGAGCTCTCATTCCCCGTGACCTTATAGGCACAATATCTGGGAAAGTGGGCTGCGGCCTGCCTCTGTCCGTGGGCTCACTCCCAGAGCAGCTCGCAGTCCAGGAGCTCAGTCAACTGGAGTCGGGGGGCCCGTCCACTCCAGCTTAGACACATTTAATTTGAAAAGGCCAAGACTGAGACAAGGATCTGCAACAGACCACCGAGTCACGTAAGACAGAAGACAGATTACTGTGTGAAGCGACAAGTATTTAATCAAGCAAATTCCATATTTCTCTGAAGCTAACTCTACCATCCACCACCATCACGTGGATTGACTCTGAGATCACAGTTCATCATCTGGAGCCTTTCTGCATCTTAACCCCATCTTGTATGGCTTCGGGGCTAGCAACGAATTGTATTCACCTTGCAGGCTTGGTGAAGAGGTCTTGTCGGGCCAGTAGAACTCAAATTTCTGGAGGAGAGAAGTGAAGAACAGAAAGAGCTCCATTCTGGCCAGTTTTTCTCCCGGGCACGCTCGCAGACCTAGAACATTCAACGCAACATTCAACGTGTTAATGAGTGGAGATGAAAAATAAACCTCGCTTGAAGCAATTCAGAGTGGTTCAAGTGTTCAGACTACATTGCAAATCATGTTGCCAGCAGATAGTAAAACACCATATGGTAGACGTTAGGCGTTACTCTATTGATGGTCCCAATCTTGGCATCCTACTTGATCCTGAGCTGAGCTTCATATCCCTTATCCTCTCCATCACCAAGTCCACCTTCTTCCAGCTCCGCAACATCGCCTTTCTCCGTCCCGTCTCAGCTCACCTGCGGCTGAAACCCTCATCTGTACCTCTGGACTCAACTCACCCAATGCTCTCCTGGTTATCCTCTAACAACAACAATGAATTGCATTTATATATTGCCTTTAACGAAGTCAAACATCCCCAAGGCGCTTCACAGGAGCGTTATCAGACAGAATTTGACACCGCGCTGCATAAGCAGATATTAGGACAGGTGACCAAAAGCAAGGTCAATGAGGCAGGTTTTAAGGAGCGTCTTAAAGGAGGAGAGAGAGGCGGAGATGTTTAGGGAGGGAATTCCAGAGCTTAGGGCCTAGACAGCTGAAGGCACGGCCACTAATGGTGGGGTGAAGGAAGTGAGGATGCGCTAGAGTTCAGAATTGGAGGAACGCGGAGATCTCGGAGGGTTATAGGGCTGGAGGAGGTCACAGAGATAGGGAGGGGTGAGGCTACGGAAGGATGAGAATTTTAAAATCGGGACGTTGCCGGACCGGGAGCCAGTGTAGGTCAGCGAGCACAGGGGTGATGGGCGAACGGGACTTGGTGCGAGTTAGGTCACGAGCAGCAGAGGTTTGGATGATTACAGAGATTTCCACAAAGAAAGGAGAAATAACGTCAGAGACTTGCAGTTAGCAGAGGTCTCCTCCCCACCCCCACCTCTATCTTCAGGAAGAATAAAGCATGAGTTGTGTTGGAAGGCGCTCCTGCTTGTTGTTAGGGTGAAGATTAAATTAATCTAGAACTGATTGTAAACAAGAATCTTGGCAGCCTGAAGTGCCGACTCACCCATTGAAAATGGAATGAATGCCTCTGGTTTAAAGAATTCCCCATTTTCATTCAGGAAGTTCTCTGGATTAAATTGTTTTGGGTCCTTCCATTGTGTCTCATCAGACAAAGCTGACAGCATGTTTATTAAGATAAACGTTCCCTGGAAATACAGAACAAAATACCTGCATTAAGTCACACAACGCAAAGGGTTACATCTCACCGTCTCTTACACATCATCATCGGTATTTAAGGAAAGGCAGAAAAGCTGGAATGGTAATTTGTTCCACTCCCGGCCTGGAGGAACAAGCACTTCTTAAGATAAAAATAAAAAAGTTGATGCATCTCGTGTTATCAAATGGAGCACAGGAGGGGGTCATGACGATGGTTTTGAAAGGGAGGGTACCTGAGGGGAAGAAACAATTACAGTATCAATAGCATGGGGACCAGAAAGGGAAATTGGGTGGTCAGCAGTTTAGTAGGAATGGGGGGGTCAAGGAATCCTAGGTTGCTCAGGGACGTACGGTTGGACATAGATCAAAAGCTTGTGGCTCTGGCCAGAATCTTTCAATCCTCCATCGTTATGGCCATAGTGCCAGAGGACTGGAAGATTGAAAATGTTGCAACCCTGTTCAAAAAAGGCGAGAGGGATAAAACCTGTAACTCTAGGCCAGTTGGCGCTGGGGAAACGTCCAGAGGCCATAATCCAGGACCAAAATGAACCGTCACTTAGAAGAACAAGGGTTAATAAATGACAGCGAACATGTTGTGTCTTTGAACTCGGGGTCCGTGCCGCGATCATGCCGCCTGGCGCTCCTCTTGTGTGCCGGGCTGCTGGCACGGCACCCCGCTCCCCGGTGGCCCAGGCAGGGCCCCGCTGCGTTGTGGGCTTGGGCCCTCCCCTTTAATGAGGGGAAGGGCCCTTCCGTGCGGCAGCGCTACGTGGCCCAGTGCGCAGCGCTGCAGAACGCACAGCCCCGATATTCAGGGTTAGCGCTCTAAGAAGGAAGTGGAGCGTTTGAATTAGCGCTCCACCTCCCTCTTGGGGCGCTAACACTGAAGTTAGCGATCGGCAGCACTATTTTTCGCAGGGCGTTAAATTTAGCACCCAGGCGATGATAGCGACCCATTATGCTCGCTGACGAAATTTTCCCTGCTGAGGTTTACATGCACAAAACTTTAAAGGTGGCAGGACAATTTGAAATGGCTGTTAAGGCTTTCTAAATATAGGCACAGAATGCAAATGCAACAAGCGTTATTCCAAACATTTTATAAATCATTGGTTAGGCCTCAGCTGGAGTGTTGTGTCCAATTCTGGGCACCACACTTTAGGAAGGATGTTAACGCTTTGGGAAGGGTGCAGAGGAGATTTACCAGAATGGTATCAGGGATGTGGGACTTCAGTTATGTGGAGAGACTAGAGAAGCTGGAATTGTTCTCCTTAGAGAAGAGAAGGTTAAGGGAAGATTTCATGGAGGTGTTGAAATTATGAGGGGCTTTGATAGAGCAGATAGGGAGAAAGTGTTTCCACTGGCAGGAGGGTCAGGAACCAGAGGACGCAGATTTAAGGTAATTAGGCGACGAACCAGAGGGAGATGAGAATTTTTTTTCCGCAGTGAGTTTTTGTGATCAGGAACGCACTGCCTGAAAGGGCGGTGGAAGCAGATTCAATAGTAACTTTCCAAAGGGAATTGGATAAATACTTGAAAAGGAAAAATGTGCAGGGCTATGGGGAAAGAGCGGGGAAGTGGGACTAATTGGATAGTCTGTCTTCTCAGTTAATGTTTGACCTGAGGAATGGAAGGAGCTGTTACCTAATGCGGTCCCCTGGCTGGGGAATCTTTTCCCCTGGCTGGAGAATCTAGAACACAGGGTCACAGTCACAGAATAATGGGTCGGCCATTTAGGACTGAGATGTGGAGAAATTTCTTCTCTCAAAGGGTTGTGAATCTTTGGAATTCTCCACCCGAGAGAGCTGTGGTTGCTCAGTCGTTGAGTATATTCAAGACAGAGATCGATAGATTTTGCGGAACGAAGGGAATTAAGGGATATGGGGAGTGTGCAGGAAGGTGGAATTGAGGTAAAAGATCAGCCATGATCTTATTGAATGGCGGAGCAGGCTTGAAGGGCCAAATGGCCTACTCCAGCTCCTATTTCTTATGTTCTTATGTTCTGTCTTTGTGTACTTTGGCCATTCACTGATTGCACTGGCAGATCCAAGAAGTCTATCAGTGTCAGTTTGCTCAGCTGAGGAATGGCTGAGGCTCTGAGAGGGACAGAGACAAATTGCAATTAGGAAAAATAGAAAAGCACTCCGATAACAAAGAATGAGTCACCTTTTTGATTGTGTATCCCCTAAAGCTTGTGTCTTGTATTGTTGCGTGGACTACTCCAAGAGGTGCTATGTTCCCAAATCTTTGAATTTCATGAACAACAGCTTTGACATACGGCATGTTGGTTCCATCCTCCATGGATGGGGCACGGGACCAGCCGATCACCTTGCCTATCTCCTTCTGACACTTTTCTGTAAAGCAAAACAGAAAAGAATAACAGTTGACGTCAGGTGCACAACCTGTCCCTCAAATTGATAATTACGTGTTCTCTGTGTCCATTGATGAATTTGTCAAGGCCAAATCCTTGGGAAAGTTGGGATTGTTAGAGCAGAGAAGGCCATGGGGAGATTTAATAGAGGTGTTCAAAATTGCGAGGGGTTTTGATAGGGTAGATAGGGAGAAACTGTTTCCACTGGCGGAGAGGTCGGTAACCAGCGGACACAGATTGAAGATAATTGACCAGAGAACCAGAGGAGATGAGGAGGATTCTTTTTACGCAATGAGTGGTGAGGATTTGGAATGCGCTGCCTGATAGGGCGGTGGAAGCAGATTCAACAGGAACCGTCAAAAGGGAATTGGAGAAATACTTGAAAAGTATAAATTTGTAGGGCCAAGGGGAAAGAGCAGGGAAGTGGGACTGATTGGATAGCTCTTTCAAAGAGCCGGCACAGACACGATGGGCCGAATGGTCTCCTTCAATCACTGCGTCTAAAAACATTCTGCTCATCTCCCCCTTATGTAGTCATTGTGTGCTCTGATATCGTCAATGGGAAATTGTACCCATAACTCATTATTTATGGGATGTCTGTGGCTGGAAAGATCTAATGTTGCTGCAGGGGATATTGTACAGGAAATGACTGCTCCCAAAGTATCTCCAAACAGCAGTTCCAAAGCATAAAACAGAGCAACTTGAGATGAGTGAGGCTCACTGAAAAGTGGAGAAATGCCTTCTTTTATTGCACTTATTGTTGTGGCTCCTTGTGTTGTTATTATACAATATATATTACAGACACTTTTAGTTCATTTTAGTTAGTGCTTTTACTTAGCTGTATTCTTGCTTTTGTTACAGTGCTGCCGCATGGTGCGGAGTGATACAAGATGTCCAAAGCTGCACTGTGCACTGCCTGTGCACAGTGTGCCACATAGCAATATAACAACACCATACCAAAGTAGTTCCATACCAAAGTAGTTCCATTTAACGATGTGATACTGTAACAATGTAACATCCCTCTTTCTCAAAAAAACTAAAACATGAAATTTAACAATTTAAATTAACAAATATTATATCTAAACTATTATTATCAACTACAAAGAATCGGGATTTTTTTTTTTATTCGCGATATCGCTCAGGTGGTTGGATGTTGTCCCTCCATCTTGTGGATTTGGTGGTGACCATTCCTCTCTGCGTTGTTTTGGTGTGTTCTGCTCTCGTTGTTGTTGTTGCTGTCGCCTTTGGAGTTGGAGTGTGCATGCTCGTGGTTGTTTGATTTGTAGCGCTTGTTTCTGGTGTTGTACTGCTTGTGGTAGCTGGTGTTGTCAATGTTGTTGATGTTGTCTGCTGCTTATCCAGTTCAGGTGAAGGTCTGATGTGGAGTCTGTTCCGCCTGTATTGGTTACCAGGTTCAATCTCTACGAAGTAGGATCTTGGAGTATCAGCTTTTCCAATGACCTTGGCTAAATTCCAGGTTTTCAACACCGGGTCTTGCACATGCACTGATTGTCCATTCAGCAATTCTGGTAGCGTCTTTGCATGATTATCGTAATGTTTGCTTCCTACGATTTGTGCTTCTGCCAGCTTTTGTCTGAAGTCCTCCTGGTCCTGGGGAGGATGTATTTTTGCTGGTAGTGTAGTCTTAAACTTCCTCCCATTCAGCAATTCCGCAGGTGATTTCATGTCTGCTTTCAGTGGTGTTGATCTGAGTGATAGGAGGGCAAGGTCTTGGTCTTCCCCCATCTCACTACTTTTGATGAGAGTTCTCTTGACAGTCTGGATCTGTCTTTCGATGAACCCGTGTCCCCTTGGGAAATGTGGGGATGAGGTTACTATTTTGAACCCATACTTTTCTGCCAGAGCTCTGAATTCACTCGATGTGAACTGGGTTCCATTGTCACAGATTACCTTTTCCGGGATTCCTTGTTCAGCAAACAAGCTCTTTGCAATCCTGGTGGTAGTTGTGGCTCTCAAGTCTTTCATCCTTCTCACAAAAGGAAACTTGGAATAGTAATCTGCCACTATGAGATACCATTCTTGATTGCACATGAAGAGATCTGCCCCAACAGTGTGCCATGGTCTTGACGGTATTTCACTAGGTATCATCTCCTCTTTCTGTTGTGCATTTCTGTATTTCTGGCATATACCACATGCAGAAACCATCTGTTCGATATTTTTGTACATGCCTATCCAGTATACAGCTGATCTGGCTCTCAGCTTGCATTTCTCCATTCCCATGTGGCCTTCATGTATGAGATGGAGAAGTTGTGTCTGCATCGTCTTTGGCACGATGATCCTCGCTCCAGCAAGGAGAATACCGTCTTCTACTGCAATATCATCTTTAATCGACCAGTATTGACGAATTGTCGCCTGTACCTGCTGGATTCTCTCCAGCCACCCCTGTATTACTTGTATTATGAGTAGTTGCAACTCCTCATCTTTGCTAGTCTCATCTCTGATTTGACTGAGCTTTGTAGGAGTAACATTCACTAGGTGGTGGATTTTTACTGTTAGGCCCTCCACCTCGTGTTTCTCATATGGTGACAATCGAGACAATGCATCTGCTAGCACCATTTCCTTTCCTGGCTTATATTTAAGCGTGAAGTCATAGCTTTGGATCCTTAGAAGTAGTCTTTGCAGTCTTGCAGGCGCTTTGCACAGATTCTTCTTATAGATCTGTTCTAGTGGACGATGGTCACTCTCTATTGTAAATCGCCTGCCATATAGGTATGTATGGAATTTCTCGCATCCGTACACTACTGCTAATAGTTCTCGTTCTATGTTGGCGTATCTCGTCTCGGCTGACGTCAAGGCCTTTGATGCGAAAGCTATCGGCTTTCCTTCCTGCACCAGAGCTGCCCCTAGTCCTCTGGTAGAAGTGTCTACTTGCAGAGTGACGCTTTCCTTCTGTCATAATATGACAGACTTGTTTCTTTGCACAACAGTTCTTTAAGTTGTTTGAAATTCCTTTCGTGTGATTCAGACCATTGGTATTTGGCGTCTTCTTTCAATAGCTCTCTGAGATTTGTTGTATGTTCCGACATGTGTGGGATGAAAGAACTCATGTATTGGACCAAGCCAAGGTAACTCCTCAGCGCTTTCTTATCTTTGGGTGGTTTCATTTCAGCAATCGCCGCAATCTTCTCTGGACTTGGCTTGACTCCCTCTGGTGTATAAATCATACCGAAGAATTGGCATTCCTTGACTTTAACTATGCACTTATCTGCATTTAACTTGATGCCAGCCTTCCTGGTACGCTCCATGGCCTCATGTAGGTGCATGTCATGGTCTCTTTCATCTGCTCCATAGATCTGAATATCATCAGCTATTCCTATAGTTCCTTCACAGCCTCTGTATGCCTCGTCTACTTTCTGTTGAAAGATATCTTGACTGACCTTTAGCCCGAATGGTAGCCTCAGGAATTTGTAATGCCCAAATGGTGTGTTGAATGTTGTCAGTGTTGTTGATTCCTCATCCAACTTCACGTTCCAAATCTATTTCTGGCATCTAGTTTTGAGAAAACCTTGGCTCCTGCCAGTGATGGCGTAATCTCCTCTAGCATTGGGGTGGGATAGTGGTCCCTCTTTATCGCCTGGTTTAGATCTTTGGGGTCCAAACATATTCTGAGACGCCCGTTTGGCTTTTCTCGTACCACAATTGAGTTTACCCAGTCTGTGGGTTCAGTGACCTTTACGATCACTCCCTTTTCTTCCATCTCCTTTAGCTCTCTTTCAAGCTTTGTCTTCAGCTCGATGGGTACTTTTCATGGAGCATGGATAACGGGCTTTACCTCTGGATCGATGGTGATGTGGTATTGGAAATCTCCGAAACATCCCACTGTATCATCGAAACATTCCGGATACATGTCTATCAAGTCTTTTTTACTCTTGATTTGTGGGCGGTTCTCCAGTGGGGTGTTGCTGTCTATCTTCGGTGACGTTTCCGTCAGCTCGTGATGCACTGAGATCAATCTCAACTTCTCGCAGCTGTTTAATCCCAGGATCGCTGGCCCCTCAGTGTCGGTGACATAGAACATGCAGTTGATGTTCTTTTATGTGTCCCTTTGATAAAGGTTATTCCGAGTTGTTTAATCTCACTCCCCCCGTATGCTGTCAGCGTGACATTACTTGCCTTTAAACAACCATTTTTTGGGTAGCCATCTTCTCTCAGGTTTTCGGGAAAGATCTGTTGGTACAGTCTCAATGGGAGAATGTTGCTCTGAGCCCCTGTGTCCAGCTTCAACTTTTAAGTTGATGGTTGTGGGCCGACCTTTGACCTTTTTTTTGATTTGGATGATGGTGTGCAATTCTCTCCTCGGAGTATTTTCCGCTCTGGACATCTCGTGTAGCTGTATCTTTATTGGTTTCGATGTTTAGTGCATTGTCGTAATCATCATCATCATCCTACTCATCCATGGCATGGATATTGTGTTTCTTTCTCTGGTTCTGCTGTCCGCCTTTGTTTTTGATGTATGTTCCTTCTTTCTTCGTTCTACACCTCTTTTCCCAGTGGTTTAGTTTGCCACATGCATTGCAGCTTGTTCCATATGCTGGACATTTCCTCTTGTCTGTGTAATCGTGCGGTCTTCCACAATTTCTGCACATGTTTCCCCCGTTGTCATGTGCATGTCTTTGTGTGTTGTACTTTTCTCTCACTGCATCCACTCTGTTGTCCGTCTCAGAAGCCGTCCGCATGTCAGCCGTTTGAGAAATCAGCGTTTTCATTTGCTGCTTCATGGCTTCATGAGCTCTCGCAGTATCTATAGCCTCTGTTATTCCGAGCTTTTCTTTTCCTATCAGGGCTTTTTGTACCTCTACATGCACTGACCCCCATATTAGCTGGTCCACAAGCTTTTCCTCCATTTCCTTAAATTTACACTTGCTGGATTCATTTCTCAGCCTTGTCAGGAAATTGTCAGCTGTTTCACTGGGTTCCTGTCTTAGACTCTGGAATTTGTATCTGTGTATACAGTGATTGGAATTAGGCTCTAGATGGTTGCTGAATTTATCAAAAATTGTCGCTGGGTTTTCCTTTTCCTCTTCAGTCAAACTCCAGCTATTATACAAATCTAGGCCTTTTTCTCCTGTCCACAACAGAATGTAACTAACCTTTTCCTCGTTGGTAGTACCCTTCAGGAAGCTTTTGAATGTAAGCTCACATTTCTGTTTGAACTTGCGGAATGCTTCTACTATATGTAAGAGGGTTTTCCTTGAGAGATTTCCCTGAGGTTTCTCTCTCTAGAGGCCTCTCTCTCTTGCACAGTAAAACCTTGAGTGGTTCGACCCACTCACCCCTTAGATTCTATACTCTGGACTTAGGCGCAGGAAATACAATGTAGAGAAGACTCTTGTAGACCAAGTTTGATGAATCAAAATGAAATTTTATTGCAAATGGAAAAATACCAAATCAAATGCAATACAGATAAGAGAGTACATGGGAGGGAAAAACAAACACAAACAAATCATAACGACATTATACTAACTAAGGCAAATACAGGCATATTATACTCTACAAAGATCATCGTGAAATAAGGAAACACACGGAACATCGAGGGACAACAACTCATGTTAATTGTACCCTTAAATCCACCCCCTTATTAAACCTATCTAGATCTGATTGTGAAGGGCCAGAAACATGCTCACCAATCCCACTAGGAAGTGCAAGGTTTTGAAATCGAGTCTGTGTTTGGTCCTTTCAGGCGTTTCGCCTCCACGTGGATCGTGGAGCCCCTGCGAGCTGCGCCACACCTCTCTCCTGAGGTGGGGGTCGGGGCGGCTGGACACCGGCGGGCCTGGATGTTGGCGGGGTCGAGGATCGTCGGCTCGACCCTGGCCAGGGGAGCCTTGGGCTGGTATGGCCCCCTTGCTTTCGGTTACGGCCCGGGGATGGTCGATGATTTCCCAATGGTTTTCCCCGGGGCGGGACGCTGGTTTCGAATGACTTTTTATACAGTCATAATTATCTTTCTCCTCCGACGGTGGAGAGGAGTCCGCTGATCTTTCCCCAAGCCAGCTCCTCTTTGCCCAGCTCAAAAGCTGGACCGGCTGCTGGGGCTGCAACGACTGTCCGACTGTAAACTGTCTTTTAGCTCGACTCTCCTTGTGACTGTTCAAGCTTGCATTGCCTGAAGCTCACCTCGTGTCTTCTCGTCCCTTCGTGTCCAGAAGCTACTGCCGTCTCCTCTAAGCTCGTCGAGTGCCTGCGTGTTGCTCCAATCTACTGCCGTATCAACTGCCGAAAGGTCTCGCCAGATATACCTTTCTTCCCGAGGCCTCCACTTCCCGCCCAAAATCAGGTTAGTCTTTGTTTTAACTTTGGCGGGCTGGGAGCACAGCGGGGCAGTTATATTTAAAATCATTTTAAGCGGCTGGTAACAGGCCCATCTCTGGTTTGAAATGGCTCTCATTGTTTTTAATGTCCTGCTGATCTTGTTACCGAGCCCTTGGTGTTGTTCTCATGAATATGAGATTGTCCCCTTTCGTCTGGGTCAACATTTAGATGGCCTCTGTTTCCAGGCCGATCTTAAGTGGATCTGCATCTAATCCATATGCATGCCTGTGGGTCTGGTTTCGTTCTCTCAGAAACGGCTTCCAGAACTTACTATGGGTTGAATCCACATAGCTGTCTGAGGTTGCGCAGGAACCATTTTAAAGTGTCCCAATAAGCTGGTCACATGGTACGGTGGCCATTTTGTATGCCTCTTTTCCTGGGCTTCTTTTAAAACAGTCTTTAAAATCATGGCCTCTTCTGCCTATTGACCCTTATTAATAAAAAATCCAATTTTGCGAATCCTACATATATCGTCGGCTTCCCAGTTCATGAGGGGTTGCATTTGCACAGTCAGTGCGGCGGCAGCCGTCATTTGAGTTTCCCGTACGATTCACTTTCAATCACCGCAGACACCGGCACTCACAATCAGCTCATAAAATCACTTTTTGTCTTATTCGTAGTTCGTATCGCAGAATTTGTACTCACTTATACCGCTGCCACCATGTTGTGTCTCCTTGTGTTGTTATACTATATATATTACAGACACTTTTAGTTCATTTTAGTTAGTGCTTTTACTTAGCTGTATTCTTGCTTTTGTTACAGTGCTGCCGCATGGTGCGGAGTGATACAAGATGTCCAACGCTGCACTGTGCACTGCCTGTGCACAGTGTGCCACATAGCAATATAACTACACCATACCAAAGTAGTTCCATACATAGAAACATAGAAGATAGGAGCAGGAGTAGGCCATTCGGCCCTTCGAGCCTGCTCCGCCATTCAATGAGATCATGGCTGATCATCCAAATTCAGTACCCTGTCCCTGCTTTCTCCCCATATCCCTTGATCCCTTTAGCCTCAAGAAATATATCCAACTCTTTCTTGAATATATTTAATGAACTGGCCTCCACCGCCCTCTGTGGCAGAGAATTCCACAGGTTCACCACTCTCTGGGTGAAGAAATTCCTCCTCATTTCAGTCCTAAATGGCTTACCCCTTATCCTTAGACTATGACCCCTGGTTCTGGACTCCCTGGCCATCAGAAACATCCTTCCTGCATCTAGTCTGTCCAGACCTGACAGAATTTTATAGGTTTCAATGAGATCCCCTCTCAGTCTTCTAAACTCCAGTGAGTATAAGCCCAATCGACACAATCTCTCCTCATACGTCATTCCTGCCATCCCAGGTATCAGCCTGGTGAATCTTCGCTGCACTTCCTCCATGGCAAGAGCGTCCTTCCTCAGGTAAGGTGACCAAAACTGCACACAATACTCAAGGTGCGGTCTCACGAAGGCCCTGTACAACTGTAGCAAGACATCCTTGTTCCTGTACTCGAACCCTCTTGCTACGAAGGCCAAAATACCATTTGCCTTCTTAACCGCCTGCTGCACCTGCATGCTTACCTTCAGCGACTGGCGCACAATAACACCCAGGTCTCTTTGCACTTCCCCTTCTCCCAATCTATTGCCATTCAAATAATAATCTGCCTTCCTGTTTTTGCCACCAAAGTGGATAACCTCACATTTATCCACATTATAGTGCATTTGCCATGTTTCTGCCCAATCACCCAACCTGTCCAAATCGTACTGGAGTTTCCCGACATCCTCCTCACAGCTTACCCTCCCACCCAGCTTTGTGTCGTAGTAGTTCCATTTAACGATTTGATACTGTAACAAAGTAACACTTATTATGGGCAATTTAGTAGAACGGCCACCCCCTTTAAGTCGGAGGCCTGGTTGTACCTTGTATATCTGGATAAAGCATCATGTATAGAATGCCCCATTGGAGAGTAGTTGCTGTGGTTACCGTTCCAGCACCAAAGAGATCGTTGACATTCTGGAGCAGGTTTCCCTCCGTCAAGCAAGAGTCAGGAGAGTTCTGTTCCTGCAAAATAAATGTTATTCTTCTTTCCAATTCTTAACAACACCAAAGTCTTCTACCAGCGAACCCTTGCTCCCTGCCGAGGTAACTGCGCACCAGAGGGAGAAAGTGACGCAAGGAAAAGTCCAGGATAATTCAGCCCATTGAAGCTTGTCCGACTGGTATGAGGATTTCAAACTCCCCTAATCATAGAATCATAGAATAATACAGCGCTGAAGGCGGCCATTCGGCCCATCGTGCCTGTGCCAGATCTTTGAGCGAGCTCTTCAATTAGTCCCACTCCGCCCTGCTCTTTCCCCATAGCCCTGCAAATTTTTCCTTTTCCAGTATTTGTCCAATTCCCTTTTGAAAGTTACTATTGAGTCTGCTTCCACCGTCCTTCCTGGCAGCGCATTCCAGGTCACAACAACTCGCTGCGTAAATTTTTTTTCCTCATGTCACCTCTGGCTCTTTCGCCAATGACCTGAAATCTGTGTCCTCTGGTTACCGACCCTTCTGCCATTGATGTCTTTGACTCCACTGCCTTGTCTGGTAAATTATTTTGTATCTCTACAAAATTATTGGTAAGTTCCAGCCTCTCTTTTACAATCAGGTGTAGCTCAACCTCTTTAATGGGAGCACTTTGTACTCGTCCAATAGCAGCCCTGTCGCCTCCAGCCCCCCTACCTCAGGTCCTCGAGAACTTCTGCCAACACAAACTTAAAGTAATTGGTGGAGGGTTTAGAGGGGATTTGAGGGGAAATTTCTTCACCCAGAGGGTTGTGGGGGTCTGGAACTCACTGCCTGAAAGGGTGGTAGAGGCAGGGACCCTAATCACATTTAAAAAGTACTTGGATGTGCACCTGGGATGCTCTAACCTGCAGGGCTACGGACCAAGAGCTGGGAAGTGGGATTAGGATGGATAGCTCTTTGTTGGCCGGTGCGGACACGATGGGCCAAAATGGCCTCCTTCCGAAGCTGTAACTTTCTATGATTCTATGATTTGCCGGCTTGTTGAGCTCCTCGTACGTTGCCAGGGGTGGGGGAGAGGGGGGGTGGGGGAGTGGGGCAGGGACAATATCTGACTTCTCCTTGCCCCATTCCGCATTGCCCGCCAGCGCCACGATCTCAGGCCGTCAGGTACGGCACTCTTATAGAATTGGCTTTACAATGGTTGCAGTCAGATCGTAGCTGGTGTGAACTTGAAGTGATTTGAGGCTATCTCCTGGCCGGAGCTGGGTCTCACGCCGCCTTGACGGAATATGATTCGGACACTTGCTCTGATGCTTTTCATACAGGCCAATGCCAAAAGAGTCTTTTCAGATGGCACCCCATCCACCACCTTAAACATTCACTCCCTCCACCACCAGCGCACCGTGGCTGCAGTGTGTACCATCCACAAGATGCACTGCAGCAACTCGCCAAGACTTCTTCGGCAGCACCTCCCAAACCCGCGACCTCTTCCACCTAGAAGGACAAGGGCAGCAGGCGCATGGGAACACCACCACCTCCAAGCTCCCCATCAAGTCACACACCATCCTGACTTGGAAATATATCGGCCGATCCTTCATCGTCGCTGGGTCAAAATCCCGGAACTCCCTCTCTAACAGCACCGTGGGAACACCTTCACCACATGGACTGCAGCGGTTCAAGAAGGCGGCTCACCACCACCTTCTCAAGGGCAATTAGCGATGGGCAATAAATGCTGGTCTTGCCAGCGATGCCCACATCCCATGAACAAATAAAAACATTTCTTGTTTACAGCGTCCAGCATGTGTAGCGGGCAAATTGCATTGACGCCAACGTGCCCGCTATAACTGGTAGGACTATTATTCTCTCTAAGATCAATACATTGAAGGGGAAGCTCATCAGAAATGCACAGTGGGCGGGCAACCAGTTGGGTTCGCAATACCAAGAGGGAGGCACCAATGGGGTCCATTAGGGGGGAGAAGCGTCCTGAAGGTCAGAGGCGAGCCCCCACTGAAAACCACAGCCAAGACCTTCAGCACGCACAGCAGGTAAGTGTTCAGGGCCAGAATGGAGGCGAAGGAGGCCACCACAAAGCCAGCTCCCTCCACGGAGGGAATCTCAGCGACATTCCTTGGGTTCATCGCCACCTTCCCCATGGGAAGCGGCAGTAATACAGGCAGACGGATGGAAATCAGCCAGGGAATGATGCCCTCCACCCCATCGCCATTTACATGCGGAGGTCTCAGCAGCAGAGGTAGAGGGAGCGAGACGGGTCAGGCGGTGAAGCCCCCCCTCGCTCGCATTCCCTTCATTCTCCACCGCTATCCCACTACTTTAAAGATGGCTTGCGCTGATTTTCTCACCTACTAGTAGCTGGGCCGAGGCTGCTGTTTCACTGAGGACACTGAGTGAGTTACTGAAGGGAGAAAAGCATTTTGGGCCGTTAGTCTGACCTGGGATCGAAGCAGACTTTCAGAGGTGAAAGGTCAAAGAACAAAGCTCTAGCCTATTGCAACGCACAGACCCACCAACAAAATGAAATACTTCATTAAATGCTGTGCTCACCTTTTCCATTTCCAGTAAATAGGCATCAATAAAATCCCGGATCTCTTCACCATTCAGAGTGTCTTTGTGCTGGTTTATGATGTCCTGAAGTATGGCTTCAACTAAGGCCTGGTTTTCAAATATCCTCCGAATAGGCCCCGGGAAGTAGCGAAGGAATCGAGCTATGGGATACACCTAGCAGCAAGCACAAGAGGATCACCATCAATGATCCCTGTAAGCTGCACATCGTTCTGCACAGTCTGCTTCTTTTAATTTGCGGTCCCTTTACATTATTGCGCATACGCGGTCATTAAATTGTAAAGGCGGCCTGCGCGGGTCCTTTGAGATTACTGCGCGGCCACGAACCTTCGGGGGAGCATTGATCACCATGTATAATTTTGGTGTTCCAATACACAGTGAGTCACAAGGCTTTCAACATTCCCATCCCCATCTGCCCTCTCAGTTGGATGTGAAAGATCTCAGGGCACTATTTGAAGAGGTGCCGGAGAGTTGTCCCCGGTGTCCTGACCAATATTCATCCCTCAACCAACATCACTAAAACAGATTATCTGGTCATTTATCTCATTGCTGTTTGTGGGACCTTGCTGTGCGCACATTGACTGCCATGTCTCATAAGAACATAAAAATTAGGAGCAGGAGTAGGCCATATGGCCCTTCGAGCCTGCTCCGCCATTCAATAAGATCATGGCTGATCATCGACCTCACTCCACTTTCCCGCAGATAGATAAAACATATTTGTTGAAATTCGCTGCCATTTCCTTATTCCACTTTATAATTTCATCTGTCTCAGCCTCTAAGGGACCAACGTGCACTTTGGCTACTTTCTTCCTTTTTACATATTGTAGAAGCTCTTACAATCTGTTTCCTACATTTTAACAGTGATTACACTTCACAAATACTTGTAGCATAGTGGTAATGTCACTGGGCTAGTAATCCCGAGGCCTGGACTAATGATCCAGAGACGTGAGCGCAAATCCCACCACGGCACCTGGGGAATTTATATTCAGTTAATTAAATAAATCTGGAATTATAAAGCTAATATCAGTAATGGTGACCATGAAACTATCGGATTGTTATAAAAACCCACCTGGTTCACTGATGTCCTTTAGGGAAGGAAATCTGCTGTCCTTACCCGACTCTTAACTGTCCTCTGAAATGGCCTAGCAAGCCACTCAGTTGTAACAATTCACTACGAAACAACCTGCAAAGTCCTGCTCACCAACATCTGGGGACATGTGCCAAAATTGGGAGAGCTGTCCCACAGACTAGTGAAGCAACAGCCTGACATAGCCATACTCACAGAATCATAACTTTCAGCCAATGCACAGTTGATGAATCAGTACTCCTTCATGTCGAACACCACTTGGAAGAAGCACTGAGAGTAGCAAGGGCACAGAATGTACTCTGGATGGGGTACTTCAATGTCCATCACCAAGAGTGGCTTGGTAGCACCATTACTGACTGAGCTGGCCGAGTCCTGAAGGACATAGCTGCCAGTCTGGGCCTGCGGCAGGTGGTGAGAGAACCAACACGAGGGAAGAACCTGTTTGACCTCGTCCTCACCAATCTACCTGTCGCAGATGCATCTGTCCATGACAGTATTGGTAGCAGTGACCTCTGCACAGTCATTGTGGAGACAAAGTCTTCACACTGAGGACACCCTCCATCGTGTTGTGTGGCACACCACCGTGCTAAATGGGATAGATTCAGAACAGATCTAGCAGCTCAAAACTGGGCATCCATGAGGCACTGTGGGCCATCAGCAGCAGCAGAATTGTATTCCACCACAATCTGTAACCTCATGGCCTGTCATATCCCTCACTCTACCATTAACATCAAGCCAGGCGACCAACCCTGGTTCAATAAGGAGTGTAGAACAACATGCCAGGTGCAGCACCAGGCATACCTAAACGGCTGAGTGCACTGGATACAGCAAAGTCTATGGGCCCTGACAACATCCCAGCTATCGTGCTGAAGACTTGTGCTCCAGAACTAGCCACGCCTCTAGCCAAGCTGTTCCAGTACAGCTACAATACTGGCATCTATCCGACAATGTGGAAAACTGCCCAGGTATGACCTGTCCACAAAAAGCAGGACAAATCCAACCCAGCCAATTACCACACAATCAGTCTACTCTCAATCATCAGCAAAGTAATGGAAGGTGTCATCGACAGTGCTATCAAGTGGCACTTACTCACCAATAACCTACTCACTAATGCCCAGAAAGACGGAGAAAATACTGCAGATGCTGGATATCTGAAATAAAAACAGAAAATGCTGGAGAAACTCAGCAGGTCAGGCAGCATCTGTGAAGAACGAAACAGAGTTAACGTTTCAGGTCGATGACCTTTCGCCAGCATTTTCTGTTTTTATTTCACTAATGCCCAGTTTGGGTTCCGCTAAGACCACTCGGCTCCTGACCTCATTACAGCCTTGGTCCAAACATGGACAAAGGAGCTGAATTCCAGAGGTGAGGTGAGAGTGACTGCCCTTGACATCAGGGCAGCATTTGACCGAGTGTGGCATCAAGGAGCCCGAGTGAAGAAGCAGCAACTCGCCAAGGCTTCTTCGGCAGCACCTCCCAAACCCGCAACATCTCCCACTTAGAAGGACAGGGGCAGCAGGCGCACGGGAACACCACCACCTCCAAGTTACCCTCCAAGTCACACACCATCCTGACTTGGAAATATATCGCTGATCCTTCATCGTCGCTGGGTCAAAATCCTGGAACTCCCTCCCTAACAGCACTGTGGGAGTACCTTCACCACACGGACTGCAGCGGTTCAAGAAGGCGGCTCACCACCACCTTCTCAAGGGGCAATTAGGGATGGGCAATATATGCTGGCCTTGCCAGCGATGCCCACATCCCATAAAAAACGAATTGAAAAAAAATTGGCTGTAAAGTGCTTAGGGACGTCCTGAGCTGGTGAAAGGCGCTATAGAAATGCAAGTCTTTCTTTCTCATCAATTTTGCATTTTGCTGCCTCAAGGAAGTCTGATGTTGGTCAGGCAAGATCCATCCCTGCTTGCGCCACATTGGCTGTCATTAATTAGGTTATTCCTATACAGGTCGTCTTCCAACTTGTTTCTTGATACTTTGCTCAGGCTAATGGGCCTGTTCTTGCCAACAAAAGCTCTATTGCCCTTCTTGAATATGGAACATCATGTCAATGAATCCCTGTGTGTTTGAAAATAAAACTGTAGATTGATTAATGTGCTTAACGCAGGAATTGGACTGTTGCGAGTCTTAGTGGAGTTTTTTTAAGTCTACTCATAATTGACTTAAAAAAAAAATATATCTTTCAAAGGCACAGGTATACAGAGACATTGGTTTGTGATTTGTTTCATTTCTGTGTACCAGAATGGGAATCACTCCGCACTCAAAAGTGTGCGTAGTGTTTGTAGCCATCGATTCCCCACTCCCTGGGGGGACAAAATCAGCTTGAGCCCTTAATAAACCTCTATTTCACACTCTTGCCTCCTACCCGGTCCAGACTACGGGCGATTATCACAGTGTCCCCTCTGAGCACTGATTTATTGGCAAGGTGCCAGGCTAGGTCAATTGAAAATTTCAAAACTGAGATTGGTAGATTTTTGTTAGCTAAAGGGTATTAACGGTTACGTAACCAAGGCGGCTGGATGGAGTTAAGATACGGATCAGCCATAATCTAATTGAATGGCGGAACAGGCTTGAGGGGCTGAATGGCCTCCTCCTGTTCCTATGGTCCATTTTCTATGAACCAAATTTTTGACATCTGTATCCCTATTTTAAGAAGGATGTTCTCTTGTTCCTAAGGAAAGGAAGTCCTTTTTTTTTACCTGTAGCCATTTTGATGTCTGAAGCTTCATGTTCTCATCCAGCAGTTCTGTCAGTCGCGTGAATGTCTTGTCTTCATAATGGAAACGCTTCCCCAAAACTACTGAGCAAATCACGTTGGACACAGCACTGGTGATTTTAGAATTGGGATTAAAGGGTTGATCTGCACAAAAGAAAAAGAAGTGGGTAGATGTGCAGGAGCAAAGGTAGACTCCGACATTGTGAAGAGATTGCCCGGGTGAGGTAGGGTTTTGACATTCATCGCTTCATTCTTATTGCATCTTGACCGAACAGTAATGAATAGAGGAGACGGAATGTACCTTTTACTATTTACGGAGTAATTGGGTGGACATTACAGCACATTGTCTGCATGGCAGAACCCGAAACTGAAAGTGAAAGACAAAGTAAAACCGAGCCCCCCAGCAGCCCCTTCAGGTAACACCTGGGAACTGGGACAAACTTAATTGAAGCAAAACTCAAAACACAAAACTCCTTTTCCTCAGATAAAACCCCTTAGTCCTCCAGGCGTCTGGGACGGAATCTAACCCGACTTGAGCGCCGCTGGACAGGCATTGTCGGGGTGCCACTGCTAGCCGCAGGAAAACCTTCCTCCGTGGCTGATGACGCCGTGACACCTTCTGTCGATGTGACTTCCGTCGTTGTTGCAGGAAGCAGGCCGTCACTGCCTGGCAGAGGTGGTGGAGACAATGGCCTAGCCTGTGACGTCTCTGTTACTCTCACCGGAGTACAACCCCGTAGCTGGTCTACGTGGCGTCTGTGTAGCTGGCCATCAGGTGTACGGATGCTGTACGACAGGGGACCCGTGGCCTGCTCCACCACGGCAGGCATCCATTTGTCTCCTCCTGCATAGCAACGGGCAAACACAGTCTCTGATGGCTCGAACTGCCTGGCGGTGCCCTGGTGCTTCTTAGCCAGCTCCTCTTGCTTTGTGTGCATCTCATCCCTGTAGTCCGGGTGTAGCCGGTCCAGTGCAGTCACCAGCCGGCGACCCATCAGCATCTCGGACGGACTCTTCCCCGTTGCTGCGTTTGGTGTGGTATGCTGTGATAACAGGAACCTGGCCAATCTGGTTTGTCAGTCCCCCACCGATATCCTCACCAGTGCCTCTTTTGTGGTTTGCACCATCCTCTCTGCCTGCCCGTTAGAGGAGGAGTGATAGGGCGCTGTGGTCGCGTGGCGGATCCAGTTTCTGCCTGCAAAAGCCTTGAACTCCGCTGACGTGAAGGCTCCTCCATTGTCCGAAACCAGCACGTCGGGGACCCCATGTGTGGCAAACAGCAAACGCAACGTTTTGATCACTGCACTGGATGTCATGGAGCTCATGATAGCCACCTCCAGCCATTTCGAATGAGAACCCACCACTATCAAAAAGACCTTCCCCTGAAATGGCCCTGCAAAGTCAATGTGGAGTCTTGACCATTTATGAGTGGTCCACTCCCAGGGGTGAAGGGGAGCCTTGGATGGGCTATGGCGAGTCAGCTGACATGTCTCACAGCTCTTTATCACCTCCTCCACGTCTCGGTCCAACCCCGGCCACCAGACGTAGCTTCTCGCCAATGCCTTCATGTGCACAATCCCAGGGTGTGAGTCATGTAGTATTTTCAGCACCTCCTCTCTTGCGGCGGCAGGAACCACCACACGGCTTCCCCAGAGCATGCAGTTCTTGTGTGCAGACATTTTATGGCGCCTCTGAACGAAGGGCTTGAAATGCTCCTCCTGGACCTCGGAGGGCCAGCCATGCAGCAGCCAGCGTAGCACCCGTGATAAGACTGGATCTTTCTGTGTGAGGCTGCTAATCTGCTGGGCATGGAGTGGGGCCTCCGGAACCTCCTCCAGTAGCAGCACCTCCAGGGGTGGTGGCATCTCAGCCATCGGCCGGTTCAAAGGCAAGCGACTCAGAGCATCAGCATTAGCCAGCATCTTCCCAGGCCTGTAGCAAAGTTCACAACTGTAGGCCCCCAACATCAGACTCCACCGAAGTATACGCGGTGATATGATCTGGGGCATGGGCTTGGAGTGATGCAGGAGCCCCAAGAGTGGCTTGTGGTCTGTGTAGATGACGAACTGTCTCCCTAACAGGTACTGGCTGAACTTCTTTACCCCAAATATGATGGCTAGGGCCTCCTTGTCAATCTGGGCGTAATTACGTTCTGTTGTTGAGAGTGTTCTTGAGGCAAAACTGATCGGCGCTTCCCGGCCATCTGGCTCTATGCGACCCAACAGAGCTCCCAGCCTGTATGGTGAGGCATCACACACCAACACTAATGGCTTGTTTTCATCATAGTGTGCCAGAACCTTATCTGCTTGTAGCAGTTCCTTTGCCTGTCTGTAGGCTGTTTCATGAGCTGAGGTCCAGTTCCACACTGTTGCTTGGTCTAACAGCCTGTGCAGTGGCTCTAAGATTGTGGCTTTGCCCTTGAGAAAACAACTGTAGAAGTTTAACAGTCCGAGGAATGCCTGCAGTTCGGTCTTGTTCTTGGGGGTGGGAGCGCTCCTGATAGCCTCCACCTTCTCCGTAGTCGGATGCACATCGTCTTTGTCCACTCGGAATCCCAAGAACTCCACCCCATTGGCAGCGAACACACATTTCTCCTGAAGGCGTAGTCCTACCTCAGCCAGCCAGCGTAGTACTTCCTGCAGCCGCTCATCATGGGCTTCCTGTGTCTTGCCTGTAATCAGTATGTCATCCAAGTAAGGCTGAACTCCCGGAACACCAGCCAACAGGGTGTCCATGAACCTCTGAAAGATTGCCACAGCTGTAGACACCCCAAACTGCAGCCTTGTGGCTCGGAAAAGTCCTCTGTGGGTGTTGATTGTCAACAGCTCGGCTGACTCTTCATCCAGGACCAGTTGCTGGTATGCTTGCTTGAAATCCAGCTTGGTGAACAGAGTGCCTCCAGCCAGTGTTGAAAACAGCTCTGTAACTGTTGGTAAGGGATACACATCTGGTAACACAGCAGTATTAACCATACATCTGTAATCTCCACAGATTCGCAGGCCCCCATCCTTCTTTGCAATGGGCACGATAGGGGTGGCCCAACGGGAGTTCTTCACTGGCAAGAGAACCCCTTGGTTCACCAGCTTATCCAGGGCCTCGTCCACCTTCTTGCGCAACGCAAAAGGAACTGGTCGCGCCTTGAAGAACTTAGGCGCTACCCCTGGGTCCACTTCGATTGAGACTGGCGGTCCCCAACAGGCCCCGAACTCACCAAAAACCTCTTCATAGTTCTCCAACATAGGCATTATGGGCTGTCGCTGTACCGTGTGTACTCCTGTCACTTCAATACCGAGGGGCTCAAACCAATCTCTGCCCAGCAGGCTTGTGCCCTGCCCCGCCACCACATAAAGTGGAAGTGTGTCCTTGACTGCCTGATACTTAACTTCCACATGAATCATACCCAGCACCTGGAGTTGAGCTTGGGACCACTGCCGTAGCACGCCACTGCCCTGAGCCATCGCCGGGGGTTCACTTGGCCACAGCCTATTGTAAGTCTCTTCACTTATCAACGAACACGCTGAGCCTGAATCCACCTCCATGCAGAGTGGTGCCCCATTCATGATCACATTTGCCGTGTATCCCCACCGTCTGTGGGGTACTGCTCAGCTTCCGTGGTATACACTGTCTACACATCGTTGTCCTCCAGTGTCAGGGTGTGTGTCTGCGATGCTTGTGTTGGCTCTGCTGCAGCAGCCTGAGCTTTCTTCATGCAGACACGAGCTATGTGTCCTCTTTTCTTACAGAAATGACATACCGCTGACACAAATTTGCATGTAGTGGAACCATGGAGAGCCCCACAGCGGAAACATTTTCTTCCTGTCTCTTTAATTGCCTCCATGTCTCTCGCAGCAGGAGCTGCGTGTGTGGTCTTGTGCACCTCCTCGGCGGCCTGAGATGGTGCTGCCTCTGTACGGAGCATACGTGTGTTCATCGATGCAGCCTCTGCTGCTAAAGCCTTCTCCTCGGCCAGTCGGAACGTCAGGGCCTTCTCCGCTAACAGCTGTCTCTGCAATGCCGAGTCCAGCACTCCACACACAATCCGAAATAGATTGTCCAGGCTGTTGTTTACAATTGTGAAAATGGAAACGCTGCACAATCTCAGAGGGTTTTGGGTTAAAATGTTTCTGCAGCTTCTCAATCAAATCAGCATAATCCACCTCACTAGGTTTACGAGGAGCCACCAATGAACGCAGGACGGAGTAAGTAGCAGCTCCGCATACACTTAGCCACACTGAGCGCTTCTCTTCTTTGTCAATATTATTGGCCTCAAAGAAACACCCCAGTCTTTCTGCGTGTTCCTCCCATGAACTGTCCTTATCCCCAGAGAACTCTTCAATACGTCCCAAAGTCGTCATAGTTTTAATCTGCACTGTCCCTTTAAGATCCACGGACTTTTTCCTTTTAAAAAAAATTATTTTTCTCCTCCGGCCAGAGTTACGGTAGCGACACTCACGGTAGTTGCCTGGCCCGCACAATACTCTGTCCGCCGTCTATGTCGCAGCTAGCCAACTATCAAAATGCCGTTGATGTTGCTAGCTGAGTGGTCCGCTCGTGGCAATTTCCAATATCACGGCTGTAGGTTCGCATGTCTATCTCTGCCCTTCTAGCGAGTTCAACAGCCGCCTCATCGCCAGTATTGCATCTTGACCGAACAGTAATGAATAGAGGAGACGGAATGTACCTTTTACTATTTACTGAGTAATTGGGTGGACATTACAGCACATTGTCTGCATGGCAGAACCCGAAACTGAAAGTGAAAGACAAAGTAAAACTGAGCCCCCCAGCACCCCCTTCAGGTAACACCCGGGAACTGGGACAAACTTAATTGAAGCAAAACTCAAAACACAACAATTCTCAAGGTCATTTAGGAGCAATGTGTCCTCTCATTTTTTCCCCGTCCCTTTAACTGGCTGCGCGGCCTATTCAAATTTTCGCACGTGCGCAGTTTATTCAGTGTAAAAGCCGGTGAGCCGCCTGTGCGGGACCTCCAGACCGCTGATCGGCCGCGCAGATTAGTGGGAACCTTGTTTATGAGCAGTTCTCGACTCGTGATAGCCAGCTGATGTTTCGAGTGGCACATGATCTGTTTCCAATTATTTTAAATCTATGACCTCTAGTTATTGACCCACTCGCTAGAGGGAATATTTTTTCCCCATTTACTCAAAACCTCTCACCATCTTGAAAACCTCTATTAGGTCACCTCTTGACCTTCTCTGTTCCAAGAAGAACAGTCCTAACTTATCCAACCTCTCCTCATAACTGAAGTCCCTCATCCTGGTAACATCCTGGTAAACCTCCTCTGTACCCTTTCTAAGGCCTTTACATCTTTCCTGAAGTGCGGTGCCCAGAATTATCCACAATACTCCAGCTGGGGCCAAACCAGTGATTTATAAAGTTCGAGCGTGATCTCTCGGTTTTTATATTTTATTCCTCTGTTTATAAACCCAAGTAAACCTTTTGCTTTTTTAACCACCTTATCAACTTGCCCTGCCTCCTTTAAGGATTTGTGTATATGGACACCAAGGTCTCTCTGCTCATCTACACTATTCAAACTCGTGCCATTTATAGTCTACTGTCTTTCCCTATTAGTCCTCCCAAAGTGTATCACTTCACACTTCTCCCCGTTGAACTCCATTTGCCCGCGGCAGCGTCCTGGAGATTAATCTTCGCTTACTGGAGACTCCAGGGCAATCCTGGAGGTTCGGCAACCTTATTGTGACCTTGTCATAATAAGTTAAGGAGATAAAACACAGAGTTTACCTTTTGATGCTTTAAAGACTTCAGTCAAATACCGGACTTCTTCCAGAATTTTCTCCTCAAAGGCAATTTTGCCTAAACCAAAGTTTCGCAAAACCGTCAGTGTAAATCTCCGTTGCTGCTTCCAGGACCTCCCGTAGGGGGCCATGATAATGCCTAGCAGGAAGGGGGAAAAGAGTGGATAAATAATAATAACCAGTTTCCTCTCCCTGTCTTTTGAGGACTAAGAGAAAGTTCACAGCACATCGGTGACCCAGTAGCGAAGCTGATCAATTTAAATAGTTCACTTACAATCTGATGCCTCGCGCTACAGCTAGAAAAAATAAATCCGTCCTGGTTGAGACTGGGCAGGAATAAAATAAATAAGGTGTCCTTGCCAAAACAGAGTCTCTCTAACCACCGTTTCCATCCCTGGCAACTGGCTGAAGATGAGCCACACCGTTTGCAACCTTGGTGTTGTGTTTTGACCCTGAGATGAGCTTCCGACCACATATCCGCTCCATCACCAAGACCGCCTACTTCCACCTCCGCAACATCGCCCGACTCCGCCCCTGCCTCAGCTGGCCTGCTGCCGAAGCCCTGATCCATGCCTTTGTTACCTCTAGACTGGACTATTCCAATGTTCTCCTGGCTGCCCTCCTATCTTCCAACCTACATTAGTTCCCTGTCCGACAACGCCTAAAATTTAAAATTCTCATCCTTGTTTTCAAATCCCACCATGGCCTTCCCCTCCTTATCTCTGTAATCTCCTCCAGCACCTACATCCCTCCGAGATCTCTGCGTTCCTCCAATTCTGGCCTCTTGCGCATCCCTGATTTTAATCACCGCACTATTGGCGGCCGTGCCTTCTGTTGCCTCGGCCCTAAGCTTTGGAATTCCCTGCCTAAACCTCTCCGCCTCTCTACCTCTCTCTCCTCCTTTAAGAAGCTCCTGAAAACATTCTTCTTTGATCAAGCTTTAGGGCACCTATCCTAATATCTCCTTACCATGAATCATATAGAATGGTTACAGCACAGAAGGAGGCCATTCGGCCAGTCGAGCCCGTGCCAGCTCTCTGCAAGAGCACTTCAGCGAGTCCCAGACCCCCCGCCCTTTCCCCGTAGCAATGCAAATTTCTTTCCTTCAGTTACTTATCCAACTCCCTTTTGAAAGCCGTGGTTGAATCTGCCTCCCCCATCCTTTCAGGCAGCGCATTCCAGATCATAACCACTTGCTGCCAAAAAAAAGTTTTTCCTCATGTCGCCTTTGGTTCTTCTGCCAATCTCCTTAAATCAGTGTCCTCTGGTTCTCACACCTTATGTGGCTCAGTGTCAAATTTTGTTTGATAACGCTCCTGTGAAGCGCCTTGGGACGTTTTACTACCTTAAAGACGCTATGTAAATGCTAGTTGTTGTTGTTACAGTAACTTTCCAGGGCGTTACAGGAAAATGAAACAAACTCATAAATGCTTAATACCTTGACCTTTTGTCAAATCATCAATAAGAGGAAAATGTGGCCGCCCTGCAAATTCTCTGCCATATTGGACGAGGGCCTCTTGAATGATCTGAAATCCATTGAGGAAAACGATAGACATCGCGAATGTGTCGACCATACAAATATTCCCGTACTTCTTGGAAAGCTGTTTTTGGGGGAAAGGGAAGGAAAGAAAAACAAAAAGACGATGGGCACTTTTGTACATCTCGCCGCAATTTACCTCAAAAAAAAGTTTGAAAACAAATCTCGTTACTTGATGATCTTTCATAGCAGACTGCTTTAAGAACTTCCTTATTCCAAAATTACAAAGAATTACACAGGCCAATTGGACCAACAGGTCCAGGCCAGTGTCTACGCTCCGCACCAGACTCCTCCCACTCTACTCCATCGAATCATGGAATCATAAAATAGGCCAGCACAGAAGGAGGCCATTGGGCCCATCGAGTCTGCGCCGGCTCTTTCGAAGAGCAATCCACTCAGTCCCACTCCCCTCGCTCTTTCCCCACATCCCTGCAATTGTTTCTCCTTCAAGTATTTATCCAATTCCCTTTTGAAAGCTACTGTTGAATCTGTATCCACCACCCTATCAGGCAGCGCATTCCAAATCCTCACCACTCGCTGCGTAAAAAAGTTTTTCCTCAAGTCGCCTTTGGTTCTTTTGCCAATCACCTTAAATCTGTGCCCTCTGGTTATCGACCCTTCAGTCATTGGTTACAGTTTCTCTTTATTTACTCTGTCTAAACTCGTGATGATTTTAAACACCTCTATCAACTCTCCTCTTAGCCTTCCCTGCTCCAAAGAGAACAACCCCAGCTTCTCCAGTCTATTTATATTTCCCCCGCGTTGCCTCCTGCACTGAAGCTGACGGGAATGACGAGAAAGGGGGCTGGGTGGGGCGGGGGATGAAATCAGGAGGGAGGGCCAGTTCTGCCACTGACCCAAGAAATGGTCACCCGGTGTAATGTTGGTCCTGGGAAGATGCGGGGGGTGGGGGGTGAGGGGTGGGGGAGTGGGGGTGAGGGGGAGGTCTATAAACAGCTGCCGGTGATGGGAGCGAATGGGAAAGGGCGGGTCTTGAACGGCAAATAAGGAGAAACTCTTTCCAGTGGCGGGTGGGTCGGTTAACCAGAGGACACAGATTGAAGGCGATGGCCAAAAGAACCAGAGGCGAGATGAGGTTAAAAAAAAATTATGGGACGAGTTCTTACGATCTGGAACGCGCTGCCTGAAAGTGCAGTGGAAGCAGATTCAATAATATCTTTTAAAAAGAAATTGGATGAATATGTGAAGGGGAAAAAATTGCAGGGCTATGGGGAAAGAGCAGGGGGCAGTGGGACTAATTGGAGAGCTCTTTCAAAGAGCCGGCACAGGCACGATGGGCCGAATGGCCTCCCTCTGTGCTATATCATTCTATGGTTCAATGACTTCTCCCTTTGCTCTGTGGTGATGATCTGAAATTTATGTTCTAGTGTGACCAGTAGAAATACTTTTCCCCAACAAAGTAGCCCGCTTGATTGGCACCACATCCACCACCTGAAACATTCACTCCCTCCACCACCGGCGCACCGTGACTGCAGTGTGCACCATCTACAAGATGCAGTGCAGCAACTCGCCAAGGCTTCTTCGACAGCACCTCCCAAACCCGCGACCTCTACCACCTAGAAGGACAATCTCAATACAGCAATAAATTCTCCTTGTAATACTCATGCCCAAATCTGAATGTTCTAACAATAGAATTCACACTAAATGCAGAAGCAGTCACACAGCAACACAAACCATGTAAAGTTGTTTTCACACGTCAAACACCTCCGAACCAAACTTAAACTCATACTTACCCAAAGCAACACAGATGGCAAAGGCAGCAGGCACATGGGAACACCACCACCTCCAAGGTACCCTCCAAGTCACACACCATCCTAACTTGGAAATATATCGGCCGATCCTTCATCGTGGCTCGGTCAAAATCCTGGAACTCCCTCCGTAACAGCACTGTGGGAGCACCTTCACCACACGGACTGCAGCAGTTGAAGAAGGCGACTCACCACCACCTTCTCAAGGGCAATTAGGGATGGGCAATAAATGCTGGGCCTTGCCAACGATGCCCACATCCCACGAATGAATTAAAAAAAAAATCACCTCTGTCGAATCCCCTCTTCGCCTACTTTGTTCTGATGCGAGGAAAAAGCCTCAGGTTCCCCAGTCTTTAGTCATAACTAAAGCCTTTCGTCCAATATAGGGCCTGAATCTGTCATCGGAGGCTTACATAGGAACATAGAAGATAGGAGCAGGAGTAGGCCATTCGGCCCCTCGAGCCTGTTCCACCATTTAATGAGATCATGGCTGATCATCCAAGTTCAGTACCCTGTCCCTGCTTTCTCCCCATATCCCTTGATCCCTTTAGCCTTAAGAAATATATCCAACTCCTTCTTGAATATATTTAATTAATTGGCCTCAACTGCCTTGTGTGGTAGAGAATTCCACAGGTTCACCACTCTCTGGGTGAAGAAATTCCTCCTCATCTCAGTCCTAAATGGATTACCCCTTATCCTTAGACTATGACCCCTGGTTCTGGACTCCCCGGCCATCGGGACAATCCTTCCTGCATCTAGTCTGTCTAGTCCTGTTAGAATTTTATCAGTTTCAATGAGATCCCCTCTCATTCTTCTAAGCTCTAGTGAATATAAGCCCAATCGACCCAATCTCTCCTCATACGACATTCCTGCCATCCCAGGTATCAGTCTGGTGAATCTTCGCTGCACTCTCTCCATGGCAAGAACATCCTTCCTCAGTTAAGGTGACCAAAACTGCATATAATACTCAAGGTGTGGTCTCACCAAGGCCCTGTACAACTGCAGCAAGACACCCTTGCTCCTGTACTCGAATCTTCTCGCTATGAAGGCCAACATACCATTTGCCTTCTTAACCGCCTGCTGCACCTGCATGCTTACCTTCAGCGACTGGTGCACAAGGACACCCAGGTCTCGTTGCAGTTCCCCTTTTCCCAATCTATTGCCGTTCAGACAATAATCTGTCTTCCTGTTTTTGCCACCAAAATGGGTAACCTCGCATTTATCCACATTATACTGCATTTGCCATGCATCTGGCCAATCACCCAACCTGTCCAAATCATACTTTAGTTTCTTTGCATCCTCCTCACAGCACACACGCCCACCCAGCTTTGTGTCGTCTGCAAACTTGGAGATATTACATCTAGTTCCCTCGTCTAGATCATTTATATATATTGTGAATAGCTGGGGTCCTAGCACCGATCCCTGCGCTACCCCACTAGTCACTGCCTGCCACTCGGAAAAAGACCCATTTAGTCCAACTCTTTGCTCCTCTCTGCCAACCAGTTCTCCATCCAAGACAGTACCTTACCCCCAATCCCGTGTGCTTTAACTTTGCACGCTAATCTCTTATACGGGACATTATCGGAAGCCTTCTGAAAGTCCAAATACACCACATCCACTGGTTCTCCCTTATCTATTCCACCAGTTACATCCTGAAAAAATTCCAGTAGATTAGTCAAGCATGATTTACCTTTAGTAAATCCATGTTGACTTTGTCCAATCCTGTCACTGCTTTCTAAGTGCTCTGCTATTACATCTTTTATCCCCACTACCGATGTCAGACTTACCGGTCTATAATTCCCCGTTTGCTCTCTACCACCTTTTTTAAATAGTGGGGTTATATTAGCTATCCTCCAATCCATGGGAACTGTTCCAGAGTCTATAGAATTTTGGAAGATGACCAGCAATGCATCTACTATTTCTAGGGCCACTTCCTTAAGTACCCTAGGATGTAGATTATCAGGCCCTGGGGATTTATCAGCCTTCAATCCCGTCAATTTCCCTAACACCATTTCCCTACCAATACTGATTTCATTCAATTCCGCCCTCTCATTAGACCCTATGTTCCCCGACATCTCTGGGAGGTTATTTGTGTCCTCCATTGTGAAGCCAGAACCAAAGTATGTATTTAATTGGCCTTCCATTTCTTTGTTCCCCCATTATAATTTCCCCTGATTCTGACTGCAACGGACCTACGCTTGACTTCACCAATCTGTTTCTCTTCACATGTCTATAGAAGCTTTTACAGTCAGTTTTTATGTTCCCTGCAAGCTTACTCTCATAATCTATTTTCCCCCTCTTAATTAACCCCTTTGTCCTCCTTTGCTGAATCCTAAACTGCTCCCAATCCTGAGGTTTGCTGCTTTGCCTGGCCAAATTATATGTCCTCTCCTTGGATCTTATGCTATCCCTAATTTCCCTTGATAGCCATGGTTAAGTAACCTTTTTGTTTTATTTTTATGCCAAACAGGGATGAACAAATTCTGTAGTTCATCCATGCGATCTTTAAATGTTTGCCATTGCCTCTCCAATGTCAACCTTTAAGTTATGTTCCCCAATCCATCCTAGCCAACTCATGCCTCATACCATCGTAGTTTCCTTTATTAAATTCAGGACCCTAGTCTCTGAGTCAACTACTTCACTCTCCATTTTAATGAAGAATTCTATCATATTATGATCGCTCCTCCCCAAGTGGCCTCGCACAACAAGGTTGCTAATTAATCCTTTCTCATTACATAATAACCAGTCTAAGATGGCCTGATCTCTAGTTGGTTCCTCGACATATTGGTCCAGGAAACCATCCCGTATACACTCTAAAAATTCCTCCTCCACAGTATTGTTACTAATTTGGTTAGCCCAATCTATATGTAGATTAAAGTCACCCATGATAACTGCTGTGTCCTTATTGCACGCATCTCTAATTTCCCATTTAATGCCATCCCCAACCTCAGCATTACTGATGGGGGTCTGTATACAACTCCCACTAACGTTTTCTGCCCCTTGGTATTTCTCAGCTCTGCCCATACAGATTCCACATCATCAGAGCTAATATCCTTCCTTACTATTGTGTTAATCTCCTCTTTAACCAGCAATGCTACCCCACCTCCTTTTCCTTTTTTCCTGTCCTTCCTGAATATTGAATAGCCCTGGATGTTGATTTCCCAGACTTGGTCGTCCTGGAGCCATGTCTCAGTAATCCTAATTATATCATATCCATTTACATCTATTCGCACAGCTAATTCATCCACCTTATTATGAATGCTCCTCGCATTTAAGACACAAAGCCTTCAGGCTTGATTATTAAACACTATTATTCCTTTTAGAATTATCATTTACTGTGGCCCTGTTTGATTAACACCCTTGATTTCTCTGCCTTCCACTTTTGCTTTTCTCCTTCCTGTCTTTTGTTTCTATCCTTGCTTCCCTTTCCTCTGTCTCCCTGCACAGGTTCCCAACCCCTGCCATTTTAGTTTAAACCCTCCCCAACAGCACTAGCAAACACTCCCCCTAGGACATCGGTTCCAGTCCCACCCAGGTGCAAACCGTCCAGTTTGTACTGGTCCCACCTCCCCCAGAACCGGTTCCAATGTCCCAGGAATTTGAATCCCTCCCCCTTGCACCATTCCTCTAGCCACGTATTCATCTGAAACATCCTTCTATTTCTACTCTGACTAGCACATGGCACTGGTAGCAATCCTGAGATTACTACCTTTGAGGTCCTATGTTTTTAATTTACCTCCTAACTCCCTATATTCAGCTTTTAGGACCTCATCCCATTTTTTACCTGTATCGTTGGTACCTATATACACAATGACAGCTGGCTGTTCACCCTCCCCCTCCAGAATGCCCTGCAGCCGCTCCAAGACATCCTTGACCCTTGCACCAGGGAGGCAACATACTATCCTGGAGTCTCGTTTGCGGCCGCAGAAAAGCCTATCTATTCTCCTTACAATAGAATCCCCTATCACTATAGCTCTCCCGCTTTTTTCCCTTCCGTCCTGTGCAGCAGGACCACCCATGGTGCCAGGAAGTTGGCTGCTGCTGCCTTCCCCCGATAAGCCATCCCCCTCAACAATATCCAAAGTGGTATGTCTGTTTGAAAGGGGGATGGCCACAGGGGACCCCTGCACTACCTGCCTGCACCTACTACTCTGCCTGGTGGTCACCCATTCCCTTCTTGCCTGTGCAACCTTTACCTGCGGTGTGACCAACTCCCTAAATGTGTTATCCACGATGTGCTCAGCATCGCGAATGCTCCAGTATGTATCCATTCGCAGCTCCAGTGCCGCAATGCGGTCTATCAGTAGCTGCAGCTGGATACACTTCCCGCACACATGGTCATCAGGGACACAGAAGTGTCCCTGATTTCCCACATAGTGCAGGAGGAGCATGCCACGGGGCCGAGCTGTGCTGCCATGACTTCCGCCCCCGGGTGGAAGCCTCTGAACCGTGATAAATCTACGAACCTACCTGATAGTCCTGGATCTACGGAGACTCGCGCTCCCGGGCCTCTAGACACAGGCCTGCATAGCGGCCCACGTATCCCAGGAGCGCAGGCGGCTTGCAAGCAGCCCTGGGATCACGTGGGTCGGCCCAACCAATCAGAAAGGGGATTCCCATTGACGTACGGAATCCCCACAAGCATTAATAGGAATCACCTAAAAAATACAACCTTGAAATAAAAAAAATCATTGCACGTTTAAGATGAATGAAAATACAACTTCATTTAACATTTGAAACAAAAATTAAATTTTTTGAAAAATAAATTGAACTTTTTTAAGGGGAAAAAATAACACAAACTAATTTCGAATGTTTAAAAAAATGTTATTTTAATATTTACTTTCACCCTTACACTGGTAAAAGGCGGCCTTTAAGCCTGCTTTTATCAGGCGTAAGAGTTTCATGGGCATTCGCTGGGCAAATAGCCCGACTCTTCGCCAGTGGATGTCCATCTCCCGGGGATGCGGCGGTTCTGTCAAGGAGGTTCTTGACAGATCGCAAGTTCTGGGTTTTCGTGCTTGCGCAGCCCATGTGTAAACCCGGATCTCGCGGGGCACCTGCGGCCACGCACGCACTGCGTATGTGGTCAGAGACCCCAGAAAATCCGGGCCATTGTGTGCACATCCACTGCAGAAAGTAGTAAATCACTATTCCCCCGCCCACCGCCCTCCCACCCAGACTGAGCAACCAGGGACTAGAGGCAACAAACAAAGTGAGAGATGTGCAACATTTACCCTTGCAGGCCACATGCTTGGGAATAAATTTTATTTCCTCAAAGCAGAAGTCAAACAAAACAATCACAACTCGAGACTTAGGCTTTGTTCAAATAGCAGACGGAGAAAGATTGGGAGCGGGAGCAGCCATTACCTCAGTGAGACCAATATGGGGCGCCTGTCCCCTCCAGAAGAAGCTTCCAACAATGCATAACACGGCGGGTGGTCCTGGGGGTAGTCCGCTAGATCTCCTCACTTTCATCACAGACATCAGCATTAAAAACACTGCCAGGAAGATCAGGAGGGTTTGTAGATCGAGATATCGAAGCCAACAAAGAGGTGCTCCCTCCAACAACTGATCCACGATTGCCATTCTCAACTTTTCAGAAGCGCCCAGCACCTAACGCTTTCGCTTCAGTTTATGGTTTATAAATAAATGAAAGGTTTACAACTTTATAAAGCAACTCGTCCTTCGAAAGGCCGGAGCAGACTTGTTTTATTTCCAGATGCTGTAATCAGGAGAGTCTAGAGTCCAGTTTTTCAGCTTTTCTTGTTGACGGAGTTTTGCAGTTTTTCTTGTTGACGAAGTCCTCAGCGAGGAGTGGCTGATAAAGTCATTTTGCTGGCATTGTATTGATTGGTAGTCGGGTTGCTATAGTTTGCCAACAGCCTCTGGCAGAGTTCCCAGGCCGCAGCCTCTCTTTCATACCTCCTCTATATGTAAGGAATGACCCAGATTCTGCCTCGCCTCGCCACCAGAGGGCTCTATGAACTCTCTTAATTGGGTCCTTTATTCATTATTGTATTCACCTGTGCATTGTTAGATACCTACTATTTAAGTGGTGTTCACCTTATGTTCATTGCTCAGTCTTGAGTTGCACTGCCTGGTGATACCGTTTGCTGGTCTGCTTGCTTGTATTCTGTACTGTTGTTATTTTGTTTATGTCAAGTAAAGTCTACCTTTGTTTTGCAACCTAACCTCTGCCTCAGTTTGCCTTACTGCAGTTGGGTCCACCGAGTTCCGGTCATTACACTATATTTCGGAAAGTGTACCATTACAGCCTTGGTCCAATCATGGACAAAAGAGTTGAATTCCCGAGGTGAGGCGAGACTATCCTTATTTTGTCTTAAAATACTCCTGTGCAGCGCCTTGGGACGTTTTACTATGTTAAAGGCGCTATATAAATACAAGTTGATGTTGGTGTAATGGAGTTGTTTGGAGTATACAGAGTTCATGGTGGAGCTACAAGTTGATGTTCTTGGTCCTCCATGTTTATCTGGCGGAACTTGTGGCTTATCCCAGAATAAGGGAATAATGTGTAAGATTCGCAAAATTTCCACATTTCCCCAAAAGGTTATTATTAATAAAAGGGACCCTGCGTGGACATTTTAAAAAGGGTACCCAAAGATGGTGTCCGCACCTCGTGGCCAAAAGCCCGCAAGATTTTAAAAGCTTATACTCTGTGGCACAAGCAGCTTTTGGGGAAATCAAAACCAATGCTGCAGTTTCTGTGAAGAAAAACTTTTGTATTTTGAAATGTAGACAGCAGGACTTTGAATTATGCATTAAGCCAAATCGCAGACAGACCAAAACCAGTTAGGTCTATACTTGAGGCCATCAAGTTGTTTGCATAAATAATCGGAAACAGCTTAAGGAAGCCATCGAAGCTGGGCAGGCCGAATAACAAAACAACTCGATAATCGGGCCAGTAGGCGCGATCACTGGCCATCCAGAAACAGTTAGTTTAGATTGCTACAATTATTTAAACTAGCCCGCCAAGATTGGAACAATGAACTAACCTGATTTGGCGCGCAGATAAGGGTTTTCGTAAGGAGTATAACTGAAGGTCCCGGGTAGCAATCTTTCTCTCTCTTGCCCTTGCCCTTGACTCTGCTCTCTGCTCTCGTGGCTCCGGCCTCTTGGGCTGCCGCTCGTACGCGTGCCCTGGCCTCGTGGCGGGTTCTCTCCCCGGAGCAGATTTTCAGTAGCCAGTTACACCATACCAACTGCTAGGAAGGGGAACGAGACCCAAGTCCATAGCCATCCAGGACGCCCAGGCCGCAGAAAGGGGCGAGACGAAGTTGAGCAGGTAGCCCAGGACTCGTATAGTAGTCCGACGAGACGAGACGAGTGGAGACGAAAAAGACGATAATAACTCGATAAGGGCAGAGCAGGGCAGCGAAGAAAATGTATTGATAAGTAAACCAAGCGCCTAGTTATAAGCTGGCGCTTGGGAAGAGAAGTATCTCGTTGAGCACTGCGAAAACGCAGGTGGCCACGCCACAATGAATAAACTGGCATTCTTAAGCTTGGGTAGGAAAATCTAGGCAGTTAAAACTGCCAACTGCCCTGTAGGCACAACGGTGCTGCCGACAACTGCCCGAGGGAGAAGAAGAGGAGAACCCATCGCAACGAGACGATGACAGCAGCGGAGGGGAGAAGGTGTGTCGCAGTAGCAGACCCAGCACCACGCCCCTGAAGACCACGGCGACGGAGTACCTAGAAGGACCAGAAACCAGACTTCAAAACTCGCACTCGTTAACAGCTGGCTTTTATTATGGATTGGTGAGCATGAATTCTGGCCCCTCATAGCTTAATCTAGTTAGGTATAGGGGTGGGATAAGGATAAGGGGATTGTTAAGATAGTTGTTTTCCCTCGATGTGCCGTGTGTTCCCCATTCCCTGTATAAGTATATAAGTTATTTTGTATTTGCCTGTAATTTTATACTAGTAATTTTTCATAAGATTGTGTTAATTTCTATTTTAATAAAATCTTGGTTTTCTCACATCCAAACCACTTGTCTACTCGAGTCTTTTCTGTATCGCCGCCTGTACCTAAGTCCGGTGTCTAGAACCCAGGGGCGTGGGAGCGATTCGAACCGCTCATAAACAGTCAGAGGCATAACTGACTGGGCGCACGCGCCACCCCGCACCACCCCCTAAAAAATCTTTACTCCTGGGTGGGAGTCTACCACAAACAGCTGCACCATCAACCGAATTCAAGACCACAGCCTGTATGTCAAGCCTTTTTGTTGCCGTTTTGTTGCCGTTTTGTACAAGTGTTCAGTTCTGAACTAAAAGCTTCTTCCACATGGTTTCAGCCATTGATTCGATGACCCACAAACACGGCAGGCCTCCCAGAAAACCGCCAGAAAATGTAATCCCAGCCCCAACACCCACCCCACCACTCCCCACCCACCACACCCCACCCCACCCCAACATATCGTGGCCAGTAACAGAGGGAAGGTAAGGTGTGGGACTAATGTTGAGAGGGGAATTGGGATTGCGGTCGATGGTAACGCAGACGGATGATTCCATCCCAGATATCCCAGCCAGAAAGGGGCTGTCTGGATTGCATCCTTCCTTCTGCTTCCTCCTCTCCGGCTTACTCACGATGCTGAAATAAAAGCCACCACAAAGTAAACTTTCCAATCCAACTTTATCCATATAGGCGTCTATTATACCAAAAAATCAACTAATCACCCTTGTGCATTCCCTTAGTGGCTGTCTTGTGTGTGCCTTTGCCTATCCTACTGATGCCACGCAGTGCTACCCCAGTGGCTGCAGCATGGCTGGTGGAAGGCTGCTGACTTTCAGTGGAATACTGTGTGCAGTTCTGGTCACCACACTATAGGAGGTATGTGATTGCATTGGAGAGGGTGCAGAGGAGATTCACCAGGATGTTACCTGGGCTGGAGCGTTTCAGCTATGAAGAGAGACTGGACAAGCTGGGGTTGTTTTCCTTAGAGCAGGGAAGGCTGAGGGGGGACCTGATTGAGGTATACAAAACTATGAGGGGCATAGATAGGGTAGATAGAAAGGAACTTTTCCCCGTAGTAGAGGGGTCAATAACCAGGGGACATAGATTTAAGGTAAGGCGCAGGAGGTTTAGAGGGGAGTTGAGGAAAAACTTTTTCACCCAGAGGGTGGTTGGAATCTGGAACTCACTGCCTGAAAGGGTGGTAGAGGCAGGAACCCTCACAACATTCAAGAAGCATTTAGATGAGCACTTGAAACGCCATAGCATACAAGGCTACGGACCAAGTGCTGGAAAATGGGATTAGAATAGATAGGGCTTGATGGCCGGCGTGGACATGATGGGCCGAAGGGCCTCTTTCTGTGCTGTACAACTCTATGACTATGACTCCTCTTCTGCATCTTCCTCTTCCCTCTGCGAGCGGATGCTGTAAATCTGAAATGACAGCATAAAATGCTGGAAAAACTCAGCAGGTCAGCCAGCATCTCGACCTGAGACACAAACTCTGTTTCTCTCTCCATGGATATGGTTGGAGTAATTGCAGCATTTTCTGTCTTCTCAGGGTCCTTCCTTTGCCATCCGAGCATCCAGCAGCACTCCCTACGCACTTAAAAAAAAAACTTTTAAGATGTATTGCAGCAAGCCACTACTTCAATAAAATCAACACAATAAATCCAGTCCAAAAAGCTTAAATGCCAAGTTACCTGAAAGATGTGTGTGTCCCTTTAAGAGGTGCTGACAGCGCCTCTGTGAGTCTGCTTGCACGCTGGGCTTACTTGGCAAGCTTAGGGCCCAGCGCTGAACTCAGCATGCAGGTCGAATTACGCCATGGTGCCATTAAGTTGACGTTACACGCCGGCTGATGTCACCACTCCACCAATTTCTTTTTGCAGGGCGCTACTATCAACTGGCAGTGGGACTTCAAAAGTGGAGGATGCCACCTGCTGGCCAAAGAGCAGCAGCTCTTGACATCACGCCGCGCTAACGGTTGGCGCTAAGGTAGGGTATTTCTCCCCTTCAGTCCCTTCATCTAAGTCATCAATATAGATTGTAGATAACTGAGGCCCCAGCACAGATCCTTACGGCACCCTATTAGTAACAGCCTGCCAACCTGAAAATTACCCGTTTATTCCTACTCTCTGCTTTCTGTCCTTTAACCAATCCTCTATCCATGCTAATAAATTACCCCTAACCCCATGAGCCCTTATCTTGTTTAACAACCTTTCGTGTGGCATCTTATCGAATGCCTTTTGGAAATCCAAATATGCTCCATCCACTGCTTCCCCCTTATCTACCCTGCCAGTTACATCCTCAAAAAAGACTAATTGCTAGTTGCATCCTCAAAAAACTCTTTGCTCCGTGGTTTTAAATGGAACCAATTTGGGACTGAAGTAACGAAATCCTGTTGTGGTACACATTCTGAAATATAGAGGAGGTATGAAAGAGAGGCTGCTGCCTGGGAACTCTGCCAGAGGCTGTTGGCAAACTATAGCCACCCGACTACCAATCAATACATTGCCAGCGAAATGATTCCCTCCGGGGGTTTATCAGCCACTCCTCACTGAGGACTTCGTCAACAAGAAAAACTGCAAAACTCCGACAACAAGAAAAGCTGAAAAACTGGACTCTAGACTCTCCTGATTACAGGAATTGCATCTGGAAATAAAACAAGTCTGCTCCGGTCTTTCGAAGGACGAGTTGCTTTATAAAGTTGTAAACCTTTCATTTATTTATAAACCATAAACTGAAGCGAAAGCGTTAGGTGCTGGGCGCTTCTGAAAAGTTGAGAATGGCAATCGTGGATCAGTTGTTGGAGGGAGCACCTCTTTGTTGGCTTCAATATCTCGATCTACAAACCCTCCTGATCTTCCTGGCAGTGTTTTTAATGCTGATGTCTGTGATGAAAGTGAGGAGATCTAGCGGACTACCCCCAGGACCACCCGCCGTGTTATGCATTGTTGGAAGCTTCTTCTGGAGGGGACAGGCGCCCCATATTGGTCTCACTGAGGTAATGGCTGCTCCCGCTCCCAATCTTTCTCCGTCTGCTATTTGAACAAAGCCTAAGTCTCGAGTTGTGATTGTTTTGTTTAACTTCTGCTTTGAGGAAATAAAATTTATTCCCAAGCATGTGGCCTGCAAGGGTAAATGTTGCACATCTCTCACTTTGTTTGTTGCCTCTAGTCCCTGGTTGCTCAGTCTGGGTGGGAGGGCGGTGGGCGGGGGAATAGTGATTTACTACTTTCTGCAGTGGATGTGCACACAATGGCCCGGATTTTCTGGGGTCTCTGACCACATACGCAGTGCGTGCGTGGCCGCAGGTGCCCCGCGAGATCCGGGTTTACACATGGGCTGCGCAAGCACGAAAACCCAGAACTTGCGATCTGTCAAGAACCTCCTTGACAGAACCGCCGCATCCCCGGGAGATGGACATCCACTGGCGAAGAGTCGGGCTATTTGCCCAGCGAATGCCCATGAAACTCTTACGCCTGATAAAAGCAGGCTTAAAGGCCGCCTTTTACCAGTGTAAGGGTGAAAGTAAATATTAAAATAACATTTTTTTAAACATTCGAAATTAGTTTGTGTTATTTTTTCCCCTTAAAAAAGTTCAAATTTATTTTTCAAAAAATTTAATTTTTGTTTCAAATGTTAAATGAAGTTGTATTTTCATTCATCTTAAACGTGCAATGATTTTTTTTATTTCAAGGTTGTATTTTTTAGGTGATTCCTATTAATGCTTGTGGGGATTCCGTACGTCAATGGGAATCCCCTTTCTGATTGGTTGGGCCGACCCACGTGATCCCAGGGCTGCTTGCAAGCCGCCTGCGCTCCTGGGATACGTGGGCCGCTATGCAGGCCTGTGTCTAGAGGCCCGGGAGCGCGAGTCTCCGTAGATCCAGGACTATCAGGTAGGTTCGTAGATTTATCACGGTTCAGAGGCTTCCACCCGGGGGCGGAAGTCATGGCAGCACAGCTCGGCCCCGTGGCATGCTCCTCCTGCACTATGTGGGAAATCAGGGACACTTCTGTGTCCCTGATGACCATGTGTGCGGGAAGTGTATCCAGCTGCAGCTACTGATAGACCGCATTGCGGCACTGGAGCTGCGAATGGATACATACTGGAGCATTCGCGATGCTGAGCACATCGTGGATAACACATTTAGGGAGTTGGTCACACCGCAGGTAAAGGTTGCACAGGCAAGAAGGGAATGGGTGACCACCAGGCAGAGTAGTAGGTGCAGGCAGGTAGTGCAGGGGTCCCCTGTGGCCATCCCCCTTTCAAACAGACATACCACTTTGGATATTGTTGAGGGGGATGGCTTATCGGGGGAAGGCAGCAGCAGCCAACTTCCTGGCACCATGGGTGGTCCTGCTGCACAGGACGGAAGGGAAAAAAGCGGGAGAGCTATAGTGATAGGGGATTCTATTGTAAGGAGAATAGATAGGCTTTTCTGCGGCCGCAAACGAGACTCCAGGATAGTATGTTGCCTCCCTGGTGCAAGGGTCAAGGATGTCTTGGAGCGGCTGCAGGGCATTCTGGAGGGGGAGGGTGAACAGCCAGCTGTCATTGTGTATATAGGTACCAACGATACAGGTAAAAAATGGGATGAGGTCCTAAAAGCTGAATATAGGGAGTTAGGAGGTAAATTAAAAACATAGGACCTCAAAGGTAGTAATCTCAGGATTGCTACCAGTGCCATGTGCTAGTCAGAGTAGAAATAGAAGGATGTTTCAGATGAATACGTGGCTAGAGGAATGGTGCAAGGGGGAGGGATTCAAATTCCTGGGACATTGGAACCGGTTCTGGGGGAGGTGGGACCAGTACAAACTGGACGGTTTGCACCTGGGTGGGACTGGAACCGATGTCCTAGGGGGAGTGTTTGCTAGTGCTGTTGGGGAGGGTTTAAACTAAAATGGCAGGGGTTGGGAACCTGTGCAGGGAGACAGAGGAAAGGGAAGCAAGGATAGAAACAAAAGACAGGAAGGAGAAAAGCAAAAGTGGAAGGCAGAGAAATCAAGGGTGTTAATCAAACAGGGCCACAGTAAATGATAATTCTAAAAGGAATAATAGTGTTTAATAATCAAGCCTGAAGGCTTTGTGTCTTAAATGCGAGGAGCATTCATAATAAGGTGGATGAATTAGCTGTGCGAATAGATGTAAATGGATATGATATAATTAGGATTACTGAGACATGGCTCCAGGACGACCAAGTCTGGGAAATCAACATCCAGGGCTATTCAATATTCAGGAAGGACAGGAAAAAAGGAAAAGGAGGTGGGGTAGCATTGCTGGTTAAAGAGGAGATTAACACAATAGTAAGGAAGGATATTAGCTCTGATGATGTGGAATCTGTATGGGCAGAGCTGAGAAATACCAAGGGGCAGAAAACGTTAGTGGGAGTTGTATACAGACCCCCATCAGTAATGCTGAGGTTGGGGATGACATTAACTGGGAAATTAGAGATGCGTGCAATAAGGACACAGCAGTTATCATGGGTGACTTTAATCTACATATAGATTGGGCTAACCAAATTAGTAACAATACTGTGGAGGAGGAATTTTTAGAGTGTATACGGGATGGTTTCCTGGACCAATATGTCGAGGAACCAACTAGAGATCAGGCCATCTTAGACTGGTTATTATGTAATGAGAAAGGATTAATTAGCAACCTTGTTGTGCGAGGCCACTTGGGGAGGAGCGATCATAATATGATAGAATTCTTCATTAAAATGGAGAGTGAAGTAGTTGACTCAGAGACTAGGGTCCTGAATTTAATAAAGGAAACTACGATGGTATGAGGCATGAGTTGGCTAGGATGGATTGGGGAACATAACTTAAAGGTTGACATTGGAGAGGCAATGGCAAACATTTAAAGATCGCATGGATGAACTATAGAATTTGTTCATCCCTATTTGGCATAAAAATAAAACAAAAAAGGTGACTCAACCGTGGCTAACAAGGGAAATTAGGGATAGCATAAGATCCAAGGAGAGGACATATAATTTGGCCAGGAAAAGCAGCAAACCTCAGGATTTGGAGCAGTTTAGGATTCAGCAAAGGAGGACAAAGGGATTAATTAAGAGGGGGAAATAGATTATGAGAGTAAGCTTTCAGGGAACATAAAAACTGACTGTAAAAGCTTCTATAGATATGTGAAGAGAAACAGATTGGTGAAGTCAAGCATAGGTCCCTTGCAGTCAGAATCAGGGGAAATTATAATGGGGGAACAAAGAAATGGCAGACCAGTTAAATCCATACTTTGATTCTGTCTTCACAATGGAGGACACAAATAACCTCCCAGAGATGTCGGGGAACATAGGGTCTAATGAGAGGGAGGAATTGAATGAAATCAGTATTTGCAGGGAAGTGCTGTTAGGGAAATTGACAGGATTGAAGGCTGATAAATCCCCAGGGCCTGATAATCTACATCCTAGGGTACTTAAGGAAGTGGCCCTAGAAATAGCAGATGCATTGCTGGTCATCTTCCAAAATTCTATAGACTCTGGAACAGTTCCCATGCATTGGAGGATGGCTAATATAACCCCACTATTTTATAAACGTGCTAGAGAGAAAACAGGGAATTATAGACCGGTAAGCCTAACATCGGTAGTGGGGAAAATGCTAGAGTCCATTATAAAAGATGTAATAGCAGGGCACTTGGGAAACAGTGACAGGATTGGACAAAGTCAACATGGATTTACAAAAGGTAAATCATGCTTGACTAATCTACTGGAATTTTTTGAGGATGTAACTGGTAGAATAGATAAGGGAGAACCAGTGGATGTGGTGTATTTGGACTTTCAGAAGGCTTTCGATAAGGTCCCACATAAGAGATTAGCGTGTAAAGTTAAGGCACATGGGATTGGGGGTAAGGTACTGTCTTGGATAGAGAACTGGTTGGCAGAGAGGAAGCAAAGAGTTGGAATAAATGGGTCTTTTTCCGAGTGCAGGCAGTGATTAGTGGGGTACCGCAGGGATCGGTGCTAGGACCCCAGCTATTCACAATATATATAAATGATCTGGACAAGGGATCTAGATGTAATATCTCCAAGTTTGCAGACGACACAAAGCTGGGTGGGCGTGTGTGCTATGAGGAGGATGCAAAGAAACTCCAGTATGATTTGGGCAGGTTGGGTGATTGGGCAGATGCATGGCAAATGCAGTATAATGTGGATAAATGCGAGGTTATCCACTTCCGTGGCAAAAACAGGAAGACAGATTATTGTCTGAATGGCAATAGATTGGGCAAAGGGGAAGTGCAATGAGACCTGGGTGTCCTTGTGCACCAGTCGCTGAAGGTAAGCATGCAGGTGCAGCAGGCGGTAAAGAAGGCAAATGGTATGTTGGCCTTCATAGCGAGAGGATTCGAGTACAGGAGCAAGGATGTCTTGCTGCAGTTGTACAGGGCCTTGGTGAGACCACACCTTGAGTATTATATGCAGTTTTGGTCACCTTAACTGAGGAAGGATGTTCTTGCCATGGAGAGAGTGCAGCGAAGATTCACCAGACTGATACCTGGGATGGCAGGAATGACGTATGAAGAGAGATTGGGTCGATTAGGATTATATTTGCTAGAGTTTAGAAGAATGAGAGGGGATCTCATTGAAAGTTATAAAATTTGAGGCCAATTCATTAAATATATTCAAGATAGAGTTGGATATATTTCTTAAGGCTAAAGGGATCAAGGGATATGGGGGGAAAGCAGGGATAGGGTACTAAATTTGGATGATCAGCCATGATCTCATTAAATGGCGGAACAGGCTCGAGGGGCCGAATGGCCTACTCCTGCTCCTATCTTCTATGTTTCTATGTAAGCCTCCGATGACAGATTCAGGCCCTGTATTGGATGAAAGGCTTTAATTATGAGTAAAGACTGGGGAACCTGAGGCTTGTTCCTCCCATCAGAACAAAGTAATCGAAGAGGGGATTCGACAGAGGTGATTTTTTTTAAATCATTCGTGGGATGTGGGCATCGCTGGCAAAGCCCAGCATTTATTGCCCATCCCTAATTGCCCTTGAGAAGGTGGTGGTGAGTCGCCTTCTTGAACCGCTGCAGTCCGTGTGGTGAAGGTGCTCCTACAGTGCTGTTAGGGAGGGAGTTCCAGGATTTTGACCCAGCCACGATGAAGGGTTGGCTGATATATTTCCAAGTTAGGATGGTGTGTGACTTGGAGGGTACCTTGGAGGTGGTGGTGTTCCCATGTGCCTGCTGCCTTAGTCCCTCTGTGTTGCTTTGGTTAAGTATGAGTTTCAGTTTGGTTCGGAGGTGTTTGATGTGTGAAAACAACTTTACATGGTTTGTGTTGCTGTGTGACTGCTCCTGCATTTAGTGTGAATTCTATTGTTAGAACATTCAGATTTGGGCATGAGTATTACAAGGAGAATTTATTGCTGTATTGAGATTGTCCTTCTAGGTGGTAGAGGTCGCGGGTTTGGGAGGTGCTGTCGAAGAAGCCTTGGCGAGTTGCTGCACTGCATCTTGTAGATGGTACACACTGCAGCCACGGTGCGCCAGTGGTGGAGCGAGTGAATGTTTAAGGTGGTGGATGTGGTGCCAATCAAGCGGGCTACTTTGTTGGGGAAAAGTATTTCTACTGGTCACACTAGAACATAAATTTCAGATCATCACCACAGAGCAAAGGGAGAAGTCATTGAACCATAGAATGATATAGCACAGAGGGAGGCCATTCGGCCCATCGTGCCTGTGCCAGCTCTTTGAAAGAGCTCTCCAATTAGTTCCACTGCCCCCTGCTCTTTCCCCATAGCCCTGCAATTTTTTCCCTTTCAAGTATTCATCCAATTTCTTTTTAAAAGATATTATTGAATCTGCTTCCACTGCCCTTTCAGGCAGCGCGTTCCAGATCATAAGAACTCGTCACACAATTTTTTTTTTAACCTCATGTCGCCTCTGGTTCTTTTGGCCATCGCCTTCAATCTGTGTCCTCTGGTTAACCGACCCACCCGCCACTGGAAAGAGTTTCTCCTTATTTGCCTTTCAAGACCCGCCCTTTCCCATTCGCTCCCATCACTGGCAGCTGTTTATAGGCCTCCCCCTCATCCCCACTCCCGCACCCATCACCCCCCACCCCCCACATCTTCCCAGGACCAACATTAAGCCTGGTGACCGTTTCTTGTGTCAGTGGCAGAACTGGCCCTCCCTCCTGATTTCATCCCCCGCCCCACCCAGCCCCCTTTCTCGTCATTCCCGTCAGCTTCGGGGCAGGAGGCAACGTGGGGGAAATATAAATAGACTGGAGAAGCTGGGGCTGTTCTCTTTGGAGCAGGGAAGGCTAAGAGGAGATTTGATAGAGGTGTTTAAAATCATCAGGGGTTTAGACAGAGTAAATAAAGAGAAACTGTAACCAATGACTGAAGGGTCGATAACCAGAGGGCACAGATTTAAGGTGATTGGCAAAAGAACCAGAGGTGACTTGAGGAAAAACTTTTTTACGCAGCGAGTGGTGAGGATTTGGAATGCGCTGCCTGATAGGGTGGTGGATACAGATTCAACAGTAGCTTTCAAAAGGGAATTGGATAAATACTTGAAGGAGAAACAATTGCAGGGATGTGGGGAAAGAGCGAGGGGAGTGGGACTGACTGGATTGCTCTTCGAAAGAGCCGGCGCAGACTCGATGTTCCCAATGGCCTCCTTCTGTGCTATACTATTCTATGATTCTATGATTCGATGGAGTAGACTGGGAGGAGGCTGGTCCGGAGCGTAGATGCTGGCCTGGACCTGTTGGTCCGATTGGCCTGTGTAATTCTATGTCATTTTGGAATAAGGAAGTTCCTAAAGCAGTCTGCTATGAAAGTTCATCAAGTAACGAGATTTATTTTCAAACTTTTTTGGGGGTAAATTGCGCGAGACGTACAAAAGTGCCCATCATCTTTTTGTTTTCCTTTCCTTCCCTTTCCCCCAAAAACAGCTTTCCAAGAAGTACGGGAATATTTGTATGGTCAATACATTTGGGATGTCTGTCGTTACCCTCAATGGATTTCAGATCATTCAAGAGGCCCTCGTCCAATATGGTAGAGAATTTGCAGGGCGGCCACATTTTCCTCTACTTGATGATTTGACAAAAGGTCAAGGTATTAAGCTTTTATGAGTTTGTTTCATTTTCCTGTAACGCCCTGGAAAGTTACTGTAACAACAACAACTTGCATTTACATAGCGTCTTTAAGGTAGCAAAACATCCCAAGGCGCTTCACAGGAGCGTTATCAAACAAAATTTGACCCCGAGCCTCATAAGGTGTGAGAACCAGAGGACACTGATTTAAGAAGATTGGCAGAAGAACGAACGGCGACATGAGGAAAAACCTTTTTTTGGCAGCAAGTGGTTATGATCTGGAATGCGCTGCCTGAAAGGATGGGGGAGGCAGATTCAACCACGGCTTTCAAAAGGGAGTTGGATAAGTAACTGAAGGAAAGAAATTTGCAGGGCTACGGGGAAAGGGCGGGGGGACTGGGACTCGCTGAAGTGCTCTTGCAGAGAGCTGGCATGGGCTCGACTGGCCGAATGGCCTCCTTCTGTGCTATAACCATTCTATATGATTCATGGTAAGGAGATATTAGGATAGGTGCCCTAAAGCTTGATCAAAGAAGAATGTTTTCAGGAGCTTCTTAAAGGAGGAGAGCGAGGTAGAGAGGCGGAGAGGTTTAGGCAGGGAATTCCAAAGCTTAGGGCCGAGGCAACAGAAGGCACGGCCGCCAATAGTGCGGCGATTAAAATCAGGAATGCGCAAGAGGCCAGAATTGGAGGAACGCAGAGATCTCGGAGGGATGTAGGTGCTGGAGGAGATTACAGAGATAAGGAGGGGAAAGGCCATGGTGGGATTTGAAAACAAGGATGAGAATTTTAAATTTTAGGCATTGTCGGACAGGGAACTAATGTAGGTTGGAAGATAGGAGGGCAGCCAGGAGAACATTGGAATAGTCCAGTCTAGAGGTAACAAAGGCATGGATCAGGGCTTCGGCAGCAGGTCAGCTGAGGCGGGGCGGAGTCGGGCGATGTTGCGGAGGTGGAAGTAGGCGGTCTTGGTGATGGAGCGGATATGTGGTCGGAAGCTCATCTCAGGGTCAAGCACAACACCAAGGTTGCAAACGGTGTGACTCATCTTCAGCCAGTTGCCAGGGATGGAAACGGTGGTTAGAGAGACTTTGTTTTGGCAAGGACACCTTATTTATTTTATTCCTGCCCAGTCTCAACCAGGACGGATTTATTTTTTCTAGCTGTAGCGCGAGGCATCAGATTGTAAGTGAACTATTTAAATTGATCAGCTTCGCTACTGGGTCACCGATGTGCTGTGAACTTTCTCTTAGTCCTCAAAAGACAGGGAGAGGAAACTGGTTATTATTATTTATCCACTCTTTTCCCCCTTCCTGCTAGGCATTTCCATGGCCCCCTACGGGAGGTCCTGGAAGCAGCAACGGAGATTTACACTGACTGTTTTGCGAAACTTTGGTTTCGGCAAAATTGCCTTTGAGGAGAAAATTCTGGAAGAAGTCCGGTATCTGACTGAAGTCTTTAAAGCATCAAAAGGTAAATTCTGTGTTTTATCTCCTTAACTTGTTATGACAAGGTCACAATAAGGTTCCCGAACCTCCAGGATTGCCCTGGAGTCTCCAGTAAGCGAAGATTAATCTCCAGGACGCTGCCGCGGGCAAATGGAGTTCAACGGGGAGAAGTGTGAAGTGACACACTTTGGGAGGACTAATAGGGAAAGACAGTAGACTATAAATGGCACGAGTTTGAATAGTGTAGATGAGCAGAGAGACCTTGGTGTCCATATACACAAATCCTTAAAGGAGGCAGGGCAAGTTGTTAAGGTGGTTAAAAAAGCAAAAGGTTTACTTGGGTTTATAAACAGGAATAAAATATAAAAGCCGAGAGATCACGCTCGAACTTTATAAATCACTGGTTTGGCCCCAGCTGGAGTATTGTGGATAATTCTGGGCACCGCACTTCAGGAAAGATGTAAAGGCCTTAGAAAGGGTGCAGAGGAGGTTTACCAGGATGTTACCAGGATGAGGGACTTCAGTTATGAGGAGAGGTTGGATAAGTTAGGACTGTTCTTCTTGGAACAGAGAAGGTCAAGAGGTGACCTAATAGAGGTTTTCAAGATGGTGAGAGGTTTTGAGTAAATGGGGAAAAAATATTCCCTCTAGCGAGTGGGTCAATAACTAGAGGTCATAGATTTAAAATCATTGGAAACAGATCATGTGGCACTCGAAACATCAGCTGGTTATCATGAGTTGAGAACTGCTCATAAACAAGGTTCCCACTAATCTGCGCGGCCGATCAGCGGTCTGGAGGTCCCGCATGTTATGTTCATTAATAACTGGTCGTTTTTATTAAGAACAACTAGCTTTTGCTAGACACTTTATTGAGCACATATGGACTAGATACAGTATCTGTAGAGGCCTCCATCTTGACTGCTGCCTTGTGGGTAGCCTAGTGCATCGTGGGTTGCCCACTCTTATATACATACAGCACCACCTAGTGTACCATTCCAGAATGACAGGTTACTGATCATTACATCCCCCTCTCTTTGAGGTTAAACAAAATCAGTATCAATCAATATCAATCAATAACAACATAAAACATCTTCAACAGTCAATACATTTTCAATGTAGTTTTTTTGTACTCAAAGATTAAGTCTAGCAGGCTTTTTTACTTCACGTGTGGATCGTCTCAGCACAGGTGAGTCTGATGTGTTTTCATGAGAGCCTGTATGTGTATTTGTGTTAGATTGTTCTGGTGGTGAATGACATGATTCAGTTGCGGCATTGTCATCGATTTGCTCTTCGATAGTCTCTTGTGTTTTTAGGAGGGAACGGCGGTTCCTCCTGAGAATCTGTCCTTCCTCAGTTCTAACAGTGTATGACCTTGGTCCTACTTCCTCAAGAACTGTAGCTTTCCTGTTCCATGCATCTGGATCCTCAATCCTGACAACATCATCCCTTGTCAATGGTTTCAGAGTTTTGGATGACTTGTCATAGTATGATTTCTGTTTCAGCTTTAACAGTTGAAGTCTCTGTCTCAGTTCCTTACTCTGCTTTTCTTTTGCACAGCATGGTACGCAACTTGCGACCCATTAGGAGTTCAGCAGGTGAAGAACCACAGTCTAAAGGGGAGGCTCGGTAGCTCAGCAGGGCGAGATAAGGATCAGACTTGCTTTCTGTCGCTTTCTTCAGTAACTGCTTGAGAACTTGAACACCTTTCTCTGCCTTACCATTCGACTGAGCATACAAAGGACTGGATGTGATTTGTTGAAAGTCATAATGTGCTACAAACTGTTGCCACTCCTTACAGTTGAAGCACGGACCATTGTCGCTAACGGCAATCCTGGGAATTCCATGTCTGGCGAAGATGGATTTCACATGCATTATGACACTGCTTGCTGTGGTGCTTGAGAGCAGCACCATCTCAGGATAGTTAGAATAGTAGTCAATCACTATTAGATAGTCTTTACCATTTAAATGAAAAAGGTCCATACCAACCTTTTGCCATGGTGCTGTTGGTATGTCAGCTACTATCATTGGTTCCTTTGCTTGTTTGTTTTGGTGTTTCTGACATGTCTCACATTTGCCTATCATGTTCTCAATGTCCTTATTTATGCCAGGCCAATAAACAGTGTCTCTTGCTCTTTTGCATTTTTCAATTCCGAGGTGTCCCTCATGAATCCTTTTGAGCATGTCTTGACGTAGAGCCTGTGGAATGACTATTCTGTTCTGTTTTAATAATAGTCCACTTGCGACACTCAATTCTGACCTTATGTGAAAATATTTTGGACAGGAACCTTTTGGCCAACCATGATGAATGTTCTCTATTATTGTTTGTAATACTGTATCTTTTACTGTTTCTTCTGCTATTTGCTTTGATTTTGTGTCTGACACGGGCAGCGCAGCAGTGACCATACTCACATGAACATCCACGTCTTCTTCAGTAGAGCTCACATGACTCATTGTGGGTGCTCGGGATAGTGCATCTGCTAACACTATGTATTTGCCTGGTGTGTAGATCAGTTCAAAGTCATAACTTTGCAGCTTCATCATGAGTCGTTGAATCCTTGGAGACATCTCATTCAGGTTCTTTTTTATGATGGCAACCAGTGGGCTGTGGTCTGTCTCAACTGTGAAGGTGGGAAGTCCATATATGTAGCCATGAAACTTTTCTAGTCCAACTACCAAGCCTAGACATTCCTTTTCAATCTGGGCGTATCGACACTCAGTATCAGTCATAGACCTGGAGGCATAGGCAACAGGCTTCCAATCTTCACCCTCTGCTTGTAGCAAGACCGCACCTAGGCCATCTTTTGATGCATCCGTTGACACTTTGATTCTTTTTGTTGGGTCAAAGAAGGTGAGTACAGGTGTGGTTGTCAGCACTGTTTTGAGGTTCATCCACTCTTGTTCATGTCTTTCTGTCCATGCAAACTCATTTGTTTTACGTAGCACGTCTCGCAGACAGGCTGTCTTGGCTGACAAGTTAGGAATGAACTTTCCAATGAAGTTTATCATCCCCATGATGCGTAGCACTCCTTTTTTGTCAGTGGGTCGGGGCATTTTGAGTATGGCGTTTACTTTTTCCATATCTGGCTCTATTCCTTTACCAGATAGATTATCTCCTAGGAAAGTGACTTCCTGGACGCCAAACTGACACTTGGCTTTGTTGAGCTTCAGTCCATTCCGGCGTACGCTCTGTAGCACTTTAGTCAGTCTCTCATTGTGTTCTTTCAGTGTGGAGCCCCAGATGATGATGTCATCAACATAGACCCGAACTTCTTCCAGACCTTCAATTATGTGTTCCATCACTCTATGAAAGATTTCAGATGCAGATATTATCCCGAAAGGTATTCTGAGGAAACAATACCTGCCAAATGGTGTGTTGAAGGTACAGTATTTGGTGCTCTCTTCGTTCAGTTTTAGTTGCCAAAATCCTTGTGAGGCATCGAACTTTGTAAAGTATCTGGCACCTGACATTTCACTGGTGATTTCTTCTCACTTGGGAATCTGGTAGTGTTCACGTTTTATGTTTGCATTTAAGTCCTTTGGATCCATGCATATTCTTAGATCATTGTTCTTTTTCTTTACACATACCATGGAGTTAACCCAGTCTGTTGGCTCTTCGACTTTCCTGATGACTCCTAGTGTGGTCATTCTGTCCAGTTCATTCTTGAGCCGGTCACGCAGGGGTGCTGGAACTCTTCGTGGAGCATGTACCACTGGCTGAGCATCCTCCTTTAGCTGGATCTTGTAAGTGAATGGTAGAACTCCAAATCCTTTGAACACATCCTGGAAATTATTCACTACAGAATCCACCGAGTCATCTGGTCTGCTTATGGCACAGTTTATACGGTAGACTCTCTTGACCAGTTCTAAGTCCTCACAAGCTTTGTCACCCAGTAGTGAATCAAGTCCTTCAGCCACAACAGAAAACATGAGATGATGCACTTTGTCTTTGACTGTCACTTTAGTTCTGCATACACCTAAGCTATCTATTTTCTGTCCATTATAGTCCTTCAGTAGTACTGACTTTTTCTGTATTTTGGGCTTTTCTTTCATATTGTTAATGTCACTCATACTGATTAAGTTTGCTTTTGCCCCAGTGTCTAGTTTCAATGTAACTAATGCTCCATTTACCTGCAGTGGGATCATCCATTTGTCCTCTTTTACTGCATTAACTTTATGTTCAGCATTGTTAATTCCTGAGGGCTGCACATTTTCTGTATCCTTTTTGATATTGTCACATGACACCATTCCTACAAAACATGTCTCACTTAAATCAGTGTCCTCAATTACATTAACTCGTTGCCCTTTCTTAGTTTTTACTTTTGAAAAGCATTGTTTGGCAAAGTGATTCTTTCCATGACATTTTGTGCACATTTTTCCAAACGCTGGACATTGTTTTAACTGGTGTTTGTAACCACAGCGTTTACAATTAAAAATTCCTTCCTCCGATTGCTTTTCACTTCTGTTCTGCCCATGTTTCTTCCCCTTGTAGGACACAGCACCGACAGCAGCACTTACTGCAATCGCATCATCATTGATTTCACTGAAAGTCTTGGCATGCTTTTGAGCTAGCTTGCTAGCTTGACATATTTTCACAGCAATTTCCAATGTTAGTTCGGCTTCTCTCAACAGACGGTCCCTGACTTTTTTATCATGAATACCAAACACAATCTGGTCATGAATCATGGATGATTTCAGCTCAGAGAAATTACATGTCTGTGCTTTCAGTTTCAGATCAGTCAAAAAGCTATCAAAAGTCTCATTTTGCTGCTGTGTCCGAGAACGGAAGATGTACCTCCCATAGGTTTCATTCTTTTTGGGAGAACAATGTGTATCAAACTTCTTTAGCACATCGTCTAATTTTTCTCTGTTCTCCTCTGGATTAAATACAAATGTATTAAATACCTCTATCGCCTGTGGGCCTGCAACCGTGAGCAGCAATGCTATTTTCCTTGCATCTGGCTTTGTGCCGTACCCGATGGCAGCAATGTAGAGTTCGAATTGTTGTTTAAAAGTCTGCCAATTGTAGTCGACATTTCCTGTGAGTTTCAAACGCTCTGGTGGCTTCAAATTCTCCATGTCGCATTGCACAATATTCAGCAGATCTTACCAATTCTGGTACCATGTTATGTTCATTAATAACTGGTCGTTTTTATTAAGAACAGCTAGCTTTTGCTTAACACTTTATTGAGCACATGTGGACTAGGTACAGTATCTGTAGAGGCCTCCATCTTGACTGCTGCCTTGTGGGTAGCCTAGTGCATCGTGGGTAGCCCACTCTTATATACATATAGCACCACCTAGTGTACCATTCCAGAATGACAGGTTACTGATCATTACACCGCACAGGCGGCTCAGCGGCTTCTACACTGAATAAACTGCGCTCGCGTGAAAATTTGAATAGGCCGTGCAGCCAGTTAAAGGGAGGGAAAAAAATGAGAGGACACGTTGCTCCTAAATGACCTTGAGAATGAAGCGATAAATGTCAAAACCCTACCTCACCCGGGCAACCTCTTCACAATGTCGGAGTCTACCTTTGCTCCTGCACATCTACCCACTTCTTTTTCTTTTGTACAGATCAACCCTTTAATCCCAATTCTAAAATCACCAGCGCTGTGTCCAACGTGATTCGCTCAGTAGTTTTGGGGAAGCGTTTCCATTATGAAGACAAGACATTCACGCAACTGATAGAACTGATGGATGAGAACATGAAGCTTCTGACATCAAAATGGCCACAGGTAACAAAAAAGGGACTTCCTTTCCTTAGGGACAAGAGAACATCCTTCTTAAAATAGGGATACAGATGTCAAAAATTTGGTTCATAGATAATGGACCATAGGAACAGGAGGAGGCCATTCAGCCCCTCGAGCCTGTTCCGCCATTCAATTAGATTATGGCTGATCTGTATCTTAACTCCATCCAGCCGCCTAGGTTACGTAACCGTTAATACCCTTTAGCTAACAAAAATCTACCAATCTCAGTTTTGAAATTTTCAATTGAACTAGCCTGGCACCTTGCCAATAAATCAGTGCTCAGAGGGGACACTGTGATACTCGCCCATAGTCTGGCCCGGGTAGGAGACAAGAGTGTGAAATAGAGGTTTATTAAGGACTCGAGCTGATTTTATCCCCCCCAGGGAGTGGGGAATCGATGGCTACGAACACTACGCACATTTTTGAGTGCGGAGTGATTCCCATTCTGGTACATGGAAATAAAACAAATCACAAACCAATGTCTCTGTATACCTGTGCCTTTGAAAGATGTATATATTTTTTAAGTCAGTTATGAGTAGACTTAAAAAACTCCGCTAAGACTGGCAACAGTCCAATTCCTGCGTTAAGCACATTAATCAATGTACAGTTTTATTTTCAAACACACAGAGATTCATTGACATGATGTTCCAAATTCAAGAAGGGCAATAGAGCTTTCGTTGGCAAGAACAGGCCCATTAGCCTGAGCAAAGTATCAAGAAACAAGTTGGAAGACGACCTGTATAGGAATAACCTAATTAATGACAGCCAATGTGGCGCAAGCAGGGATGGATCTTGCCTGGCCAGCATCAGACTTCCTTGAGGCAGCAAAATGCAAAATTGATGAGAAAGAAGGACTTGCATTTCTATAGCGCCTTTCACCACCTCAGGATGTCCCAAAGCACTTTACAGCCAATTTTTTAAAAATTCGTTTTTTATGGGATGTGGGCATCGCTGGCAAGGGCACCATTTATTGCCATCCCTAATTGCCCTTGAGAAGGTGGTGGTGAGCCGCCTTCTTGAACCGCTGCAGTCCGTGTGGTGAAGGTAATCCAACAGTGCTGTTATAGGCCAGACCGGGTAAGGGCAGAAGATTTTCTTCCCTAAAGGACATCAGTGAACCAGATGGGTTTTTACAACAATCCGATAGTTTCATGGTCACCATTACTGATATTAGCTTTATAATTCCAGATTCATTTAATTAACTGAATATAAATTCCCCAGCTGCCGTGGTGGGATTTGTGCTCACGTCTCTGGATCATTAGTCCAGGCCTCGGGATTACTAGCCCAGTGACATTACCACTATGCTACAAGTATTTTTGAAGTGTAATCACTGTTAAAATGTAGGAAACAGATTGTAAGAGCTTCTACAATATGTAAAAAGGAAGAGAGTAGCCAAAGTGCACGTTGGTCCCTTAGAGGCTGAGACAGATGAAATTATAAAGTGGAATAAGGAAATGGCAGCGAATTTCAACAAATATGTTTTATCTATCTGCGGGAAAGTGGAGTGAGGTCGATGATCAGCCATGATCTTATTGAATGGTGGAGCAGGCTCGAAGGGCCATATGGCCTACTCCTGCTCCTAATTTTTATGTTCTTATGAGACATGGCAGTCAATGTGCGCACAGCAAGGTCCCACAAACAGCAATGAGATAAATGACCAGATAATCTGTTTTAGTGATGTTGGTTGAGGGATGAATATTGGTCAGGACACCGGGGACAACTCTCCGGCACCTCTTCAAATAGTGCCCTGAGATCTTTCACATCCAACTGAGAGGGCAGATGGGGATGGGAATGTTGAAAGCCTTGTGACTCACTGTGTATTGGAACACCAAAATTATACATGGTGATCAATGCTCCCCCGAAGGTTCGTGGCCGCGCAGTAATCTCAAAGGACCCGCGCAGGCCGCCTTTACAATGTAATGACCGCGTATGTGCAATAATGTAAAGGGACCGCAAATTAAAAGAAGCAGACTGTGCAGAATGATGTGCAGCTTACAGGGATCATTGATGGTGATCCTCTTGTGCTTGCTGCTAGGTGTATCCCATCGTTCGATTCCTTCGCTACTTCCCGGGGCCTATTCGGAGGATATTTGAAAACCAGGCCTTAGTTGAAGCCATAATGCAGGACATCATAAACCAGCACAAAGACACTCTGAATGGTGAAGAGATCCGGGATTTTATTGATGCCTATTTACTGGAAATGGAAAAGGTGAGCACAGCATTTAATGAAGTATTTCATTTTGTTGGTGGGTCTGTGCGTTGCAATAGGCTAGAGCTTTGTTCTTTGACCTTTCAACTCTGAAAGTCTGCTTCAATCCCAGGTCAGACTAATGGCCCAAAATGCTTTTCTCCCTTCAGTAACTCACTCAGTGTCCTCAGTGAAACAGCAGCCTCGGCCCAGCTACCAGTAGGTGAGAAAATCAACGCAAGCCGTCTTTAAAGTAGTGGGATAGTGGTGGAGAATGAAGGGAATGCGAGCAAGGGGGGGCTTCGCCGCCTGACCCGCCTCGCTCCCTCTACCTCTGCTGCCGAGACCTCCGCATATAAATGGTGACGGGGTGGAGGGCATCATTCCCTGGCTGATTTCCATCCGTCTGCCTGTATTACTGCCGCTTCCCATGGGGAAGGTGGCGATGAACCTGAGGAATGTCGCTGAGATTCCCCCGTGGAGGGAGCTGGCTTTGTGGTGGCCTCCTTCGCCTCCATTCTGGCCCTGAACACTTACCTGCTGTAGGTGCTGAAGGTCTTGGCTGTGGTCTTCAGAGGGGGCTTGCCTCTGACTTTCAGGACGCTTCTCCCCCGTAATGGACCCCATTGGCGCCTCCCTCTTGGTATTGCAAACCCAACTGGTTGCCCGCCCATCGCGCAGTTCTGATGAGCTTCCCCTTCAATGTATTGATCTTAGAGAGAATAATAGCCCTACCACTTATAGCGGGCACGGTGGCGTCAATGCAATTTGCCCGCTACACACGCTGGACGCTGTAAACAAGAAATATTTTTATTCATTCATGGGATGTGGGCATCGCTGGCAAGACCAGCATTTATTGCCCGTCCCTAATTGCCCTTGGGAAGGTGGTGGTGAGCCGCCTTCTTGAACCACTGCAGTCCGTGTGGTGAAGGTGCTCCCACAGTGCTGTTAGGGAGGGAGTTCCGGGATTTTGACCCAGTGACGATGAAGGATCGGCCGATATATTTCCAAGTCAGGATGGTGTGTGACTTGATGGGGAACTTGGAGGTGGTGGTGTTCCCATGCGCCTGCTGCCCTTGTCCTTCTAGGTGGCAGAGGTCGCGGGTGTGGGAGGTACTGCCGAAGAAGTCTTGGCAAGTTGCTGCAGTGCATCTTGTGGGTGGTACACAATGCAGCCACGGTACGCCGGTGGTGGAGGGAGTGAATGTTTAAGGTGGTGGATGGGGTGCCATCTGAAAAGATTCTTTTGGCATTGGCCTGTATGAAAAGTGTCAGAGCAAGTGTCTGAATCATATTCCGTCAAGGCGGCGTGAGACCCAGCTCCGGCCAGGAGATAGCCTCAAATCACTTCAAGTTCACACCAGCTACGATCTGACTGCAACCATTGTAAAGCCAATTCTATAAGAGTGCCGTACCTGACGGCCTGAGATTGTGGCGCTGGTGGGCAATGCGGAATGGGGCAAGGAGAAGTCAGATATTGTCCCCACCCCACTCCCCCACCCCCAATCTCTCCCCCACCCCTGACAACGTACGAGGAGCTCAACAAGCCGGCAAATCATAGAATCATAGAAAGTTACAGCTTCGGAAGGAGGCCATTTTGGCCCATCGTGTCCGCGCCGGCCAACAAAGAGCTATCCATCCTAATCCCACTTCCCCAGCTCTTGGCCCGTAGCCCTGCAGGTTAGAGCATCCCAGGTGCACATCCAAGTACTTTTTAAATGTGATTAGGGTCCCTGCCTCTACCACCCTTTCAGGCAGTGAGTTCCAGACCCCCACAACCCTCTGGGTGAAGAAATTTCCCCTCAAATTCCCTCTAAACCCTCCACCAATTACTTTAAATCTGTGTTTGCAGAAGTTCTAGAGGACCTGAGGTAGGGGGGCTTGAGGCAACAGGGCTGCTATTGGACGAGTACAAAGTGCTCCCATTAAAGAGGTTGAGCTACACCTGATTGTAAAAGAGAGGCTGGAACTTACCAATAATTTTGTACAGCTACAAAATAATTTACCAGATAAGGCAGTGGAGTCAAAGACATCAATGGCAGAAGGGTTGGTAACCAGAGGACACAGATTTCAGGTCATTGGCAAAAGAGCCAGATGGGACATGAGGAAAAAAAAATTTACGCAGCGAGTTGTTGTGACCTGGAATGCGCTGCCAGGAAGGACGGTGGAAGCAGACTCAATAGTAACTTTCAAAAGGGAATTGGACAAATACTGGAAAAGGAAAAATTTGCAGGTCTATGGGGAAAGAGCAGGGCGGAGTGGGACTAATTGGAGAGCTCGCTCAAAGATCTGGCACAGGCACGATGGGCCGAATGGCCGCCTTCAGCGCTGTATTATTCTATGATTCTATGATTAGGGGAGTTTGAAATCCTCATACCAGTCGGACAAGCTTCAATGGGCTGAATTATCCTGGACTTTGTATGGAATTAACAGCGGGGTTGGGGTTATTTGTCTCTGGCCAGTCAGAAGCCTCTGAGCTGCTCCAGGGACCCCCTTGCGGTTTCGAAGCGCTCCCCTATTCCTGAGTTCTGACCCCTGGACTTATTCGGTGGCGATGTAGACAGAAAACAACGTGACTCGCGGTTTGGGTGCAAAACATAGCAGTATTCATTGAAAACAAAAGAAAGAAACAACTTAAAATAATCGATAAGGCTCTTATGCCTGGTACAGCACTTCTCTTAAATGCAGTACACTTAGTGTCCACTAGAGGGCTCCCTGTCCAGTTCAACACTACTTTATTTAGTACACGCAGTACACTCAGTGTCCACTAGAGCGCTCCTTGCTCAGTGCAACACTGCTCTTATTTTAAATCCAACACTTTTTACTTAAAACTCTTTTGCTCACTACATCAGCTTAGCTTTGTGGCTTTTACTTAAAAACAGCACTTTAATACAGTTACTTTGAAAACAGCTAACAGCCTTCACCACAGCACTTCAGCTCGATGCTACACTCCTTTAAATACAGTTTCAAATACAGTACTTTAAAACGGCTACTCCCTTTTAATACAGTTTTAAATACCGAATTCAGTGTTCACCATTGCACTTCTCTGCTAGGTGCAACACTGTCTTACTTAAATAGGGGAGGAAAAACGGACACAACGAGGGAAATCGACTAAAATACACAATTCTAACGAAATTCCCACTTTACTCCCACCCCTGTGCCTATCCTAAGTTGCCTTGTGGAAGGCCAGAAAAATATATGCTCACCACTGCAATGCCAGCTCCGTGCCCTGCGAACTGCCCCGAAGTTTAAAGAGCAGGACCTCAAAGGTTGTAATCTCTGGATTACTCCCGGTGCCACGTGCTAGTGAGTATAGGAATGGGAAGATAGAACAGATGAATGCGTGGCTAAAGGGATGGTGCAGGGGGGAGGGCTTTAGTTTCCTGGATCACTGGGTCTGCTTCTGGGAAAGGTGGGACTTGTACAAGTCGGACGGTTTACACCTGAACCAGAGGGGAACCAATATCCTTGCGGGGAGGTTTGCTAGCACTGCTGGGGGGGGTTTAAACTAACTTGGCAGGGGGATGGGGTACAGAGTGGAGCTATAGCAGGGGGTGATTTACAGCCAAATACAGAGGAAAAAACAAGGCAGAGCAAATATGTGAAGGCAAAAGGGAACATGGCAGGGCTGGAAGGCATTTATTTTAATGCAAGGAGTCTTGCAAATAAGGTGGATGAACTGAAGTTGTTGTTGAACACATGGGAGTACGATATTGTTGCTATCACGGAGACATGGTTGAGGGAGGGTCAGGACTGGCAGCTCAATATTCCGGGGTATAGAATCTTCAGGCGAGACAGAGGGGGGTGTAAAAGGGGAGGGGGTGTTGCAATATTAATTAAGGAATCAATTACTGCTGTAAGGAGGGATGATATATTAGCGGGTCCCTCTAATGAGGCCATATGGGTAGAACTTAAAAACAGAAAGGGGGCAAGCACTTTGCTGGGAGTGTACTATAGGCCCCCAAACAGTCAGGGGGAGATAGAGGAACAGATATGTAGGCAAATCTCAGAAAAGTGCGAAAATAATAGGGTAATAATAGTGGGGGATTTCAACTTCCCCAATATTAATTGGGATAGTCAGAGTGTGAAAGGTTTAGAGGGTGCAGAATTCTTAAAGTGCATCCAGGAGAGCTTTTTGAGCCAACATGTAGAAAGTCCTACAAGAGAGGGGGCGATACTGGACCTAATTCTGGGGAATGTAGCCGGGCAAGTGGTGGAAGTGTCAGTAGGAGAGCATTTTGGCGACAGTGACCATAATTCGGTGAGATTTAAGGTGGTCATGGAAAAAGACAAAGACGGCCCGGAAATAAGGGTTCTAAATTGGGGGAAGGCCGATTTTAATATGATAAGGCAGGATCTGGCCAAAGTGGACTGGGAGCAGCTACTTATAGGAAAATCCACATCAAAACAGTGGGAGACTTTCAGAAGGGAAATAGAGAGAGTACAACGCCAACATGTTCCTGTAAAGGTCAAGGGGGGGACCAACAAGCAAAGGGAACCTTGGATGACAAGGGATATACAAAAATGCATTAGAAATAAAAGGGGGGCTTTGGCAGTTACAAAAGACTAAAGACGGAAGAAGCCCTAGAGGAGTATAAAAAGTGCAGGGGCATACTTAAAAAAGAAATTAGGAGGGAGAGGAGGGGCCATGAAATAACACTGGCGAGCAAAATAAAGGAAAAACCTAAGATGTTTTATAAGTATATTAAGGGCAAGAGGATAACCAGGGAAAGGGTAGGGCCCATTAGGGACCAAAGAGGCAATCTGTGTGTAGAGCCAGATGATGTAGGCGGGGTTTTAAATGAATTTTTTGCATCTGTGTTCACTATGGAGAGAGACGATGCAGACATAGAAATCGGGCAAGGGGACTGTGACATACTTGAACATATTAGCATCGAGAGGGAGGAGGTGCTAGCGGTTTTAGCAGGCCAAAAAGTGGATAAATCCCCAGGCCTGGACGAGATGTATCCCAGGCTGCTGTGGGAGGCAAAGGAGGAGATTGCAGGGGCTCTGACACAAATTTTCAGAACCTCTCTGGCCACAGGGGATGTACCAGAGGACTGGAGAACAGCTAACGTAGTACCATTATTCAAGACGGGTAGCAGGGATAAGCCAGGGAATTACAGGCCAGTGAGCCTAACATCTGTGGTAGGGAAATTATTGGAAAAAATTCTGAGGGACAAAATTAGTCTCCACTTGGAGAGGCAAGGATTAATTGGGGATAGTCAGCATGGCTTTGTCAAGGGTAAATCATGTCTGACAAATCTGATTGAATTTTTCGAGGGGGTGACTAGGGGGGTGGATGAGGGAAATGCTGTGGATGTGGTTTACATGGACTTCAGTAAAGCTTTTGACAAAGTCCCGCATAGGAGACTGGTCAAGAAGGTAAGAGCCCATGGGATCCAGGGTGCCTTGGCGTGTTGGATCCTAAACTGGCTGAGTGGCAGGAGGCAGAGGGTGATGGTCGAAGGTTGCTTTTGTGACTGGAAGCCTGTGTCCAGTGGGGTACCTCAGGGATCGGTGCTGGGTCCCTTGTTGTTTGTGATCTACATAAATGATTTGGATGAGAATGTAAAAGGTATGATCAGTAAGTTCGCAGATGACACGAAAATTGGTGGGGTGGTAAATTGCGAGGAGGAAAGCCTTAGGCTACAGGACGATATAAACGGGTTGGTCAGATGGGCGGAAAAGTGGCAAATGGAATTTAACCCTGAAAAGTGCGAGGTGATGCATTTTGGATGGACAAATAAGGCAAGGGAATACACAATGAGTGGTAGGACCCTAGGAAGTACAGAGGGTCAGAGGGACCTTGGTGTACATGTACATAGATCCCTGAAGGCAGCGGAACAGGTAGATAAGGTGGTTAAAAAGGCATATGGGATACTTGCCTTCATTAGCCGAGGCATAGAATATAAGAGCAGGGAGGTTATGATGGAGCTGTACAAAACACTGGTGAGGCCACAGCTGGAGTACTGTGTGCAGTTCTGGTCGCCTCACTATAGGAAGGATGTGATTGCCTTGGAGAGGGTGCAGAGAAGATTCACCAGGATGTTACCTGGGATGGAGCGCCTCAGCTATGAAGAAAGACTAAACAGGCTGGGGTTGTTTTCCTTGGAGCAAAGAAGGCTGAGGGGGGACCTGATTGAGGTGTACAAAATGATGAGGGGCATAGATAGGGTAGATAAAGAGGAACTTTTCCCCTTAGTAGGGGGGTCAATAACAAGGGGGCATAGATTCAGGGTAAGGGGCAGGAGATTTAGAGGGGATTTGAGGAGGAACTTTTTCACCCAGAGGGTGGTTGGAATCTGGAACTCACTCCCTGAAAGGGTGGTAGAGGCAGGAACCCTCACAACATTCAAGAAGCATTTGGATGAGCACTTGAAATGCCATTGCATACAAGGCTATGGACCAAATGCTGGAAAATGGGATTAGACTGGACAGGGATGGATGGGCGGCGCAGACACGATGGGCCGAAGGGCCTCTTTCTGTGCTGTAAAACTCTATGGGCTAGATTTTCAGTTGCTTGCGCCAGCAGTTAGCGCCTTAAGAGAAGTGATTTTCGGGCGCTATGCGTGTAGCGCCCGGGCGCAGCGCAGTTTGCGCCCCGCCCCAAATTAAGTTGCCCGTTAGCGCCGGCGCAAAGTTTAGCGGCCGCCCGGATGCGCGCGCAGAAAATGACGTCACATCCTCGTGCAACACCCTTTGGCCGCCCCGAATCCAAACTTCAGTCGGACCGCCCGATTGTGCGGCTGGCGTCCAGTGCGTTTGTAAAATGGAACGCAACACACCCTGGGGAGCGCAAATTAAAGGGCCCTCCTCCTGCACTATAATGGAAGGAACCAGTGTGTTGTGAATGGTGTATTTTCCTCCTCCTCCTCCTCCTCCTCCTCCTCCTCCTCCTCCTCCTCCTCCTCCTCCTCCTCCTCCTTTCCCCCCCAGACTCTGCCTTTGCAAAAAAACACATGCACCCTTCCCCTTTAAGAGCTCACTGGCACCAGAGTGTCTGCCGTGCGCAGCGCTCTGCACCGCCGGCTTAGCGCCTAAAGATAGTAGTGGAACGCCTCTTTTAGCGCTCCACCAACCTCTTAGGGCGAAGCCACTGAATTTCCGGCAACGGGGCGCTACTTTGGGGCGGGCGCTAACTTCGGGCGGGCGCTAAGGTTAGCGCCCCAAAACTGTCTATACTGAAAATCTAGCCCTATGACTCTATGACTAAGTGAAAAACACCCCAGTGTTTTAAAAGTAAACTGCTGGTGTTTCGCTTCCACAGACAGACTCCCATGCTGTAGAGGCACACGGAGGCAAGGCCAGAGAGAGAGAGAGCTTCTGGGAAGCTATCTTTTATGCCCCCATTTGGGGCCCGCCCAGATCTGGATGTTTCTGGGCTAAAACAAAAGAGATCCAAACTGCCCCATTGTCTAGGGTGGGTTTGAATAAAGTTGCAGTTTAAATGTGTCCATTGTCTGTGATGGCTATCGAATAAAGCTGCAGTGGTTTGAATGTGTCTTCATTGTCTGTGATGGGCCATCGAATAAAGCTATTTCCTTGATTGCTTGAGTAAATAGCCTTGAAGGTATTGTAAACAGAAAGTCATTGTCCTGTGGTCAACTGAAACTGCAGTCTCAAGTGGTTACTCCCTTGTGTACACAAAGTAGCAGTTTCTGTAAACACATCAATTGTCTCTGCAGGGAGATGGAGGGGGGGAAACTCCCCTTTGATTGGCAGTTTTGACTGCTGCATTGTCCTTTTCTCACAGACACAAGCTGCACTTTCCAAGTCCTTTTTTTTTGTCTTCGGCCATGCGGTCTGCCGGCCATTTTGATCCCTGGAATTTTCTTTAAAGATATTCACCCAGGGATTCTTTAATCAAAAAAATTAATCTTCAGAACTGTAAATTATTGCGAATTCTTACAACTTTTCCTTGCGTCACTTTCTCCCTCTGGTGTGTAGTCACCTCGGCAGGGAGCAAGGGTTCGCTGGCAGAAGACTTTGGTGTTGTTAAGAATTAGAAAGAAGAATAACATTTATTTTGCAGGAACAGAACTCTCCTGACTCTTGCTTGACGGAGGGAAACCTGCTCCAGAATGTCAACGATCTCTTTGGTGCTGGAACGATAACCCCAGCAATTACTCTCCAATGGGGTATTCTATACATGATGCTTTATCCAGATATACAAGGCACAACCAGACCTCCGACTTAAAGGGGGTGGCCGTTCTACTAAATTGCCCATAATAAGTGTAATAAAGGAAGGCATTTCTCCACTTTTCAGTGAGCCTCACTCATCTCAAGTTGCTCTGTTTTATGCTTTGGAACTGCTGTTTGGAGATACTTTGGGAGCAATCATTTCCTGTACAATATCCCCTGCAGCAACATTAGATCTTTCCAGCCACAGACATCCCATAAATAATGAGTTATGGGTACAATTTCCCATTGACGATATCAGAGCACACAATGACTACATAAGGGGGAGATGAGCAGAATGTTTTTAGATGCAGCGATTGAAGGAGACCATTCGGCCCATCGTGTCTGTGCCGGCTCTTTGAAAGAGCTATCCAATCAGTCCCACTTCCCTACTCTTTCCCCTTGGCCCTACAAATTTATACTTTTCAAGTATTTCTCCAATTCCCTTTTGACGGTTCCTGTTGAATCTGCTTCCACCGCCCTATCAGGCAGCGCATTCCAAATCCTCACCACTCATTGCGTAAAAAGAATTCTCCTCATCTCTGTAGGGGGGTGGCGTGTGCGTGCGTGCCCAGTCAGCTTCGCCTCTGACTGTCCCTTTTGCGTGGTTCGAATCGCTCCTACAGCCCTGGGTTCTGGACACCGGACTTAGGTACAGGCGGCGATACAGAAAATCGAGTAGACAAGTGGTTTGGTGTAAGAAAACCAAGATTTTATTAAAAACAGAATACAGCAATCTTATGAAGAATTACTGGTATGAAAATTACAGGCATAAACAATTACACTTATACGGGAATGGGGAACACACGGCACATTGAGGGAAAACAATTACATTAACAATCCCCTTATCCTTAATCACACCCTCTGTACCTAACTAGATTGAGCTATGAGGGGCGAGGAATTCATGCTCACCACTCCAAAACCTGTTGCTTAAAAGGTTGTGAGTTTTGAGGTCCGCTCCTGCTGTCCTTTGGGGTACCCCGTCGCCACGTGGTCTCAGGGCGCGGCGCTGAAGTTGTTGATACGAAGCACCCTCCTTTTCCTCAGCCACCATCGTCGTCTTGTCGCGATGGGTTTTCTTCTTCTTCTCCCTCGGGCGGTTGTTGGTGGTAATGTTACGGTCGGGGGTCGGTTGGCGGTCTTTATTGTCTAGATTTTCCTACCCATGCTTAGAATGCTATTTAATCTTTGGGACGCTCATGCAGTGTTCAACACGAAACTTGCCAGCTTATAACTAGGCGTTTCTCTTTTTAGAATGCGTCTTTCGCTGCCCTTCTCTGCCTTTACCGGTTTATCTTCTTCTTCGTCTCATCTCGTCTCGTCTGCCCGTTTGTGGCCTGTGTGTCCTGTGTGGTATTTGAACTCGGGTCTCGTCCTCCTCCCACGCTTGGCCCCGGTGTAATGGGCGTCCTTGGTTGTTGAGTAATGCGGGGAGCGAGAAGAGAGCCCGCCACGAGGCCAGGGCACAAGAATGAGCGGCAGCAGGCCAAAAGCCAAACGATGAGACAGCAGGGCAAGAGCCAAGAGCCAAGAGAGCGATTGCTACAGATGGGCCTACAATTATACCCATTTTTCCATTCCTTATCTGCACGCCAAATCAGGTCAGTCCATTGTTTAACTTTTGGCGGGCTCGTTTAAATGATTACAACCATTTAACTTAATGACTTTTGGAGTGGTTGTCTCCGGGTCTAAATGGCCCGATGTCCTGGTTGGTTGTCATGGATAAGACTTGATTGTTCCCATCCTGACTTGATGGCTACTGTGAACTGTTACCCATTAAAATATGCAGAAACCTGATGGCCTTGATGAGGCCCATTCTAACCTGATCTGTTTCAAGGCAAATGGAATGCATATTCTGTGTTTGCTTTGTCTGGCCTCAGAGAGGCCCATGCATTTTAAGTTTCGTTTCAGGTTTGAAAAAGGCACCTGCCTTTTTCTGCAGAGCCTGTCTTTTAAAAATCCTGTCCTTTTGGTCACGAGGTTACAGAAGCCATTTTGGGCACCCTGTTTTTTAAATAATATGTCCAAAAAGGGTCCCTTGATCCATAATTCGGGGAGTGCGGGAATTTTGAGAACTCTGGAACTTGCATCTCCTCTGGTTCTCTTGCCAATTATCTTCAATCTGTGTCCGCTGGTTACCGACCTCTCCGCCAGTGGAAACAATTTCTCCCTATCTACCCTATCAAAACCCCTCGTAATTTTGAACACCTCTATTAAATCTCCCCATGGCCTTCTCTGCTATAACAATCCCAACTTTCCCAAGGATTTGGCCTTGACAAATTCATCAATGGACACAGAGAACACGTAATTATCAATTTGAGGGACAGGTTGTGCACCTGACGTCAACTGTTATTCTTTTCTGTTTTGCTTTACAGAAAAGTGTCAGAAGGAGATAGACAATGTGATCGGCTGGTCCCGTGCCCCATCCATGGAGGATGGAACCAACATGCCGTATGTCAACGCTGTTGTTCATGAAATTCAAAGATTTGGGAACATAGCACCAATTGCAGCATGCCATGCAACAATACAAGACACAAGCTTTAGGGGATACACAATCAAAAAGGTGACTCATTCTTTGTTATCGGAGTGCTTTTCTATTTTTCCTAATTGCAATTTGTCTCTGTCCCTCTCAGAGCCTCAGCCATTCCTCAGCTGTGCAAACTGACACTGATAGACTTCTTGGATCTGCCAGTGCGATCAGTGAATGGCCAAAGTACACAAAGACAGAACATAAGAACATAAGAAATAGGAGCTGGAGTAGGCCATTTGGCCCTTCAAGCCTGCTCCGCCATTCAATAAGATCATGGCTGATCTTTTACCTCAATTCCACCTTCCCGCACTCTCCCTATATCCCTTAATTCCCTTCGTTCCGCAAAATCTATCGATCTCTGTCTTGAATATACTCAACGACTGAGCAACCACAGCTCTCTCGGGTGGAGAATTCCAAAGATTCACAACCCTTTGAGAGAAGAAATTTCTCCACATTTCAGTCCTAAATGGCCGACCCATTATTCTGTGACTGTGACCCTGTGTTCTAGATTCTCCAGCCAGGGGAAAAGATTCCCCAGCCAGGGGACCGCATTAGGTAACAGCTCCTTCCATCCCTCAGGTCAAACATTAACTGAGAAGACAGACTATCCAATTAGTCCCACTTCCCCGCTCTTTCCCCATAGCCCTGCACATTTTTCCTTTTCAAGTATTTATCCAATTCCCTTTGGAAAGTCACTATTGAACCTGCATCCACCGCCCTTTCAGGCAGTGTGTTCCTGAGCACAAAAACTCACTGCGGAAAAAAAATTCTCCTCATCTCCCTCTGGTTCGTCGCCTAATTACCTTAAATCTGCGTCCTCTGGTTCCCGACTCTCCTGCCAGTGGAAACACTATGGTCTAGAAATTCACTTGGTTGCGCCAGCCGTTAGCGCCTTAGGAGGAGTAGATTCCGGGCGCTAGGCGGCTTGCACCCGGGCGAAGCGCGAACTGCGCCTCGCCCCAACTTCACTAGAGATTTAGCGGCGGCGCAAAGTCTTTGTGCGCGCTCAGCTGCGCGTGCAGATCATGACGTCATTTCCTCGTGCAACGCCCTTTGTGCGCCGCCAACCGGAACTTCAGTTGCGCCGCCCCATTGTGCGCCTGGCGCCCCTAGCGACTGTTAAGTGGAATGGTGCTCAGCCGATGCGGGGCGCGGGGGGCGCAAATTAAAGGGCACTCATCCTGCAATATAAAAGGCTGCCATTTTGCAGCACACCTTCTTGCGAAACAGATCTTTGGAGAGAGACCAAGGTAGATAGCTTTCTGCTTTGGCCCAACACTCGGACAGGTACTTCTGGCTTCAGGCCACAGCTTTCAAAAAGTTTTTGCCTTCATTGACATCTCATTGTTTGCCAGCATATTATGGGGGCTGCAATGGGTGTAAACGCTGGCTTTCTCAATTACATCCAAAGGGCTCAGAGATGCCATGAGAGACTGGCAGCCCTGGCTAGACGGAGAGGGGGCAACAGGCGTCGGCAAAGGAGGCCTTACCCACCCAGGGTATACCGCCAGCAGTTCTCCTATCTCAACATGTCTGAGGAGCAGTGTGTTCGGAGGCTGTGATTCAGAAGGGACGTGGTCACAGAGATCTGCCAGCTGCTTGCCGGTGATCTGCAGCCACAGCTGAGGAGCAGGACGTCTCTGTCGGTGGCAGTGAAGGTGACGGTGGCTCTCAACTTTTATGCCACCGGCTCCTTCCAATCGGCTACTGGCGACATTGCCAACATCTCCCAGTTCGCCGTGCATTGCTGCATCCGCCAGGTGACCAATGCCCTTTTCAAAAGGAGACGTCAGTTCATCTCCTTCTCCATGGCCCTTGACAAGCAGCAACAGCGTGCAATGGGCTTTGCAGCATTCGCGGGCTTCCCCATGGTGCAGGGCGCCATTGACTGTACGCATGTGGCTTTGCGGGCACCTCTGGAGAATGCCGAGGATTACCGCAACCGGAAGGGCTACCATTCGCTGAACGTACAGCTGGTGTGTGACCACAGGCAGCTCATCCTAGCTGTCAATGCCCGCTTTCCAGGCAGCAGCCACGATGCCTTCATCCTCCGACAGACTTCTGTGGCAGACATGTTCCAGGCCCAGCCTCACCCACGAGGATGGCTTATCGGGGACAAAGGCTATCCTTTGTGTACCTGGCTGATGACCCCGCTCCGTGCACCCAGCACCCCTGCTGAAGAGCGATACAACGAGAGCCATCAAGCGACGAGGAACATCATCGAACAAACAATCGGCGTCCTGAAGCAACGGTTCCGCTGTCTCGATCGTTCCGGGGGAGCACTGCAGTATTCGCCAGAGCGAGTCTCCCATTTCGTCGTCGTTTGCTGCATGCTGCACAACCTGGCTATCCGCAGGACTCAGCCACTGCCACCACACATTGGAGGACCACCTGAGGAGAAGGAGCAGGAGGAGGAGGAGGAGGACCAGCACAGGAGGGAGGCACAAAGTGCAAGGGCCGCCCGTCGCCGGCTTATTGAACGTCGGTTCTAGGCCCCCTCTCAGGGACTGGCTTGTGCCAATGTCAGCAGATGAATGTAGCCGCTCCACAAGCCCTCAGCCGAGCAGGCCAACCAGGACTTAACCAAAAAACCATGCACACTGCAATTTAACAACAAAAATTTATTGAAAACCTCTGCCCTTCCCACATTACATGCTCATGTGGAGAAGCCCCCTCCAAAAACACAAAACTACCAGTCTCGGCCTTACAAAAATAAAGAAAGACACCAGTCTCGGCCTTACACAAATAAAGATAGACACCAGTCTCGGCCTTACACAAATAAAGAAAGACACCAGTCTCGGCCTTACACAAATAAAGATATACACCAGTCTCGGCCTTACACAAATAAAGATAGACACCAGTCTCGGCCTTACACAAATAAAGATAGACACCAGTCTCGGCCTTACACAAAAACAGATAGACACGAGTCTCGGCCTTACACAAAAACAGATAGACACCAGTCTCGGCCTTACACCAAAACAACTGCACAAGTGTCGGCCTTCCAACAAGCACCAGGCATTTGTGCATACCTCTACTTTTTGCCCTGCGAGGGCGATGCCTTGCGCATCCTTGCCTGGCCCCTGCCCGCCCTGCTGCTCCTCCTCAATGGGAGCCCAGTGGCTGCAGCAAGGCTGGGGGAAGGCTGCTGAGGGACAGATGGCGAGACGGCAGATGCCCTTGGGGGTCGGCCTGCACCAGCTCTGGCCTTGGAGGGGCCAGCTGCTGACTGCTCCAACTCTGGCTGGGCGGCAGCAGTGTGTCCAGCAGCTCGTGGCAGCTGCAATGGCGGAGTGGCAGTGTCGGCTGCAGGAATGGTGGCAACCTGGCAGATCGCAGGTGCTCGCTGGTCGCCTGACACATTGGCACTCGCACGGGCCAGCAGTGCAGCATGCGCAGCAACCAGCTGAAGGACAGATTGCTGGGCTGCTGCTGCGCGGCGAGTGCCCTGGCGAGGCTTGGCTGATCCAGCGAGGGTGGCAGCAGTTAGTGCCCGTGTGGCCCTGGTCTGTGTCCGCAATACACCAGCCAGTGAATGGACGGCACGACTGAGCACTTGGCTAGAAGCCGACTGTGCTGCTGTGAAGTCCTGCAGACTCGTGGCCTGTGCTGCCGCGATGTCCTGCAGACTCCTGGCCTGTGCTGCATTGATGTCCTGCACACTCCTGGCCTGTGCTGCATTGAATTGTTCCAGACTCCTGGCCTGTGCTGACCCGAATTCCTGCACACTCCTTGCCAGTGACTCTATGGAGTCAGGCATCCTTGCCACTGCAGCCATGAGCTCAGTGTGCCTGCGCTGAGCCTGGATGGCCATTTCCTCTAGGAGGCGCACCTCCTCTGCGCTGACCGTCGCAGGACTGGAGGCCGCACTCACCCTCTGGGGAGAAGTCCGCCAAGCTTCCCCACCCCTCCCGCGTTGCTGCAGGCCACTGGGCCCCGGAGCTTCACTCTCCTCCGACCCTTCCCCCCGGCTCCCCTCCAGGGAAGCCGTGTCCCCTACATCGGCATGGGCTGGCGCGGCTGAGGGTGGCACTGATGGGCCGGCTTCCTCTTCCTCCTCCTCGTCTTCCGAAGGGCTGACAGTGGCAGCTTGAGGGCCCGCCTCCTCACCTGGCGATTCACCATCTGAAAGCAGGAAGGCACAAGAGTAGCTTTAGAGTGAGGACAGGGCGGCAGCGAGGGAGGCATGAGTGGTGCCATTCACCGCATTGGTCGGACAGTGGCAAAGGATGCTGATCTGATGCGCAAGTGGAACGAGAGAGGTCCAAAAGGTCATGCCCTTACCATTGGTGCCCAGAACAGGGTCGGCATCTCCAGTGACGACGGGGCCAATCAGCCGGCCTCCCATAATGCGCTGGTCGAGGTCGGAGAGCTCTTTGATGTCAGGACGGCCTCCCCCGGTCTCAGTTTGGTTGCGCCGGTTGTGCGCAACCTTGGCCTGCAAGAGAAAGGACGGCCTCTAAGTACAGTGTGAAGCCCTGATCCTGTCTGCACTGCCTCCCATGGTCGAATAGCTTGTACAGTGTGTAAAGTGCTGAATGTGCAAGTGATTTTCATGCCAGTCCCATAGCTGCTGGATGAGGGCTGGCCATTAGGGCTTTCAGGTCCCTTTGCCCATAATGTGAGGTGCACATGCAAGGATGAGGAGGACACTGGAAAGGATACTCACCCTGACAACCCGAGTGAGGTCGTTGAACTTCTTCCGGCATTGCACAGCAGTCCTGGCAACCACGCTGTTGGAAGACACCCTGTTGGACACCTCCCTCCAGGCTTTCCGGTAGGCGCTGGGCAGCGGCCTCTTGCCACCTTCTGGGTACAAAACATGGCGCCTGCGCTCCACTCCGCCAACCAGCACCCTCAGGTCCCCGTCGCTGAAGCGCTGCGCTCTCTCCCTGGCCTTCTCCATAGTCCTGGGCGTTGTACAGGTGAAGCTGAAGTGGTCAGGCCTAGGTTGAGGGCTGCAGTGTGCAGGGCGTGGCAGGCAAACAAATCCACCCTCCCCCTTTAAGAGCTGACCGGCGCCAGAGTGTCTGCCGTCAATCAAAAACTCGCCGCACCTGCGTTGCGCCCGGCCTCGGTGGTATCGTTCAGCACCGCCAGCTTAGCGCCTAAAGATAGTCGTGCATCGCCTGTTTTAGCGCAGCAGCAACCTCTTGGGGCGATGCGACTGAATATCGGCGAAGGGGGCGCGACTTTGCGCCGGGCGCAAACTTTAGCGGCCGCCCGACTTTACCGCCCCAAAAGTGGCTCGACTGAATTTCTAGGCCTTTCTCCCTATCTGCTCTATCAAAGCCCCATATAATTTCAACACCTCCATGAAATCTTCCCTTAACCTTCTCTTCTCTAAGGAGAACAATTCCAGCTTCTCCAGTCTCTCCACATAACTGAAGTCCCACATCCCTGATACCATTCTGGTAAATCTCCTCTGCACCCTCCCCAAAGCCTTAACATCCTTCCTAAAGTGTGGTGCCCAGAATTGGACACAACACTCCAGCTGAGGCCTAACCAATGATTTATAAAATTTTTGGAATTTGCATTCTGTGCCTATATTTAGAAAGCCTTAACAGCCATTTCAAATTGTCCTGCCACCTTTAAAGTTTTGTGCATGTAAACCCCAGCGGGGAAAAATTCGTTAGTGAGCATAATGGGTCGCTATCATCGCCTGGGCGCTAAATTTAACGCCCTGCGAAAAATAGTGCCGGCGATCGCTAACTTCAGTGTTAGCACCCCAAGAGGGAGGTGGAGCGCTCATTCAAACGCTCCACTTCCTTCTTAGAGCGCTAACCCTGAATATCGGGGCGGTGCGTTCTGCAGCGCTGCGCACTGGGCCACGTAGCGCTGCCGCACGGAAGGGCTCTTCCCCTCATTAAAGGGGAGGGCCCAAGCCCACAACGCAGCGGGGCCCTGCCTGGGCCACCGGGGAGCGGGGCGCCGTGCCAGCAGCCCGGCACACAAGAGGAGCGCCGGGCGGCCTGATCGCGGCACGGACCCCGCATTCAAAGACGCAACAGGCCGCGACAAGTAAGTCGGCCCATTTTTTCTCCCCCGCCCGCCACCTTCCCCTTTACTTAGCACCCCGCCAGCCTCCTGCCACTCCGTTCCCGCCCCCTGAATCAGTCGCCGTCATCGCCCAGCGCAGGTTCAGGGGGCGCGGGCCAATTTTGCATGTGGGCTGAAAATGGGGTGCTGCGCGCGGTGATGATGTCGTCATTGCCTGCGCAACGGAGCTGGGGGCTGCCGGTTGCCGCCGCCGCTAAACCCCCGCTGAATTTAGCGGGAGTCATTATCGTCGCCGTGCCCGGGCGAAAAGTCGTTTGCGCGTCTCATCAGCACCCCTTGGGAGCGCTAATGCGAGGCGCAAATGCACCGAATTCCTAGCCCATGGTCTCTCTGTTCCAGGACCTCTTTAAAATTATACCTGATGTGCCGAATAACGGCCTGAATCCAAGAGGTTATATCTTAAAACTAAAGGCTTTTATTAAGTAAGAACATAGCATCATGTTAACACAGGGCAACCATCATTCATCACCGACCCAGCCCTTATGAGTAAGACCCAGCTCTTATAAGTAAGACTCACACCAATCCGGAGGATGCAGAGGGGCGGGGCTAGGGAGGAGCATTAGTGGTTACACCTGTAGAACATTCCAGACATTAACAAGTACAACAGCAACAGACAATACAAATGCCAGAACACAGTTATTTCATCACATTCACCCCCTGCTATAGATTCAGTCTGTCAGGAGGTCTGATAGTCCTCTGGGAATGACGTAACTCTTGCTGAGGCTCCTCCCGGAGTACTAACTCCGGTTCATTCGAATTCCCAGAATCATCAGTGTTTTCCACACTGAGGGTTTGTGTCTCTGAACGTCCAATACCACGATTGAAAACTCTACTCTTGGAGTCGAACTCTTTTCGAGCTCCAGCAGGTGCAAGATCTTTAATAAAGACCGTATCCTCTCACCCATCCGGATATTGAATGTACGCATACTGGGGATTAGCATGGAGCAGTTGTACTTCCTCCACCAGCGGATCAGTCTTATGGCCTCTCACATGTCTGTGCAACAGCATAAGGCCCGTGGTCGTCAACCATGTGGGTAACAATACTCCATTAGTAGCTTTTCTTGGAAAACTAAACATCCTTTCATGAGGGGTGGCATTCGTTGCTGTACACAAAAGAGACCTTATGGAATGCAGCATGTCTGGCAGGACATCCTGTCAGCGAGAGGTTGGCAGGCCTCTCGACTTCAGAGACAGTACGATAGCCTTCCACACTGTTGCATTTTCTTTCTCGACCTGCCCATTACCACGAGGGTTATAGCTGGTAGTTCTATTCGTTGCAATCCCTTTCGATAGCAAAAACTGTCGCAATTCTTTGCTCATAAAGGAAGAACCCCTATCACTATGTATATAGTTAGGCATGCCAAACAAGGAAAACAGTTGGCAGAGGCATTTAATTACAACAGCACTAGTCACATCCGGACAGGGGATAAGAAAAGGGAACCGAGAGTACTCGTCTATAATATTAAGAAAATAGACATTACAGTCGCTCGATGGAAGGGGACCTTTAAAATCGAGACTCAAACGCTCAAATGGTCGAGTTGCTTTGATAAGATGAGCTGGCTCGGATGGCTTATAGAAGCAGGGTTTGCATTCAGCACAAACACAACAGGTTCTGGTCATTGTCCGGACCTCCTCAATAGAGTAGGGTAGATTGTGGGACTTAATGAAGTGGTTCATTCTGGTAACCCAGGGTGGCAGAGTGCGTCGTGGAGACTTTGAAGCTTATCTATACCTAGACTAGCACATACTCCTCGTGACAAAGCATCCGATGGCTCATTGAATACTCCAGGCCTGTACTGAATATCATAGTCATATGTTGACAGTTCTATTTGCCATCTTAAAATCTTATCATTTTTGATCTTGCCTCTCTGCTTAGTATTGAACATAAAGGCCACAGATCGCTGGTCAGTAATGAGCGTAAAACATTGGCCAGCAAGATAATGTCTCCAATACCTGACTGCTTCGATAATCGCTTGTGCCTCCTTTTCCACTGAAGAATGTCGAACTTCTGGTCCTTGCAATGTATGAGAGAAGAAAGCTACTGGTCTACCAGCTTGGTTAAGAGTTGCTGCCAACGCAAAATCAGATGCATCACTTTCCACTTGAAAAGGGATCTTCTCATCCACGGCACATACCACTGCCTTCTCAATGTCCCGTTTGATATTAAAAAAAGCCTCCTGAGCTTCCGCCGATAGCGGAAAAGACGTCGACTTAATAAGAGGTCGGACTTTATCTGAGTAGCTAGCCACCCACTGGGCATAGTACGAGAAGAATCCCAGACACCTTCTTAAAGCTTTTACAGTGTGAGGTAAAGGTAATTCCTTAAGCGGGCGTAATCTTTCAGGATCTGGCCCGATTACCCCATTCTCCACAATGCAACCAAGAATACATAAATGTGTAGTATTGAAGGTACACTTGTTTTCGTTGTAGGTCAGGTTTAACCTCTTTGCAGTCTCTAGGAACTTCGCGAGATTTTGATCATGCTCCCGTTGGTCGCGCCCACAGATAGTAACATTGTCCAGGTACGGGAATGTTGCTTCCAACGCGTATTCATCCACCATACGATCCATCTCCCGTTGGAAGACGGATACCCCATTCGTCACTGCAAAGGGCACCCTAAGGAATTGGTACAGGCGCCCATTAGCTTCGAAGGCCGTATAAGGTCGGTCTTCTATTTTAATGGGGAGTTGATGGTAGGCAGACTTTAAATCAATGATGGAGAACACGCGGTACTGAGCTACTGGTTCACCATCTCAGAAATACGAGGCAAAGGATAGGCGTCTAATTGGGTATACAAGTTTATAGTCTGGCTATAATCGACCACAAGACTTTTCTTTTCATTAGTTTTAACCACCACCACCTGGGCATGCCACGGGCTATTACTGTGTTCGATGATTCCCTTCCGTTGAAGCCTTTCCACTTCCTCTTTTATAAATTTTTTATCTTCTGAACTATACCGTCGATTCTTAGACGCTATAGGTCTACAATTAGGAGCAAGGTTCATGAACAAAGAAGGCGGACTTACTTTTAAAGTAGAAAGGCCGCAGACTGTGAGTGGAGGCCTGGATCCACCATACTTAAAGGTGACGCTCTCATGCTGACACTGGAAGTCCAAGCCTAAAATTAAGTTCACACACAACTGAGGTAATAAGAGGAGTTTAATGTCCTTATACTCTGTATCCTTAAAGGTCAATGTGACTTTACAATATCCAGTTACCTCCGAAGTAAGGGACTTGGACGCCATCACGATTTCACTTCGAGTAGGATACACCTTCAATGAACAGGAGTTAACAAGGTTGGGGTGTATAAAACTTTCAGTACTGCCACAGTCTATCAAACACCCAGTAGGACGACCATTAATCTTAATGTCCATCATAGATTTCGACAAGGAACACGGTATGGTCTGGTCAACCGTAACCGAGGCTAGAGTAAAATGATAGGCGGCAGCAGAAAAGACATCGGGTACAGGATTACCCTTACACACTTTACTAAAATGTCCCCGTTTCTTACATTTAAAACAGGTAGCCTCTCTGGCTGGGCATCTTTGCCTGGGGTGTTTAGATTGGCCACAAAAATAACACTTAGACCCATGGGGTACAGCCGCAACAATAGGATTAAGTGGAGGCTCCATTGGTGTTATGGATGCCTCCATACTCGGAACACACGAGGCTGAGAGAGATGCATGGGCTGATGCATACACTTCTAAATTCTTCTGGGCTACATCTAACAATCGAGCAGTAGCGACGACCGTTTTAAAAAATAACAAGTCATTCTTGAGGAGTCTCTGTCTAATATAATTAGATCGGAGGCCAGATATGAAAGAATCGCGGATGGCTTCTTCCTGATACAATATGGCAGAGACAGCATTGTAGTTGCAATCCTTAGCCAAAGCCTTAAGGTCCTGCAGGAAATCGTCCAGGGATTCCTCGGGTAATTGCCTGCGAGTAGACAAAGATACCTGGCGTATACTTTGTTAACCAACTTAAGGTACTGGGCCTTAAGGGCTGCGAGGGCCTCTTCATATGTAGTAATATCTTCAATTATAGAGTAAGTTTGATGACTTACCAAGTTGGTTAGAAGACCCAACTTGTTAACCGTCGGATCGAACAATGCGATGAAGTGTACAAAACATCGAAGCCAATGCGTAAATTTCTTCGACGCGTCTGCCGAATGGGGATCGATATCCAGGTGCTCTGGTTTCAAAAATCGATCCATCTTCCAAAAGTTGTTACTTAATAAAATTGATGTGTCAAATAACGGCCTGAATCCAAGAGGTTAAAGCTTAAAACTAAAGGCTTTTATTAAGTCAGAACATAGCATCAAGTTAACACAGGGCAACCATCATTCATCACCGACCCAGCCCTTATGAGTAAGACCCAGCTCTTATAAGTAAGACTCACACCAATCCGGAGGATCCAGAGGGGCGGGGCTAGGGAGGAGCATTAGTGGTTACACCTGTAGAACATTCCAGACATTAACAAGTACAACAACAACAGACAATACAAATGCCAGAACACAGTTATTTCATCACAATACCCTATAATTTATTTTGCCTGTCCTCATTCTTCCTTCCAAAATGTATCACTTCACACTTCTCTGCATTAAATTTCATCTGTCATTTCTCTAGTCTGTCTATGTCCTCCTGAAGTCTATTACTATCTTCCTCACTGTTTACCACATTTCCAAGTTTCGTGTCATCTGCAACCTTTTAAATTTTGCCCCCTATACCCAAGTCCAGGTCATTAATATATATCAGAAGGTGCAGAGGCCCTAATACTAACCCCCGGGGAACACCACTATATATTTCCCAACAGTCCGAAAATCAACGTTTCACCACTACTCTCTGCTTTCTGTCTCTGAGCCAGTTTTGCATCCATGCTGCCACTGCCCCTTTCATCCCAAGGGTTTTAATTTTGCTAACAGGTCTATTATGCAGCACTTAATCGAGCACCTGTTGAAAGTCCATATAAACAACATCAACTGCACTACCCTCATCAACCCTCTCTGTTTCTTCATTGAAGAACTCAATCAGGTTTGTCAGACACGATTTGCCTTTAATAAATTCATGTTTGCTGTCGATTATTAACCCTTGTTCCTCTAAGTGAATATTCATTTCTGTCCTGGATTATAGCACCAACTGGCCTAGAGTTACAGGTTTTATCCCTCTCACCTTTTTTGAACAGGGTTGCAACATTTTCAACCCTCCAGTCCTCTGGCACTACGCCCATATCCAAGGAGGATTGAAAGATTCTGGCCAGAGCCACAAGCTTTTGATCTATGTCCAACCTTACTATCTTGAGCAACCTAGGATTCCTTGACCCCCCCATTCCTACTAAACTGCTGACCACCCAATTTCCCTTTCTGGTGCCCATGCTATTGATACTGTAATTGTTTCTTCCCCTCATGTACCCTCCCTTTCAAAACCATCGTCATGACCCCCTCCTGTGCTCCATTTGATAACACGAGATGCATAAACTTTTTTATTTTTATCTTAAGAAGTGCCTGTTCCTCCAGGCTGGGAGTGGAACAAATTACCATTCCAGCTTTTCTGCCTTTCCTTAAATACCGATGATGATGATGTGTAAGAGACGGTGAGATGTAACCCTTTGCGTTGTGTGACTTAATGCAGATATTTTGTTCTGTATTTCCAGGGAACGTTTATCTTAATTAACATGCTGTCAGCTTTGTCTGATGAGACACAATGGAAGGACCCAAAACAATTTAATCCAGAGAACTTCCTGAATGAAAATGGGGAATTCTTTAAACCAGAGGCATTCATTCCATTTTCAATGGGTGAGTCGGCACTTCAGGCTGCCAAGATTCTTGTTTACAATCAGTTCTAGATTAATTTAATCTTCACCCTAACAACAAGCAGGAGCGCTTTCCAACACAACTCATGCTTTATTCTTCCTGAAGATAGAGGTGGGGGTGGGGAGGGGACCTCTGCTAACTGCAAGTCTCTGACGTTATTTCTCCTTTCTTTGTGGAAATCTCTGTAATCATCCAAACCTCTGCTGCCCGTGTCCTAACTCGCACCAAGTCCCGTTCGCCCATCACCCCTGTGCTTGCTGACCTACACTGGCTCCCGGTCCGGCAACGTCCCGATTTTAAAATTCTCATCCTTCCGTAGTCTCACCCCTCCCTATCTCTGTGACCTCCTCCAGCCCTACAACCCTCCGAGATCTCCGCATTCCTCCAATTCTGAACTCTAGCGCATCCTCACTTCCTTCACCCCGCCATTAGCGGCCGTGCCTTCAGCTGTCTAGGCCCTAAGCTCTGGAATTCCCTCCCTAAACATCTCCGCCTCTCTCTCCTCCTTTAAGACGCTGCTTAAAACCTGCCTCTTTGACCTTGCTTTTGGTCACCTGTCCTAATATCTGCTTATGCAGCACGGTGTCAAATTCTGTCTGATAACGCTCCTGTGAAGCGCCTTGGGGATGTTTGACTTCGTTAAAGACGCTATATAAATGCAATTTGTTGTTGTTGTTGGAGGCTAACCAGGAGAGCATTGGGTGAGTTGAGTCTAGAGGTACAGATGAGGGTTTCAGCCGCAGGTGAGCTGAGACGGGACGGAGACAGGCGATGTTGCGGAGCTGGAAGAGAGCTCCCTTGTTGGAGCGCCCCCTGGTGCTGAGCAGAAGAGAAACATCTGCCCCAGAGACAGCTATGTCAAGAAAGACTTACGTTTGTGTAGCACCTTTCACGACCTCCCACAGCCAATGAAGTACTTTTTGAAGTGTAGTCACTGTTGGCCCCAGGGATAACTCCCCTGCTCTCCTTCGAGACAGTGTCCATGGGATCTTTTACATCCATCTGAGAGGACAGACAAGGCCTCAATTAAACGTCTCATCTGAAAGACAGCACCTACCAACAGTGCAGTGCTCCCTCAGTACTGCACTGGAGTGTCAGCCTAGATTTTTGTGCTCAAGTCTCTGGAGTGGAACTTGAACCCACAACCTTCTGACTCAGAGGCGAGGGTGCTACCAACTGAGCCACAGCTGTCAGGGAGACCTCATGGCTCACCCATTATATGCTCCTATCAGGACAACAACGACTAGCATTCAAATAGCACCCCACTATCAAAAGATGTCAGCACTTTACAGGGACACTTATGAAGGGTTAAAGGTGGGGGAAACGAAAGACATGAATGAAGAGCTAGATTTTTAGAAGACTTTTCAGAAAACTGACCAGTACTCATGAGTCGGAGGAGCAGAGGATGGGGCTTGGAGAAGATTCCTGAGGTGAAGCAAAAGTAGGAATGGACTTAAAACAAGGCTAAGGCTCTTGAATTTGAAACACGGGACAAAGCAGCCCGCTTGATCGGCACCCCATCCACCACCTTAAATATTCACTCCCTCCACCACCGGCGTACCGTAGCTGCAGGGTGTACCATCTACAAGATGCACTGCAGCAACTCGCCAAGGCGTCTTCGGCAGCAGCTCCCAAACCCGCAACCTCTACCACCTAGAAGGACAAGGGCAGCAGGCGCATGGGAACCCCACCACCTCCAAGGACCCCAGCTAGTCACAATATATATTAATGACCTAGACGAGGGAACTAGATGTAATATCTCCAAGTTTGCAGAAGACACAAAGCTGGGTGGGCGTGTGTGCTGTGAGGAGGATGCAGAGAAACTCCACTATGATTTGGACAGGTTGGGTGATTGGGCAGATGCAGTATAATGTGGATAACTGCGAGGTTATCCACTTTGGTGGCAAAAACAGGAAGACAGATTATTATCTGAGCGGCAATAGATTGGGAAAAGGGGAAGTGCAACGCGACCTGGGTGTCCTTGTGCACCAGTTGCTGCAGGTAAGCATGCAGGTGCAGCAGGTGGTTAAGAAGGCAAATGGTATGTTGGCCTTCATAGCGAGAGGATTCGAGTACAGGAGCAAGGATGTCTTGCTGCAGTTGTACAGGGCCTTGGTGAGACCACACCTTGAGTATTGTGTGCAGTTTTGGTCGCCTTATCTGAGGAAGGATGTTCTTGCTATGGAGGGAGTGCAGCGAAGATTCACCAGACTGATACCTGGGATGGCAGGAATGACGTACGAAGAGAGGTTGGGTCGATTGGGCTTATATTCGCTAGAGTTTAGAAGAATGAGAGGGGATCTCATTGAAACTTTAAAAATTCTAACAGGACTAGACAGACTAGATGCAGGAAGGATGTTCCCGATGGCGGGGAGTCCAGAACCAGGGGTCACAGTCTAAGGATAAGGGGTAAACTATTTAGGACAGAGAGTGGTGAACTTATGGAATTCTCTACCACAGAAGGCAGTTGAGGCCAATTCATTAAATATATTCAAGAAGGAGTTGGATATATTTCTTAAGGCTAAAGGGATCAAGGGATATGGGGAGAAGGCAGGGACAGGGTACTGAATTTGGATGATCAGCCATGATCTCATTAAATGGCGGAACAGGCTCGAAGGGCCGAATGGCCTACTCCTGCTCCTATCTTCTATGTTTCTATGTAAGTCACACACCATCCTGACTTAGAAGTATATCGGCCGATCCTTCAGCGTCGCTGGGTCAAAATCCTGGAACTCCCTCCCTAACAGCACTGTGGGAGCACCTTCACCACACGGACTGCAGCGGTCCAAGAAGGCAGCTCACCACCACCTTCTCAAGGGCAATTAGGGATGGGCAATAAATGCTGGCCTCGCCAGTGACGCCCACATCCCATAAACACATTAAAAAAAACCCACCAGGGAACAGATAACCAAGTGGGTGTTGGAGAGGACAAAATTCACAGACCGCATGATAACCAGAATTATACGCCCAATACTTTATGGCTAGATATTGGCAAATATTACGTTAAGAGAAAGCCTTTAATTGCTTTTAATTCTGTAGTGCATTAGTACAGCTGGAGTAATCAAAGGTAAAGGAGCCAACATTTTAATTTGTCACGTTGACACACTGGAACTTCACCTGTGCAGTCACCATTCTGGACCTGAGCGTTGACCTGCAGGTGTCACCCATTTATAAGCACTTCCTAGAACTTCCTGTGCATGCTTATTCCTACCATATTCCACATCCCTCCCTTTATGCTTCACTCCACCATCAGAAGTCCTTGAAGCGACAAGGGAGCTTTTGTGACCGCAATGGTCTCCCCTCCGCAGGAGGCCGCTTCTGAGGACTGGCCTCCGGTCTGCAAATGCGACTCTCCTTTAGTCAGGGGGGGCAGGTTATTTATAATAAAGTGTTCCATCTATCATAATCAAGGAAGTTCTCAAAAGAGTCAGGGGTTCACAGAATCATTAAGTGCATCGCGCTCTCTCCATCCAGTATTCTGTTCTGAGTACTGGTGAGGGCGATGGTTCCTCTGGGGAGAGCAGCCAGAGTCAAGTCCACGGCACCACGGGTGGCTCAGCTGCACAGGGAGGGAGGAAAAAGAGTGGAAGAGCAATAGTTGCCGGGGATTTGATAGTTAGGGGAGCAGACAGGCGTTTCTGCGGCCGCAGACGTGACTCCAGGATGGTATGTTGCATCCCTGGTGCCAGGGTCAAGGATGTCACTGAACGGCTGAAGGACACTCTGAGGGGGGAGGGCGAACAGCCAGAGGTCGTTGTCCATCTCAGTACCAACGACATAGTCAGAAAGAGGGATGAGGTCCTGCAGGCAGAGTTTAGGGAGCTCGGAGAGAGATTAAAAAGCAGGACCTCAAAGGAAGTAATCTCCGGATTACTCCCGGTGCCATGTGCTAGTGAGTACAGGAATAGGAGGATAGAACAGATGAATGCGTGGCTACAGAGATGTTGCAGGACGGAGGGCTTTAGATTAATTTTATATATGTAATTTAAAAATTTTTTTAATTCATGTGTCCTTGTATTTTTTAAGTCATCCGTACGTACAGAACTCCCATAAGTATGAATGAGGATTCCCTTCTTTCATTGGTTGGCCTGGCCCATGTGATCCCGGGGTGCTTGCGAACCTCTTGCGTCCCTGGGATACCTGGGCCTCTGCGCATTTCTACCAGGAGAGGCCCAGGATCACGGGCCTCCGTATCTCCCGGACCACCAGGTCAATGCGGAGAAAATTTGATGATCGGAGGCAACCGCCCGCGGGAAGCCTCCGATCAAAAATTCCGGCCCTAACTGTCCAGTTCTAAGCTCAGTATTCAGGTTGATCAAACCTTCGACTCCAAATTCTCGTTACAATTGATCGCTTTTATGCCTTTCTCTCACTCCTGGTACGTGACAACCAGCACGTTTACTACATGACAAAGTTGTACCGACAGATACCGCCCTATATTTGTTACCTTATCTAATCACTGGTTCAGCTTTTCATAACTGCAAATTACTAATCTTAATGTACTTTTGCCTCTCCAATCTTTGAAATTATGCCCCCTATAACCTAGTCCAGGTCGTGATTATGTATCAAAAAAGAACCCTGGTCCTAATTGCACACTCCTGGGGGACACCACTGTATACTACCCTCCAGTCTAAAAAACAACCGTCCCCCGTACTCTTGTGTCAGCTGTGGCTCAGTGGGTGGCACTCTCTAGGTGGGAGGGGCTAGGAGTGAGCCAGATGTTACTGGTTGCCTGATTGCAGCTGGGTGTTGGAGGGAGTTTTGTAAAAAGTTGCTGGTGGGTTTTGTTTTCAGGTTTTAGGGCCTTTTTGGCCCACAAAAACAGCCAGATGGCTGCCGAGGGGTCCGGAGTGCCAGGCCCCTCAGAGGACAATGTTCCCAAGAGGAATTTAATTAGGGAAGAAACTGTGGTGGGAAAGGGGGAAAAAAAGGCCCAAGGATTTGGGCCGGGACCCCAGGAGGTTTGGTAAAGAAAACACGGTGGTGGTGCAGTGTGAGGATAAGAAGATTCGAGCCTGGGATATAATCTAGGCAGTTCATGAGGACTGTGGCGAGGGAAGCTGCTTTGCCTGCTGACCAAAGCCAAATGTGGGATTCGAGGTGACGGTCAGTGGTCGTGAGGAGGTGGAAAGACTGTTACTCAGTCTGAAAGTTGGTGAGAAATTCTTGGAGGTGACTCTGCTATATTCAGAGGAGGTGGTGGTTTCATTTTTAAACTTGCTAATTTACATTGAGGACAAAGTGCTAAGCAAAAAATTGGAGTCATGGGACATTAAAATCTGTTCTGCAATAAAGAGGAGGTACTATCCGGGAACACGGGTAGCAGATGGAACCCGGTATATAAAGGTGCGCTTCCCAGAGGGGGTGAGGTCGTTGCCGTAGAGTATGAAGTTCGAGACACTAGAAGGAGTGCAGTACTTTCGTGTGCTGCATGATACGGTGAGTCGGGACACATCGCGCGGAGCTGCAAAGCAGAGAGCTGTGGGGTGTGTCACAAAGGCCCCACCCGCTGTGAGTGTGTGGCAGAAGGGAGCGATATGAGTGATGAGGAGATGGGAGAAGGAGCAGGAGATGAGAGTGGAATGGTCGGAAGAGCGGTGCAGTCGGAGGACACAGCCGGTAAAATGAAGGAGAAAGGAGCACAGGAAGAGGCAGAGGTTGGCGGAACGGAGAACAGGATGGAGATAGCAGAAAACACGCTGAGTGCGGTGGAGGGGAACAAAGACAGCAGCGGGCAGCAAGGGTCGAGTGCAGACTCGAGCCTTAGTGCGGTTCAGCTCCCCCTGGGGAGTCTGGTGTCTGCAGGGGGAGAGGAGGCGGGAGCGGGCTGTGTGGTGGATGTGGGTGCTCCGGGGAGAGGCGGGGAGTCGGATATCTTGGTGAGAGGGAGGGAGCAGGACGGGGAGAGGGTGCAAGATGCAATAGCCTTAAAGGGTCACCAGGATGGGATCGGCGAGATAGAGACGTCAGAAGGGAATAATTTAGGCGCGCCATTGTCCCATGGAGAGAGGGAACAGGGTGCAAGGGTCAGAGGTGGAGATGTGGTCAAAGGGAGCGGCACAGTGGGAGAAACTGCGATAGCAGGAAGACTCTCTATGGGAGATGAAGTATCTGACGGGGAGCAGGATTATGTATCGGATGGGGAGCAGGCACAGGGGGTTGCAGAAGAGCTTGAGTGTGAGGAATTAGAGGGGGTCAGAGACATGGAAGTCGGGGGTGGGGTGGCATCATGTGGAAAGGGATAGGTTAGTGAGGGGCAGAAGGAGGGAGAAAGGGCAGCTCCTGGGCCCAAACTTAATGCAAGGAAGAGGCTGAAACAGCAGGGAAAGTTAAACAGGAGGTGAAAAAGAGTCGGAGGCTGCAGGAAAAAGCAACAGCTGCCCGAAAAGTTGAAAAGGAGCATGAGAGTAGGGAAGAGCCAGAGATTAAATGATGGGGCGATTATCAGGCATACTTCCCTTCTTTGGAGCCATGATTACATTGGTCTCGATTAATGTGAATGGACTGAGGGGTGAGAAGAAATTGCAGCAGTTGTTGCAGGGTTTTAAAGGTTCGGACTTGTTGTGTCTGCAAGAAACCTTTTGGGATGAGGATATACTAGAAAGAAGGGAGAGGTGTTTGCAAGTTGTGCAAACAATAACCGTAGAGGGGTGGCTGTTTTGGTGATTCCGTCCATAAAAGAGAATGTTGCCTTGGTGGCCAAGGACACTGAGGGGAGATTTTTACGGCTTGTAGGGGGTTTCTTCCTGCTCTCTTGCCCATTCTGGCCTCCTGCCAGGCTTCGTGCAAGAATTACCCTTGAGTGGTTCGACCCACTCCCCCTACGGTTCTAGACCTTGGACTTAGATGCAGAGAACAGTAGTGCAGAGAAAAGGACTCAATAGACCAGGCTGAATAGCACGAAATGGATGCTTTTATTTTTTTAAACAGCTTGAAGCATTACAAAATACATGTCATAGGCACAGATTAAAGTAACTACAATCATGCACAAATTTATGAACTTGACTCTATGGAAATGGGGAACACACGGCACATCGTAAAAGGGGAAACACATTACGATTTCCCTTAACTCCCTCCCCTATACCTAAACTAAGTTTCGACCTGGGGAACCTGGGATCATGCTCACCACTCTCGAAATCGCGAGAAAGGGGGGTTCGCAGCCTTTTTGGCACCGCTTTCCGTCGTCACGTGGATTTGGAAACTTCTGGCACAGTCGATATTCTCTCTCTCTCTCTCTCTCTCTCTCTCTCTCTCGAGGCGATGGGGTAGACACAGCCTCGATGAGCGCTCGTCAAGGTTGAGATCCACTAAGCCTGTCGTGGATTTTTGTTCATGGAGTAGAACAACAACCCAATGGGATGTTGAGACACGGAAGTGTCAGGCCCGGACTGTCTTTTTGTCTCCGGCCTGGTCGGTTCTCCAGAGGGTTTCTTCTCCGTCGGCCTGGGTCGTCGATGATCTCCCGACCCCAGTACCCAGGCCACCCTCGTCGTCTTCTCGTCGTGGCCGAGCCTTGTTTGGCTGAACACCGACCACGTTGTCTTTTTACCGAAACCGTCCGTCTTTAAAAAGACGAAAACGTTTTCATCGATTCTGCATCTGCCGAAGTGGAAGAGGCGCCGATCCTGGCACCGTCCGAAGAAGTTGAAGTAACGTATATGGACTTTCAATCCATAGTTATACTCTTTTGGAACAGTCTTATCTCCCGCCAAATCATAGTCCTGTCTTTGTATTAACTTTGGCGGGCAGAAATCTCTGCAGGGGCGCTTTGTCTTGTAACGGAGCCGGTGATAACTTAAACTGGCCTTCCTGGCCGATAATGTTTTTTAATGTCTTTTGCCTTGTCACCGCGGCTCGGTTCGCATATTGATCGGTCCGGAGATTTTCCTTGATGGCTGCTAAACGGTTTTTCCTTTGTACAATAAATGGGTATGAGTGATTTTGCATTGTCCGCCCATATCTTGATGGGCCCCATCCTGTACTTGTAATCCATTGAATATGTATGCTGTTCCTCTGAGTTTCGGTTCCCAGATACTGGCTTTCGCGGGCTCACTGTCTTCAATCCACAAGCCTGTCTGGCTTGCAGTAACAGAAATAAAATGGTTCAGAAACTGATCACGGGGCCTGGCGGCCATTTTGTATGCCCTTTTATCAAAGATTTTTCTGTGCAAGCTTACTTTGGTCAATAAACAGTCTTATTTTATCCAGTTTTCTTGCGTGATTTTTGCTGAAAATTGCGAATCTTACAGGCTAAGGGTAAAAATGGAGGGATTTAATTGCGATCTCTTTAATATCTATGCACCAAACAACCATTGCAAGCATCGCGAGTTTTTTCGGGGTTTATTCACTGAAGCGGCAGAGGTGGAAAATCTTTGTATAGTGGGGGATTTTAATGTATTTTTATCTTGGATGGACATTTCAGCCCAGATGACCTTTAAGGATGATAACTCCAGAGGGATGATTGTAAAAATGATGGCAAATTTAAATTTGAGAGACTTATGGAGGGACCGGAACCCCATAAAAAGGGAGTTCTCCAGAACAGGTTGGGTGGGTGATGTTTTAAAACAGAGCCGAATAGATTTTGTGTTAATGCGGAAAGGTTTAAGTTCTGAGGTGATGGAGATTTATTATAAAAAAGTATTTTTTAGTGATCACTCGGCTTTGGTTCTTAGAATTAGGAACAGCAGAGTTAAGATCGGTTCAGGGGTGTGGATTTTAAACATTCAGTACCTGAAAGAAATTGCTTATAAAGAAGGGATTATAAATATAATAAAGAATGCTCGGAAGGAACCTTTGTTCTTGAAAGAAAGAAGAGTTTGGTGGGACAATTTCAAATATGAGGTAAAAGTTTTTTCGGTACGCTATGGGAAAAAGAGGGCGGCAGCTAACTGGTGTCGAGAAGAGAATATAAACAAAAGGTTTACGGATGTCTGTAAAGCAGTTGATGGAGGGGATAAGGGAGCTGAGACTAAGTTCCGGGTGCTAAAGGAAGAGTGGGAATTATTGCAAGCTGAAAAATGCAAGGGGGCCATTCTCCGTGCAAAGGCTAGAGATGCATTGGAGGGCGAAAGATGCACTAGATATTTTCTAGAGCAAGAGAAGCTGCGACAGAGATTATCGTTAATTAAAGAGTTGAAGGTTGGGGAGAAGATCATTCATGAAAGTGGGGAGATTTTAGAGGCGGCTAGCAGCTTTTATCAAGAGTTATATACAAAAGAAGACATTTCCAATTTGGCGATGGAGAAGGTTACTGCTTTTATTGAAGAGGGTTTAAAGGAGGATGAGAGAAGCATGTGTGACAAAGAAGTAGGATTAGCGGAAATAAAAATAGCAATAAGTGGAATGAAGGGGGGGAAAAGCCCAGGGTCCGATGGACTAAGTGCAGAATTTTATAAAGAATTTTTCGAGATTTTAAGTCCATTGCTCTTAGAAGTTTTTAAGGAAATTAAAATTGAGGGAAGCCTGGCCCCATCTATGAGGAGAGGTATCATAAGCTTAGCTTATAAAAATAAAGGGGATAGATGGGATCTGAAGAATTGGAGGCCCATCACATTAATAAATGTGGATTATAAGATCTTGGCGAGGGTTATGGCAAATCGTTTGAAGGAGGTGTTACCGGAGATAGTTTTGCTCTCTCAGTCCTATGGAGTCATAGGCCGGGACATCGCAGACTCTGTGGTCTCAATCCGAGATGCAATAGAGCTCATGGAAGAGAGTGGGAGGGAGGCTTATGTATTAAAGATAGCTCAAGAGAAAGCCTTTGATAGGGTCTCTCATGAGTTTTTATTGAAGGTTTTGGAAGCATTTGGTTTCAAGGAAAATTTCATTCAGTGGATAAGGATTTTTTATTCAAACATATTTAGCTGTGTTAAATGTAATGGTTTTTATCCAAGTATTTTCCGATACAGAGATCAGTGAGACAGGGTTGTCCCCTGTCCCCATTGTTGTACACATTGGTAGCAGAACCATTAGGTTACATGATGCGAAAGAAACAAGGGGTAGTTGGGATTGTGGTTCCCAGTTCTGGGCTGGTGTCGATGATACACCAATATGCAGATGACACAACCTTAACATTGAGAAATGGGGAGTCAGTGAGGAAAGCTATGGATGTAGTGGAGGAATATTGCAGAGCTTCAGGAGCCAGAGTGAATTATAGTAAGTCCCAATGCCTGGTTGCAGGGATGGGTAGGGGGGAATGGTTGGGGGAATGTCTCTTTAAGGTGGTGGAGGTTTTGGAAGTTCTGGGGGTGCATATGGGGTGCAAGAAAGACAGGGGTGAAGTGGATCGATTAAATTGGGAACAGAAGGTTATGAAAATTAAAAAGATTTTGGGAAGATGGGAAAGAAGGTGGTTGAAAGTGCAAGGAAGAGCGACAGTGGTGTCTGCTCTCCTGCTATCTAAGCTATGGTACTTATTGACGGTGGAGGATATTCCTGAGTGGGCGGAAAAGTCCATCCGAGAGGCTTGTGTGAGGTTTTTATAGGAAGGGAAATCAGCCTTGGTGGCTTACAATACCATCATTGGACGGAGAAATCAGGGAGGTCTCAATTTCCCAGATATTGATTTGAAGAAGAAATCCTTTAGAATCAAAAGGGTGAAGAGATTTCTTCAGAAGTCAAATACAAGTTTTTGGAAGAGTTGTTTTGAGCATTTTTAAAAACGAAGTGGGATAGGAGGGCAGGGGATATTGTATATGGAATACAATAATATGTTTTTGAAATCGATAAAACTTCTCCCTAGGTTTTATAAGGGGGTTGTAGAGACTTGGGCCCAATTTTTAAAAAGTGTGCAGTTTATGCCCAAGGGGGCTGAGGAATTTTTAGAACAGCCCTTATTTTTGAACAGGTGGGTCAACATCAAAGGAGAGGTTTTATTTAATCAAGCTTTTATAAAAGCTGGGATTATATCTGTGAAAGATGTATTATACGAGGTGATTCCAGGTTGGTTGCCGGAAGCGATAGTGAGGGACATGGGCCTAGAAATTCACTATGGCCCCGCCAGCTGGCTAGCGCCCAAAAGTTAGCGCTGGGCGCGGAGCCATTTGCGACCGTCAGATATTCACTTTTTGCGCCCCAAGTCGGAACTGGGCGCTATTCCAGGGTGTGCCCGCCCCCGCTTGGGGCGCTGAAACTGAATTTCAGCGCTCTAGGTGCCGCTGCGCCACCCGATGCGGTGCGGCAGGCTGCGGTACTGCAGGCCTCCTCCTTCTCTTAAGGTGGAGGTGCCTGCAACGGGGAGATTGCCGCTGGATTGTGCTGGCAAATGAGCCCGGCACCACGGAGAAGTGCCGGGCTCGCGGAAAGCAGCCGGCAATGCCGCGGGGGGGGGGTGGTGGAGGAGGCCGGGGAAGGAGGTGCGGGCAGGCGGCCGCGGAAAAAGCAGCCGGCCGCACCTCCACCTTTATGCGCCCCACTAAGGCTGCAGTAAGGCCCTGGTCTCCGGATGTCAGTAGCGGCCGCCACGGAGGAGGCGGCGACAACTGAATATGGGGGTCGGGCCGGCATCGGGGCGGAAACGGGGCACTGCGCACACCGATGACGTCATCGGTGCCGGCGCAGCGCTACCGGCTACCGCCGCCATTACCGCCGAGCTCAATATCAGCGCAACCTCCTCTACTGGCGCAGAAGCCCTCTTTAGGCGGTAACTTGGCGCAAAGCTTGCAGCGCCTTACTGAATTTCTAGGCCATGGTGTGGGAGGAGGATCAGGAGGTAGAGGGAAAAGCAATAGGAATCATGTATGAGAAGATTGTGAGGGCAATGCCACAGGATTGGATGGAAGAAATAAATGCGGAAATCTCCAAAGGAAGTAAAATGCGTCCTGCTTTTCCAAGCTTTGTACTGGAGAAAGGGGGAGAGTTGGTTCAATTTGACAACTGTAATACTCGAGATTTCTATGAGGTATTCAGAGAATGGAGATTCAAGATACCTGCTGGTCAGGAGTTTTGTCAGAGTATATACCCACAGCTGGACTTCAACAGGATTTGGAAGGGAGTGTGGGCGAATTTTAAATGCCGAGAATGGATTGAACTGGATTTCAAATTGGCTCATAACCGGATTTTTACCATGACGGTCTTGTGCAAGATTGGACGAGTGGAGGCGGCAACTTGCCCAATGTGTGGGACACGGGATGAGACTCTGTCCCATTTACTGGTGTTATGTCCGCAGTTAAATGACTTTAAGTACTATGTTCGACAGTTGTGTGAAGCTTTTTTGCTGGGTGGGGACCGAACAGCGAGAATGGGAATCCCGCGGGACTCAATTTTGAGATGGGGATTGCAGGAGAGTCTGCCCGAGTCTAGCGGAGCAGCAATTAATTTAATGTTCAGTTTGGCTAGATTCGTGATTGTGCAAAGAAGGAATGCTCTGTTTTTTAAGGGGAGGAGAATCAATCTAAAAGAGTATTTTAAATATAAGCTAAAAGATCATTATAAGGCTCTGTGGATGTTTTATTCAGAAAGGAATTTAAGGACAGTATTTTACAACCAATTTTTAAAGTACAATCGATTAATATATGTTACAGGTGACAAATTAAACTTCAGGTTTTGATGTTAAAATGTGGTGGCGGAATGGCTGTGCAGAGCGGCGGAATTGATTTGTATCATACAATGAAATGATCATGATGTTGTAAATGTTCTTAATGTTCAATAAAGTATATTAATTTAAAAAAAAGTGGGTAGCACACTCGCCTCTGAGTCAGAAGGTTGTTGGTTCAAATCCCATTCCCGGGACGTGAGCATATAAAGCTAGGCTGACACACCCAGTGCAGTGCTGAGGGAGTGCTGCACTGTCAGAGGTGCTGTCTTTCAGATAAGATCTTAAACTGAGGCCCTGTCTGCTCTCTCAGGTGGATGTAAAAGATCCCATGGCACTATTTCAAAGAAGAGCAGAGGAGTTCTCCCCGGTGTCCTGGGGCCAATATTTATCCCTCAACCAACATAACAAAAACAGATTATCCGGTCATTATCACATTTCTGTTTGTGGGAGCTTGCTGTGCGCAAATTGGTTGCCACGTTTCCCACATTACAACAGTGACTCCATTTCAAAAGTACTTCATTAACTGTAAAGTGCTTTGAGATGTCCTGTGGTTGTGAAAGGCGCTATAGAAATGCAAGTCTTTCTTACTCTCTGCTTTCTGTCTCTTAGCCACTGCAGGGAAAGAATTCTGGAGCACCGCACTTTAGGAAGGACATGAAGGCTTTGGAAAGGGTGCAGAACAGATTTACTTGAATGGTTCCGGGGATGAGGGATTACAGTTATGTGGATAGACTGGAGAAGCTGGGGTTGTTCTCCTCGGAGCAGAGAAGGCTAATAGGAGATTTGGTAGAGGTGTTTAAAATCATGATTTAGATAGGGCAAAGAAAGAGAAACTGTTTCCAATCGCTGAAGGGTCGATAAGCAGAGGGCACAGATTTAAGGCGATTGGCCAAAGAACCAGAGGCGAAATGAGAAAAACTTTTTTACGCAACGAGGGGTTAGGATTTGGAATGCGCTGCCTGATAGGGCGGTGGATACAGATTCAATAGTAACCTTCAAAAGGGAATTGGATCAATAGTTGAAGGAGAAACAATTGCAGGGATCTGGGGAAAGAGCGGGGGAGTGGGACTGACTGGATTGATCTTCGAAAGAGCCGGCGCAGACTCAATGGGCCAAATGGCTGCCTTCTGTGCTGTACTATTCTACGATTCTATGTATTCTAAATAAATGTGTTGTCTCCATCTCCGACACTGAGGAGAACTGAGAGACAAGGGCAAGTTTCTGGTTATCTATGCTGTAAAACATTTAGTTGCCCTTTTCTTACTGAATTCCTAACTATTTTATGAAGCTTGTAAGATTTGCAAAATTTCTACATTTCCCTGAAGGTTATTATTAATAAACGGGACCCTGCGTGGACATTTTAAATTAAAAAGGGTACCCAAGATGGCGTCTGTGCCTCGTGGCAGAAAGCCTGTGAGATTTTAAAATGGACTCTGCAACGCAGACAGCTTGTGGATCGAAGCCAAAGCTGCAGTTTCTGTGAAGAGAGACTTTGTATTTTGAAACCAGACAGGACTCTGAATTATATATTAGACCGAATTGGAGATGAATCTAAAATCAGTTTAGGCCTATAGTTAAGGCCATCAAGCAGTCTACATATATAATCGGAAACAGATTAAGAGAGCCATCGAGGCTGGACAGGCCCATCAAGGAACTTTCATGACAATGCAAGTTAATTATCGGGCCGGTAGATGCGATTACCGGCCATCTAAAACCAGTTAGTATGGATTGCTACCATTATTTAAAATAGCCCGCCAAGATTAAGACAAAGAACTAACCTGATTTGGCGCGCAGATAAGGGTTTTCAAAAAGAGTATAATTGAAGGCCCCCGGGTAGCAATCGCTTTCTTCTCTTCTCTTCTCTCCGCTCTTCGGCTCTTCGCCCTCGTGGCTGTCGCTCTTTCCCCGTCCTGCGCTTACCCCCTGGCCTTTACCCGTGCCTTTCTCCACTCCATCTGGAATCGCCCCGGCACCGTATTGGACGGACACGGACAATTCAGGACAGGCGAGGCGGGACACGACGAGGGGAGGAGGGAAGACCACCTGAGGAAGGCCAACTGAGGAGACGAACTGAGGAGACGGGCTGAGGGTAGGCTTCAAATTATCGGGCCTCAGCCTTAGCCGACCTGCGAATATCTGCACACCAACTTAAACTGATGGCTGTCGACAAAGAATCGTCCCTGCAAGGTGAAGTACCCAAACAGAGACTTTAACTTTGGGGTACTCGAACCTGGACAACGCCCTTGCAGCGCCCGGAGACCATGTGATGACGGCAGGCTCCAGGGAGCACCAAGAGCGAATCCCGAACCCCGCCGCTGTTTTGAGTCCAACAAACCCTTTTGATTGGTGAGCATGAAGTTCTGACCCCTCATAGCTTAACCTAGTTAGGTATAGGGGGTGGGATAAGGATAAGGGGATTGTTAAGATTGTTGTTTGCCCTCGGTGTGCCGTGTGTTCCCCATTCCCTGTATAAGTATAGTTATTCTTTCGTATTTTTGCCTGTAGAAGTGTACACTAGTAATTTTCCATAAGATTGTATCCATTCTTCCTCTTCAATAAAATCTTGGTTTTTGTTTACATCCAACCACCTGTCTACTCGAGTTTTCTGTACCGCCGCCTTGTACCTAAGTCCGGTGTCTAGAACCCAGGGGCGTGGGAGCGATTCGAACCGCTCATAAAACAGTCAGAGGCATAACTGTCTGGACCCCACAGGCCGCCCCCTACAAGCTATTGTCCATTTGATTACGTGCCACTTGCAGGAGGATCACGTTCATTATATTGAGGTGGTACTGTATTTGGTTAATCCTGTGCTGGGGAGAATTGCAAGCTTAAGGATTGAAGCAATTCCTTCTTGGTACCTGAGTTAATTTGGGTCAGCGGCTGGTTGAAGTACTGCCATGTTCCTGATGGTGGTGATGTCGAGCTGTTTAAACCCAATCAGCATAGAAATATAGAAGATAGGAGCAGGAGTAGGCCATTCGGCCCCTCGAGCCTGCTCCGCCATTCAATGAGATCATGACTGATCATCCAAATTCAGTACCCTGTTCCTGCCTTCTCTGCATATCCCTTGATCCCTTTAGCCGTAAGAAATATATCTAACTCCTTCTTGAATATATTTAATGAATTGGCCTCAACTGCCATCTGTGGTAGAGAATTCCACAGGTTCACCACTCTCTGGGTGAAGAAATTCCTCCTCATCTCTGTCCTAAATGGCTTACCCCTTATCCTTAGACTGTGACCCCTGGTTCTGGACTCCCCGACCATCGGGAACATCCTTCCTGCATCTAGTCTGTCTAGTCCTGTTAGAATTTTATAAGTTTCAATGAGATCCCCTCTCATTCTTCTAAACTCCAGCGAGTATAAGCCCAATCGACCCAATCTCTCCTCATACGTCATTCCTGCCATCCCAGGTATCAGCCTGGTGAATCTTCGCTGCACTCCTTCCATGGCAAGAACATCCTTCCTCAGATAAAGCGACCAAAACTGCACACAATACTCAAGATGTGGTCTCACCAAGGCCCTGTACAACTGCAGCAAGACATCCCTGTTCCTGTACTCAAACCCTCTCGCTACGAAGGCCAACATACCATTTGCCTTCTTAACCGCCTGCTGCACCTGCATGTTTATCTTCAGCGACTGGTGCACAAGGACGCCCAGGTCTCGTTGCACTTCCCCTTCTCCCAATCTATTGCCATTCAGATAATAATCTGCCTTCCTGTTATTGACACCAAAGTGGATAACCTCGCATTTATCCACGTTATATTGCATCTGCCATGCTTCGGCCCAATCACCCAACCTGTCCAAATCATACTGGAGTTTCTGGACATCCTCCTCACAGCACACACGCCCACCCAGCTTTGTGTCGTCTGCAAACTTGGAGATATTACATCTAGTTCCCTCGTCTTGATCATTAATATATATTGTGAATAGCTGGGGTCCAAGGACCGATCCCTGCGGTACCCCACTAGTCACTGCCTGCCACTCGGACAAAGAGCCGTTTATTCCAACTCTTTGCTTTCTGTCTGCCAACCAGTTCTCTATCCAAGTCAATACCTTGCCCCCAATCCCATGTGCCTTAACTTTACACGCTAATCTCTTATGCGGGACCTTATCGAAAGCCTTTTGAAAGTCCAAAAACACCACATCCACTGGTTCTCCCTTATCTATTTTCCCAGTTACATCCTCAAAAAATTCCAGTAGATTAGTCAAGCACGATTTACCTTTTGTAAATCCATGCTGACTTTGTCCGATCTGGTCGCTGTTTTCCAAGTGCTCTGCTATTACATCTTTTATAATGGACTCTAGCGTTTTCCCCACTACCGATGTCAGGCTTACCAGTGCCAGGAACCATATCAGTTCTGGTTCTGGCTCTACTGAACAGGCAGTATTGATCTTAAACACCACATCGCACTAAATATTCTACAAAGATAACTGGACACTTGCAACTAGTGCTCCTTTGGTACGTATTCCCTTGCTGTGTTGTATCTGGAGATTTGTGTGCTTATTATTTTAAGTTCAACAGCTTGCATTTATATAGCGCCGTTTACATAGTAAAACGTCCCAAGGAGCGTTAAGAAACAAAATTTGACATCGAGCCACACAGGAAGCTATTAGGACAGGCTTGGCCAACGAGGTAGGTTTTAAGGAGCATCTTAAAGGAGGAGAGGCGGAGAGGTTTAGGGAGGGAATTCCTTAGCATAGGGCCAAGGCAGCTGAAGGCACGGCCGCCAATGGTGCAGCGATGAAGAATCATAAATGCGCAGGAGGCCAGTGTTGGAGGAGCGCAGAGATTGCGGATGGTTGTGGGGCCGGAGGAGGTTACAGAGATAGGGAGGGGGGGAGCGAGGCCATGGAGGGATTTGAAAATAAGGATGAGGATTTTAAAATCGAGGCGTTGCCGAACCAGGAGCCAATATAGGGGCGTTGGGTGAACGGGACTTGAGATACGGGCTGCAGAGTTTTAGATCAGCTCAAGTTTACGGAAGGTGGGAAGTTGGAGGCCGGCCAGGAGAGCATTGGAATCGTCGTGTCATTTTAGATTGAAGCATATAAGAGTCTGAAGGGGCTTGACGGGGTAGGCGCAAAGAGGATGTTTCCCCTCGTGGGGGAATCTAGAACTAGGGGGCAGAATTTCAGAATAAGGGGGCACCCTGTTAAATCGGAAATGAGGAGGAATTTCTTCTCTCAGAGGGTCGTGAACCTTTGGAATTCTCTTCCCCAGAGAGCTGTGGAGGCTGGGTCATTGAATATATTCAAGGTGGAGAGAGACAGATTTTTGAAAGGTAAGGGAGTGAAGGGTTATGGGGAGCGGGCAGGGAAGTGGAGTTGAGGCCAAGATCAGGCCAGCCATGATCTCATTGAATGGCGGAGCAGGCTCGAGGGGCCGAATGACCGACTCCTGCTCCTACATCTTATGTTCTTATGAGTTTGGAGGTAACAAAGGCATGGATGAGGGTTTTAGCAGCAGATGAGCTGAGGCAGGGGCGGAGACAGACGATATTACGGGGAGTAAGTGGTTCAATTCATAAATTGATTATGAAACTTGTTTACAATTGGACATCGTGAAAAGCAGGCTTCAATGATAGGAGAGATGTATCCCATCCATTAACATGTCTGACTTATTATAAAGAGGGAGGGTCCCTTTATCACGCAGGTTCCAACTTGGAAATGTGCCTGGCGGTTAACAGTGATACACACTGGCAGCATAAAAAGCCGACCCACGCCGGGTCCCGTCTCCTGGAGGCGGGAAGGGGATTACTGCCACTTAACTGCCTGTTAACAGGTAGTTAACAGGCAGATAAGAGGATTTTCCCCATTTTGCCCTCACAAGTGCGGGCTTCCCGAAGGCTCTGAAACCTGCCAGGGTCACCGAGGTGAGCAGTGGGTCTGCGGGGATCGGAGGGGTGCAAAAGTGCACTGTGAAGGTAAGTGATGGGTGCAAGTGTGGAGAGGTGAGTATGTGAGGTAAGTGGAAAGTGTTAGAAAAAGTTTACTTACCTTTGTTTCTTCCTGTAGGCTTCAGTCGGTGGGTATGCGCAGAGTCTCACACCTCCGCGGTAGAGATGACAGATGGCCGCTGCATTCTCCAATGCAGCAACCATCTCATTTCTGCTAAAGAAAGAAGTTTGATAAGGTCTTGAATTCAAGAACTCATCAAACTACAGGTAATGTCAGTGTTTGACAGCTTCACAGAGCTGTGCTGTCAAACGATGACAATTCACCAGTCAAAAATTTATGAGAGATGAAACGTCATACACTGACGTTCTCTGTAACCGGCTTTCCCTTAATTGGACTGCTAAACCCGCTGGGCGGGCTCAACAAGGTCAATCAAGGGAAAATAGCGTGGGTTGGCCAGAAATCGATGGAGGCGGGACTGAAACCCGACAAGTGGGAGTCCCGCCTCCAAAAGCTCCCCATTGGCAAAATCCAGCCCCCTCAGTCTGTGCAAAAACGCACAGCACCTGCCTTAATTCTAGCCCGGCGCTCAGCGAGCAGAATATGTGCAAATGTACTAACTCACAAAATTCCTGTTGATGTAACCAAACAGAAACTCTATTTTGGTTCCAGTTCTATATTAGCAGAGATCTATCAATATTAATAGGGTTAGATTGCGAGGCCAGACTTGCATTCCCTTCAATATAGAAGATTAAGGGGTGATCTACTTGAGGTGTTTAAGATGACTAAAGGGTTCGATAGGGTAGATGGAGAGAAACTATTTCCTCTGTTGGGAGAGCCCAGAACAAGGGGGCACAACCTTAACATTTGAGCCAGGCCGTTCAGGGGTTGTTGTTGTTAGGAACGCGCTGCCTGAGAGGGCGGTGGAAGCAGATCCAACAGTAACTTTCAAACGGCAATTGGATATATAATTGTAAAGGAACAATTAGCAGGGCGATGGGGGAAAAGCAGAGGAGTGGGATTAATTGGATGGCGCTTTTCAAAGAGCCGGCACAGGCCTGATGGGCTGAATGGCCTTTCCCTGTGCTGAAAGACTCTGTGGGCTCGATTTTAACAGCCACGAGGGGGCGGGTTTGGAGGCGGGCCAGCTGCGAAAATCGGGAAAAATGGCTTCAGACACCCAACCCGCCTCCATCCCGCCCCCACGCGATTTTCGTGGGTGTTTGTTGAGCCGCTCCCAAACTGACCCGACTCCAACCGGTGGGACAGGTAGTTAAGGCCTTGCTAATCCTAGTTTGATGGAGGTTTCCCATCTTCGTGCCTCCGGCTCCTGTTTCCCGTCTTGTCAGAAACAGTCCAGCTGCAATGAGGCGGGTTGGTGGAGGACATGATCTGTAGTCATTATTGGTGCAGCACTTTAAAAGCGCTCCTGGAACATGGCTGACATTCAAATGCAACAACTTTGTTGTTGGAGGTTTGGGATAAGATTTTGCAAATCTACTGACCTTGTGACTGGCCAAGCTGACACACATCTGCTGTTTGAACTGATTGGAATAATTTCAGGCCACTTTGAGTGTGCGCTTGCACGCTTCTTGCCTCAACTGGAATCTATAACAAGGGGATGGGAACCGTTTACATCCTCTCATCCTGGTCGTCAGATTCGGAGGAAGAGCAGCGCGGCTTAGTGCTGCCGGATGAACAATTGGCTCAGCACACAGCCTCCTTGGAGGAAGATGAAGAGGACGAGGAGGAGGATGAGGACGAGGACGGGGAGCGATGCCTTGCGGGGCCGGATGTGGCCAATCCAGCAGCAGGCGACCACATTGCTGGCCGTCAGGCAAGGGATGCACTCAGTCATGGTAAATTCACGTAAGCTTATGCTTCAACCACAGGTGGCCGGCACATGGAGATGAATATAAGTCCGACAGTCTCAAGCCCCAGGCATCATCTGTCCAATAAACGGTGGTTTGTGCTCAGTGTCACCACCAACATTCTACATGGAAATCGCCCCGAGCCGTCACTCTTGAACTTCCATTTCCCTGAACTCAGAGGCCACACTTTAGGTGACCTCAGCAGCTCATTAAACCATTTTCGACACTAAACCCATGTGCGTCTGCACACAGACCTCAAGCTCACCTCCTCAGCAATTTGCAGCCAAGCTGCCTTGGTTTGCTGAGGAGACCCTCCTCCTTCCGTTTCCAGAGAAGAGGACCTCCTGACGTCCTCTAACTCCCTCAGCAAGAGCATGGAGAAAGACCTCATTGAACCTGGGTGCAGCCTTAGTTTTTGGGGGCTCCCATTCCTGCAGCTCCCAGCACCTTTCAGAGAAAAAAGCATTAATATTACGAAGCAAATGATTGGAACACATCTGGCATCTTTTTCATTTCATAGTCAGATAATAAAGTCATATATCAAAAAATCATGAATCTCTTTCTGGAATTATATGACCAGCAATATCATTCATTAAATATTGCTCAGAACAGACGCTGTCAACTCCCCTTTCAAGATAATTTTTTAAAAATTCGTTCACGGGATGTGCGCGTCGCTGGCAAGGCCGGCATTTATTGCCCATCCCTAAGTGCCCTCGAGAAGGTGGTGGTGGTGAGCTGCCTTCTTGAACCTCAGAGGGCAGTTAAGAGTCAACCACATTGCTGTGGGTCTGGTGTCACATTATCGGCCAGGCCGATAATAAAGCCCCAAGCCATCCCAATGACATTGGTATGCAAAGAGGACGTGGCCCCTTTAAACTTTCCAATAAACAAGGCGTCATGGGAGGCCTGCTGTGTTTGTGGGTCATCGAAACCTTGTGGAAGAAGCTTTTAGTTCAGAACTGAACACTTGTACAAAACGGCAACAAATCTCTCTGCGGCGCACATGAAAAGCTTGACATACAGATTGTTGTCTTGAATTCGGTTGCTGGTGCAGTTGTTTGTGGGAGACTCCCACCCAGGAGTAAAGATTATTCCCTTATTCTGGGATAAGCCACAAGTTCCGCCAGATAAACACGGAGGACCAAGAACATCAACTTTTAGCTCCACCATGAACTCTGTATACTCCAAACAACTCCATTACACCAACATCAACTTGTATTTATATAGCGCCTTTAACGTAGTAAAACTTCCCAAGGCGCTGCACAGGTGGAAGGATAGTCTCATCTCACCTCTGGAATTCAACTCTTTTGTCCATGATTGGACCAAGGCTGCAATGGTACACTTTCCGAAATATAGAGGAGGTATGAAAGAGAGGCTGCTGCCTGGGAACTCTGCCAGAGGCTGTTGGCAAACTATAGCAACCCGACTACCAATCAATACAATGCCAGCAAAATGACCCCCTCCGGAGGTTTATCAGCCACTCCTCGCTGAGGACTCAGTCAACAAGAAAAACTGCAAAACTCCGTCAACAAGAAAAGCTGAAAAACTGGACTCTGGACTCTCCTGATTACAGGACTTGCATCTGGAAAAAAAAAACAAGTCTGCTCTTGCCTTTTGAAGGACGAGTTGCTTTATAAAGTTGTAAACCTTTCATTCATTTATATAAAGCATAAACTGAAGCAAAAGCGTTAGGTGCTGGGTGCTTCTGAAACGTTGAGAATGGCAATCGTGGAGCAGTTGTTGGAGGGGGCACCTCTTTGTTGGCTTCGATATCTCGATCTACAAACCCTCCTGATCTTCCTGGCGGTGTTTTTAACCATGATGTCTGTGATGAAAGTCAGGCGATCTAGCGGACTACCCCCAGGACCACCCATGTGGTCACTCGCTGGAAACATCTTCATCGGGGGACAGGCGCCCCACCTGGCTCTCACTGAGGTAATGGCTGCTCCCGCTCCCAATCTTTCTCCGTCTCTTATTTGATTGAAGCCTAAGTCTCGATTTGTGATTGTTTTGTTTGACTTCTATGTTAAGGAGATAAAATATATTCCCAAGCCTGTAAGGATAAATGTTGCACATCTCTCACTTTGTTTGTTGCCTCTAGTCCCTGGTTACTCAGTTTGGGTGGGGCGGGGGATTAGTGATTTACTACTTCCTGCAGGGGATGTGCACACAATATTGGAGGAAAAGCTCTAGTTATGAGCAAAGGCTAGAGAATCTGGGGCTTTTTCTTTCCATCGGAACAGATTAGGCGAAGAGGAGATTTGGCAAGAGGTGATAGGAGGGGTTTTTGATAAGCGGGGAGCCGTATTTCCATTGGTCACACAAGGGCATAAAATACCAGAGAGCAAAGGGAGCGGTCATAGAATCCGAGAATGACACAGCACAAAGGAGGCCACTCGGCCCATCGTGTCTGTGCCGGCTCTTTGGTAGAGCTCTCCAATTAGTTCCACTTCCCCCGTAGACCTGCAAATTTTTCCTCTTCAAGTATTTATCCAATTCCCTTTTAAAAGTTATTCAATCTGCTTCCGCTGTCCTTTCAGGCAGTGGGTTCCAGATCATAAGATCTCGCTGCATACATTTTTTTCTCCTCCTGTCTCCACTGGTTCGTTTGCCAACTGCCTTAAAGCTGTGTCCTCTGGTTACCGACCCCTCCCACCAGCGGGAAGCAGTTTTTTCCTTATTTGCTCTATCTTCATGATTTTGAACACCTCTCTCATCTTTCAAACTCCGAGGCCGAGAAATTGGTTCTCGCTCGGAACGGGTAGGCTCGAGTCTCACCTGGTATTGGGCCCTGGGTCTCCTCTACACGAGGCCTACGCGCTGCCTGTTGGACATCACCAGACAGCTCACCGGCAAAGAGGATTTGCGTTTCGTGCATCTCACTTTTATTTTTTGGTGAGGATTAGTCTTGGATCAGGCGGAGTCGAGAGTTTTTCCTCTGGAGCAGGAGGAGGCAGTGCCCCACACAAGGAATCCTCAGGCCTTTCCAGACCCGCCCTTCACATTCGCTCCCATCACCGGCAGCTGTTTTGCAGGACCTCCCACTCCCCCCCTCCCCCACATCCTCCCAGGACTAACATTATCCCGGGGGACCGTGCCTTGGGTCAGTGGCGGAATTGGCCCCCCGCCCGAATGTCCCCCTCCCCACCGCTCCCCCCCGCCCCGTCCTCCAGGCATCATTCCTGTTGGCTTTAGGCGGGAGACAACGCGGAGAAATGTAAATGAGCCTGTGAGTTAAAATGGCCTGGGCCTCGAGCCAAGGGAGTCCATGGGGGGCTACCCTGCCGCCCCTGCCGCAAGCCCACCGCGAGTGCATCCGGAGTCAAAATCGGGGGCTCCTGTCGGTGTGAAGCTGACAGCCATGCTCAATGTTAAATGGCGCAGGCTAACTTCAGGCAGCCATGGGGGAAGCTCCGTAATATCAGCCATGGGTGCAGTATGCGTTCCTCAGGTGGCTGACCCACTTTACAAGCCTCGATCACCGTCACCATCACAGCAAGGCAGCAGCGAGATACCCTCCAAAAACATTATCGTTGTTTGGCGGTCTTTTATATTGACGTTTCCTGTCCTGGGCCCATATTTAGCCCTGAACCAACATCACTAAAAAACAGATTATCTGGTCAATATCTCATTGCTGATTGTGGGAGCTTGCTGTGCGCAAAATCGGTTGCAGCGTTTCCTACATTACAACAGTGACTACACTTCAAAAAGTACTTCATTGGCTGTAAAGCGCTTTGGGACGTCCTGAGGTCACGAACGGTGCGAGATAAATGCAAGTTCTTTCTTTCTTTCCAATGTCACAGATAGTTCCCTATTTTCTTCAGTCTTCCTTAACTCATAGGGGGCGATTTTGCCAGCCCTGGGGAGGTGGGTTTGGAGGCGGGACTGCCGGGAAAATGGCAGTATCTGGGGGCGGGTACCTATCCCGCCCCAACCCGCCTCTGTGCCATCTTCCCAGGAGGCGGGTACCCGACCCGCACCGGGTCCCATCTCCTCGAGGCGGGAAGGGGTTTGACGTAAGAAAACTACCAGGCACTTGGTCTAAGCGTTAAACAAAGCTTTAATCAACTGTTTTTCAACATGGAGATCTAGTTGTGTCCTTCACTAGTTCCTGTTAAAGAATGTCCTGAGCAAGCTGGGCCCATGCCCGAGTATTTATACTCTCTCTGGACAGCGCCACCCGCAGGCCGCTCAGTATTATTTCATAAGTCATTTCCACATGAATGACAAGATTCATGTCAGGGATTAATGCCAATTAACTGCCTGTTAACAGGTAGTTAACAGGTAGTTAACAGGTAGTTAACAGGCGTTTTTTTGGCTAATCCCTATTTTCAGCCCTGAAGTGTGGGTTTCCCGACGGCTCCGAATCTCGCCAGAGTCAGCGAGGCGGGCCGTTGGTCAGTGGGGGTCGGAGGGGCCGAGATGTCCGGTGTGCAGGTGAGTGATGGGTGCATGTGTGCAGAGGTAAGTGTGTGAGGTGTGTTTAAAATGTTTTAATAAGTTTTACTTAACTTTACTTCTTCCTGCAGGCTTCCTCCCTTCAGGTCTCGGGAGTCCCTCAGCTCACCAGCACAGAAAGCAGAATGGCCGCTGAACTGTCAAAAGCTGCAGCCTCTGCTTTCTGCTCAGGAGAGCTCTGTAACTCGGACTGAGTGACAGGACTGAACTTAGAAGACAGATTGTCAGTGTTTGACAGCTTTACAGAGCTGTCAAACGATGACAATTCATCTGTCAAAAGCTCTTGCCAGATGAAATGTCACTCACTGACGTTCTCTGTAACCGGCTTCCCCTTAATTGGCCTGCTAGGCCCGCTGGGTGGGCTTAACAAGGTCAATCAAGGGAAAATAGCGTGGGTTGGCCACAAGTCGATGGAGGCGGGACTAAAACCCAACAAGCGGGAGTCCCGCCTCCAAAAGCTCTCCATTGACAAAATCCAGCCCATAGAATCGACTTTTAATACCCAAACTTAGAGTCATCTAATCACTACTTTCTGATTGGCCATCTCTTCCCTTTTCAATCTGGGCGCTGTTTCTGCACCACAGAACTTAACCCTTCCTCTAGTTCCTTCAACAGGAACTGGGAAGGCATCTATACAGTAATGTACAGTGATTAACCTTCCTTCAGCCTCAGACGCTATAAAATGGGGAATGAGCCAGTGAATGCAAGAAATATTTAAGAGAACGCCCAGTTCTTTGGAGAGAGGTCTTTAAAATTGTGACGTGGTTCGATAGGGCAGACGTGGAGAAGATGTTTCCACTTGTGGGGGAGACCAGAACCAGGGGCCATAAATATTGGATGGTCACTGAAAAATCCAAGAAGGAATTCAGGAGAAATCTCTTTACTCAGAAAGTGGTGAGAACGTGGAATTCGTTACCACGGTGAGGTGAACAGTATAGATGGATCTAAGGGGAGGCTGGATAAACACATGAGGGAGAAAGAAATAGGAGGGTATGTTGACAGGGTGAGATGATGAGGGGTGGGAGGAGGCTGGTGTGGAGCATATACACCGGCATGGACCTGTTGGTCTGATTGGCCTGTGTAATTCTATGTAATTTTGGAATAAGGAAGCTCCTAAAGCAGTCTGCTATGAAAGTTCATCAAGTAGCGAGATTTGTTTTCAAACTTTTTGGGGGTAAATTGCGGCGAGACGTACAAAAGTGCCCATCATCTTTTTGTTTTTCTTTCCTTCCCTTTCCCCCAAAAACAGCTTTCCAAGAAGTACGGGAACATTTTTACGTGCTATGCAATGGGGATACCTATCGTTGCCCTCAATGGGTTTCAGATCATTCAAGAGGCCCTCGTCCAAAACAGTAGAGAATTTGCAGGGCGGCCACATTTTCCTCTACTTGATGATTTGACGAAAGGTCAAGGTATTAAGCTTTTATGAGTTTGTTTCATTTTCCTGTAACGCCCTGGAAAGTTACTGTAACAACAACAACTAGCATTTACATAGCGTCTTTAAGGTAGTAAAACGTCCCAAGGCGCTTCACAGGAGCGTTATCAAACAAAATTTGACCCCGATTCACATTTGGGGATAATAGGACAGGTGACCAAAAGCTTGGCCAAAGAGGGAGGTTTTAAGGAGCGACTTAAAGGACGAGATAGAGGTAGAGAGGCTCAGGGAGGGAATTCCAGAGCTTAGGGCCCAGGCAGCTGAAGGCACGGCTGCCGATGGTGCGGCGATTAATATCGGGGATGCGCAAGAGGGCAGAATTAGAGGAGCGCAGAGATCTCGGAGGGTCGTGGGGCTGGAGGAGGTTACAGAAATAGGAAGGGGGGCGAGGGCCATGGACGGATCTGAAAACCAGGATGAGAATTCTAAAATGGCGGCGTTGCCAGACCGGCAGCCAATGTAGGTCAGCGAGCACAGGGGGTGATGGGCCAACGGGACTTGGTGCGAGTTAGGACACGGGGCAGCCAAGTTTTGGATGAGCTGAAGTTCACAGAGGGTGGCAGGTGGGAAGACCCTCAGTGCTTAAGTACATTGACTGGGGTGAAACCGAGCCACACGTCAACGATCCCAGATTTGATCCCTGATCTGTGCCGAGTTATCTGGGCTCAGCTGGAGTGACAGTACTGCAGGGGCGGGAAACAAATTGGGCTAGAGCTCCTGTTCTTGATTGCTAATCTAGGTGACAGCCTCGGGTCAGTGGTAAGCACTCTCGCCTCTAAATTCAAGCCCCACTCCAGAGACTTGAGCACGTATTCCAGGCTGAATCTTCAATCCAGTACAGTGGGAGCTCCGCTGCACTGTCGGAGGTGCCGTCTTTCGGATGAGCCATTAAGCCGTTTCCCCTCTCAGGTCCACTATTCGATGGGGGGTAGGGGAGTTCTCCTTGGTACCCTGGCGAAGATTTATCCCTCAACCAACGTCCCTAAATCAGATTATCTGGTCATTTATCTTATTGTTGTGTGCAAATTGGCTGCCAATTTTTCCTGCATTACAGCTGTGGCTGTGCAAATCGAAAAGCACTTCATTGGTAGTAATGCCCTCCCAAAGCTCACTATCCATTCTCACACAGGATGAAGAATGGCCGCCACCATCGTATGATCAGAATGAGTTATGACCTTCAGAAAAGAATGACATAGTATTTACAGCACAGAAACAGGCCATTCGGCCCAACTGGTCTGTGCTGGTGTTTTTGCTCCACACGAGCCTCCTCCCACCCCTCTTCACCTAACATCAGCATATCCTTCTATGCAGTGTGTAACACCTACAAGATGCACTGCAGCAACTCGCCAAGGCTCCTTCGGCAGCACCTCCCAAATTAGATTGAAGGCTATGCTATGTGATCATTAAAGGTTGAGGTCAGAGGCTGGGTATTCTGCGGCGAGTGTCTCACCTCCTGACTCCCCAAAGTCTTTCTACCATCTACAAGGCACAAGTAAGGAGTGTGATGGAATACTCTCCACTTGCCTGGATGAGTGCATCTCCAACAACACTCAAGAAGCTCGACACCATCCAGGACAAAGCAGCCCGCTTGATTGGCACCCCATCCACCACCTTAAACATTCATTCCCTCCACCACCGGCGTACCGTGGCTGCAGTGTGTACCATCTACAAGATGCACTGCAGCAATTCGCCAAGGCTTCTTCGGCAGCACCTCCCAAACCCGCAACCTCTTCCACCTAGAAGGACAAGGGCAGCAGGCGCATGGGAACACCACCAGCTCCAAGTTCCCCTCCAAGTCACACACCATCCTGACTTAGACGTATATCGCCATTCCTTCATCGTCGCTGGGTCAAAATCCTGGAACTCCCTCCCTAACAGCACTGTGGGAGCACCTTCACCACACGGACTGCAGCGGTTCAAGAAGGCGGCTCACCACCACCTTCTCAAGGGCAACTAGTGATGGGCAATAAATGCTCGACGCCCACATCCCACAAATGAATTTAGAAAAAATCAGCTTATCCTTCTGTTCCTTTCTTCCTCATGTGTTTATCTAGCTTCCCCTTAAATGCATCTATACTATTCGCCTCAACCACTCTGTGTGGGAGCGAGTTCCACATTCTCACCACTCCCTGGGTAAAGCGGTTTCTCCTGAATTCCCTACTGGATTTATTGTTGACGTTCTTGTATTGATGACCCCTAGTTTTAGTCTCTTGCAGAAGTGGAAACATCTCTACGTCTACCCTATCAAACCCCTTCATAATCTTAAAGACTTTTATTAGGTCACCTCTCAGCCTTCTCCTTTCTAGACTCTGTTTAATCTTTCCTGATAGGCATAACTTCTCAGTTTTGGTATCATTTTGTGCACCTTCTCCAGTGCCTCTATAACCTTTAATAAGGTATGGAAAAGTGCAATGGAGAGAAAGAAGTTGGCTGTTATCTATGAAAGGGTTTTAGTTATGTTGGAGGGAAATCTAACACAAGCATGTTTTGTGGTTTGTTTTGAAGACAACAAACTATCGCCACGCACCCCGCAGGTAGAGCTTCCTACTTGTTTCTAGAATTAAAGGCGCTAGATTCTCTTTTCGGGCTGGTGTAGCGGGTGGAGCAAGACTTTCGCCCACCCCTCCCTCCGACTCCACCCCAATCCCAACTCATGTGAGGTGTTCTCGCCAAAACAGAGACTCTCTACCCACTGTTTCCATCTGCCTGAAGATGAGCCAGACCATTCTCAACCTTGGTGTTGTGTTTTGACCCCGAGATGAGCTTCCGACCACATATCCGCTCCATCACCAAGACCGCCTACTTCCACCTCCGCGACACCGCCCGATTCCAACCCTGCCTCAGCTCATCTCCTGCCGGAAGCTTCATCCATGCCTTGGTTAACTCTAGACTTGACTATTCCAAGGCTTTCCTGGCTGGCCTCCGACCTTCCACCCTACATAAACTTGCGCTCACCCAAAACTCTGCTGCCCGTATCTTAACTCGCACCAAGTCTCGTTCACCCATCACCCCCTCTGTGCTTGTTGACCCACATTGTCTCCCGTTCCGACAACACTGCAATTTCAAAATCTTCACCCATGTTCTCAAATCCTTCCACTGCCTCACCCCTCCCTGTCTCTGTAACCGCCTCACCCCTCCCTGTCTCTGTAACCGCCTCACCCCTCCCTGTCTCTGTAACCGCCTCACCCCTCCCTGTCTCTGTAACCGCCTCACCCCTCCCTGTCTCTGTAACCGCCTCACCCCTCCCTGTCTCTGTAACCGCCTCACCCCTCCCTGTCTCTGTAACCGCCTCCAGCCCAAAAGCCTTCGAGATCCCTCCTCTACTCCCTCTTCACCCACGACTGTGTGGCTGTTCATGGTTCCAACACCATCATCAAGTTTGCGGATGATACCATGGTAGTAGGCCAGATCACCAACAACGATGAGTCAGCCTACAGGGAGGAGGTCCAGCATCTCGTGAAGTGGTGCGCCGATAACAACCTGGCCCTTAACATCAAGAAAACCAAAGAAATCATTGTGGACTTCAGGAAGTCTAAAGGCGGAAGTCACACCCCCATCCACATCAATGGGGCTGTGGTGGAAAGGGTGGACAGCTTTAAGTTCCTCGGAGTCCACATCACGGAAGACCTCTCCTGGTCCATCAATACCTCCTCTCTGGTGAAGAAGGCCCAGCAGCGCCTATATTTCCTAAGGAGGCTGAAGGGATGTAACCTGTCACCCCTGATCCTCTCAAACTTTTACCGCTGCACAATAGAGAGCATCCTGACGAACTGTATCACAGTATGGTATGGCAGCTGTAGCTACTATGACCGGAAAGCCCTGCAGCGGGTAGTCAAAACTGCCCAACGCATTACCGGCACCCGGCTACCGACCATAGAGCACATATGCCAGAAACGCTGTTTACGGAGGTCACGGTCCATCATCAAAGACCCTACCCACCCCAGCCACAGTCTGTTCGCCCTCCTGCCATCTGGGAGACGCCACAGATGCATTTGCACCCGTACGACCAGATTTAGGAACAGCTTCTTTCCCAGGGCTGTCATCCTACTGAACTCCACAAATAAACTCTAAAGCCTGCACATCTGCCAATGCACTTTATTATGGTTATGTTTATGTTAATGTATTACAAGCCAAATGTATGTTGAATGTTTAAATGTCTTAATCTAAATGTACACTCTCGGGAGCCGCAAGCCTACATTTCGTTGTACTGCACTTGTGCACTAACAATGACAATAAAAGTTGATTTGATTTGATTTTTGATTTGATTTGATTCTGGTCTCTTGCGCATCCCTGATTTTAATCGCTTCAGCATTGGCGACCGTGCCTTCAGCTGCCGAGGACCTAAACTTTGGAAATCCTTCCCTAAACCTCTCCACCTCTCCACCTCTCTCTTTTCCTTTAAGATGCTCCTTAAAACCTACCTCTTTGACCAAGCTTTTGATCATCTGTCCTGATGTCTCCTTATGTGGCTCGGTGTCAAAAATGCTTTCACTGGTAAATCTTTTGTGAAGCTCCTTGGGACGTTTTGCTACGTTAAAGGCTCTATATAAATGCAATTTGTTGTTGATGAGGCAGCGGGTCTGTGTCAGAATGGTTGTCATTGTGAGAGCAAAAAAATCAGTGACTGAAAATAGCCATCTTATTCCGACCCAGTCCCAACCAGAAGGGATTTCGTTTCCTAGCGCGAGGCGTCAGATTGTAAGTGAACTACTGGGTCACCGATGTGCTGTGAACTTTCTCTTAGTCCTCAAAAGACAGGTAGAGGAAACTGGTTATTATTATTTATCCACTCTTTTCCCCCTTCCTGCTAGGCATTATCGTGGCCCCCTACGGGAGGTCCTGGAAGCAGCAACGGAGATTTACACTGACGGTTTTACGAAACTTTGGTTTAGGCAAAATTGCCTTTGAGGAGAAAATTCTGGAAGAAGTCCGGTATCTGACTGAAGTCTTTAAAGCATCAAAAGGTAAATTCTGTGTTTTATCTCCTTAACTTGTTATGACAAGGTCACACTAAGGTTGCCAAACCTCCAGGATTATCCTGGAGTCTCCAGCAATTGAAGATTGGTAAGTAGGACACTGCTGGGAGCAACCTCGGGAGACAAAAATCATAGGGCCATTAAAAAAAAAATTGTCTTTCTTTCTCATTTCCTTCAAACTCTTTCATTTACTTGTTATAGTTATGTTTCACTAACGGCCAAGGTTAATCCGATTGGGTAACAGAGTTTGTTCCCTTTCCAATTGAGGTGGGAAGGCAGTGGGCCGGGAGGATTAGCCAATGGCGGGAATGTGGGGGCGGGGTTGTTTGAGGCAGTGGATCATGTGATGGAAGCTCCAGGCATGCACCCAGCAGAGTTGGCAACCCGAGGTCACATGGCATGGCAGCACTCTGCATTGGGATCCTTCACTTCTCATCGCTCCACCATTGGCGGCCGTGCCGTCACCCTGAAGCCTTGCTGTGCATCAAAGGTCTTCATATAATCCTAATCAAGGGTTACTCCTGAAACAAATCCCTCCATGGCCCCGCGCCTCCCTATCTCTGTAACCTCCTCCAGCCCTACAAACCTTCGAGATCTCGGCGTTCTTCCAATTCCGGCCTCTTGCGCATCCCTGATTATAACCGCTCCACCATTGGTGGCCGTGCCTTCAGCTGCCAAGGCCCTAAGCTCTGGCATTCCCTCCCTAAAACTCTTTGTCTCTCTCTCCTCCTTTAAGAGGCTTCTTTGACCACATTTTTGGACACCTATCTTAATATCTCCTTAAGTGGCTCAGGGTGTCAAATTTTGTTTGATAACGCTCCTGTGAAGCGCTTTGGGATGTTTTACTACGTTAAAGGTGCTATGTTAATGCAAGTTGTTGTTGTTATTGTTGGGACGCCCAAGCGGACATCTCAGCAAACTTTATTTCCTAGCCATTATGACCAGTGACCATCTTGTGCACTTTTTGGGACAGTTCCCCATTTATATGGGGTTGCTTCATCAGTGCAGATCTACCTCCGGTAGAAGTGGATGCTTTGCTGCATTCACAATCTTCAGAGGCAACCTCTACAAGACATACAAAGTTCCACTTCCATTGTCTCATAGTCCACAAATGGGCCAGAAGATGCAGATCAACGATCGTGTCAAGGAGCAGAAACAGTTTCCTCAAACAGTTGTATTAAATCTTATAATTTGGATTAAATGTTGATAAATTGTTAAGTTAGCACTTGCTAAGTTGTAGGGCTGGATTTTGTCAATGGGAAGCTTTTGGAGGCGGGACTGCTGCTTGCTGGCTTTCAACCCCGCCTCCATCAGCTTCTGGCCAACCAGCAGGATTTTCCTCTGATTGACCTTGTTAAGCCCGCCCAGCGGGCTCAGCAGGCCAATTAGGGGGAAGTCACTGACAGAGCACATCAACATATGACGTGCCATCTGTCAAGACCTCTTAAAAGAAGAAATGTCAGTGTTTGACAGCTCTATGAAGCTGTCAAACACTGACATTCTGTGTAGTTTGATGAGTCCTTGTGTTCAGGACTCATCAAACCTTTCAACTCTGCATAAATCCTCTGGCTGTTGGTTCAGAGGAGCCAACAGCCAGTCTGTGAAATCTACAATGGAGATGTCAGGACTCTGGATCCACAGCAGCTGAAGTCTGTAGGCAGAAACAAAAATAAGTGAACATTTTATAACACTTTACACTCACCTTACATACTTACCACTCCACACTTGCACCCATCACTCACCTCTACATTGCACTTTCAGACCCCTCCGACCCCCGCAGACCTCCGACTCACCTCCTACAACCTGGCGGGGTTCCCCGAGGTCGGGAAGCCTGCACTGGGAAAGGTAAAATGGGACTGATCCTATCTTCTGCCTGTTAACTACCTGTTAACAGGCAGTTAATAGGATTTAATCCCTTTCCCCCCTCCAGGAGACGGGTCCCAGGGCAAGACGGCTTCCCGTCTCCTGGCAAACGGGCACGGAGGTGGGAGGGGGGCGGGTTCGCCAGCCGCCCCCACGTGCTGCAACTTTACTGGCAGTCTCGCCTCCATACCCGCCTCCTCGGGGCTGAGAAAATCCAGCCCGTAGTGTTAGTCATTAACTTTTTGTTAAGGACTATACTCCCAACTAATGACTTGCTTGAGGGCCACAGTCAGGATAACTACAACACATGGAATCATGAGGCAGAGGACGATGTGTGCGATTCTCTCCCCAGGGTAAACTCCTAATTTTGCTCACTCCAATCTGCACTGTTACCAAGTAAAGGACAGGCAGTTAAACATAGAAACATAGAAGATAGGAGCAGGAGTAGGCCATTCGGCCCCTCGAACCTGCTCCGCCATTCAATGCGATCATGGCTGATCATCCAAACTCAGTACCCTGTCCCCGCTTTCTCCCCATATCCCTTGATCGCTTTAGCCTTAAAAAATATATCCAACTCCTTTTTGAATATATTTAATGAATTGGCCTCTACTGCCTTCTGTGGTAGAGAATTCCACAGGTTCACCACTCTCTGGGTGAAGAAATTCCTCCTCATCTCTGTCCTAAATGGCTTACCCCTTATACTTAGACTGTGACCCCTGGTTCTGGACTCCCCCGCCATCGGGAACATCCTTCCTGCATCTAGTCTGTCTAGTCCTGTTAGAATTTTAAAGGAGGAGAAAAACGATAGGATCAGTTTTGATGGGGATCTCTCACTTCCTGTGTGGATGCTGAGATTACTTACCCTCCCAATAGCTTACCCTTGCTATGCTTTACTGGAACGAATGGTACGGGGAGGAAACAGTAATTGATCCCAGTTCAGTCAACATCACACAGCTGGACAGGGTAAAGCCTAGAAAAGCAAAAACTTGCATTTATATAGTGCCTCTCATAACCTCAAGCATTTTACAGCCAATGAGGTATTGTTGGAGTGCAGTCACTGTTGTAATGTGGGAAAGGTGGCAGCCAATTTGTGCACAGCAAGCTCCCAGAAACAGCCACGTGATAGTGACCAGAACATCTGTTTTAGCGATGTTGGTTGAGAGATAAAAATTGTTGAGGGAGAACCCCCCCTTCTCAGCAACCAATGAGTTCTTTTTCAAACTATGCGCCATTCTAAACATCAGCTAGATATCATGAGTTGGAAACTGCTCCGAGATGATCTGACTGAAGTAATGGAATGTCAAAACCCTACCTCACCTGGGCAACCTCTTCACAATGTCGGAGTCTACCTTTGCTCCTGCACATCCACCCACTTCTTTTTCTTTTGTACAGATCAACCCTTTAATCCCAATTCTAAAATCACCAGCGCTGTGTCCAACGTGATTTGCTCAGTAGTTTTGGGGAAGCGTTTCCATTATGAAGACAAGACATTCACGCGACTGATAGAACTGATTGATGAGAACATGAAGCTTCAGACAACAATATGGGCACAGGTAAAAAAAAAGGACTTTCTTTCCTTAGGGACAAGAGAATATGCTTATTAAAATAGGGATACAGATGTCAAAAATTTGGCTCATAGAAAATAGGAACATAGGAACATAGGAACAGGAAGTGGCCATTCAGCCCCTCAAGCCTGTTCTGCCATTCAATTAGATTATGGCTGATCTGAATCTTAACTCCATCCAGCCGCCTTGGTTACGTAACCGTTAATACCCTTTGCCGAACAAAAATCTACCAATCTCAGTTTTGTAATTTTCAATTGACCTAGCCTGGCACCTTGCCAATAAATCAGTGCTCAGAGGGGACACTGTGATAATCGTCCGTAGTCTGGACCGGGTAGGAGGCAAGAGTGTGAAATAGAGGGGCTAAATGGCCTACAGTTCCTATTGACTGTAAAGCACTTTGGGACGTCCTGAGGTCATGAGAGGCGCTTTATAAATGCAAATTCTTTCTTTCGATCTGTTTTGTAAAATGAAGTTTCAAACCTTGAAAGCCTTGTGACTCACTGTGTATTGGAGAACCAAAATCATACATGGCAATCTTCTTCTGCTTGCTGCTAGGTGTATTCCATAGCTCCCTTCATTCGCTATTTCCCGGGGCCTCATCAGAAGGCATTTGAAAACCAGGCCTTAATTGAAGCCATACTTCAGGACTTCATAAACCAGCACAAAGACACTCTGAATGGTGAAGAGATCCAGGATTTCATTGATGCCTATTTACTGGAAATGGAAAAGGTGAGCACAGCATTTAATGAAGTATTTCATTTTGTTGGTGGGTCTGTGCGTTGCAATAGGCTAGAGCTCTCTTCTTTGACCTTTCACCTCTGAAAGTCTGCTTCGATCCCAGGTCAGACTAACGGCCCAAAATGCTTTTCTCCCTTCAGTAACTCACTCAGTGTCCTCAGTGAAACAGCAGCCTCGGCCCAGCTACTAGTAGGTGAGAAAATCAGTGCAAGCCGTCTTTAAAGTAGTGGGATAGCAGTGGAGAATGAAGGGAATGCGAGCGAGGGGGGGCTTCACCGCCTGACCCAGTCTCGCTCCCTCTACCTCTGCTGCCGAGACCTCCGAATGTAAATGGCAATGGGGTGGAGGGCATCATTCCCTGGCTGATTTCCATCCGTCTGCCTGTATTACTGCCGCTTCCCATGGGGAAGGTGGCGATGAACCCGAGGAATGTCGCTGAGATTCCCCCCGTGGAGGGAGCTGGCTTTGTGGTGGCCTCCTTCGCCTCCATTCTGGCCCTGAACACTTACCTGCTGTAGGTGCTGAAGGTCTTGGCTGTGGTCTTCAGAGGGGGCTCGCCTCTGACCTTCAGGATGCTTCTCCCCCCTAATGGACCCCATTGGTGCCTCCCTCTTGGTATTGCGAACCCAACTGGTCACCCACCGTGCATTTCTGATGAGCTTCCCCTTCAATGTATTGCCCTTAGAGAGAATAATAGTCCTACCAGTTATAGCGGGCACGTTGGTGTCAACGCAATTTGCCCGCTACACATGCTGGACGCTGTAAACAAGAAATGTTTTTATTCATTCATGGGATCTGGGCATCGCTGGCAAGACCAGCATTTATTGCCCATCCCCAATTGCCCTTGAGAAGGTGGCAGTGAGCCGCCTTCTTGAACCGCTGCAGTCCGTGTGGTGAAGGTGCTCCCACGGTGCTGTTAGGGAGGGAGTTCCAGGATTTTGACCCAGCGACGATGAAGGATCGTCCGATATATTTCCAAGTCAGGATGGTGTGTGACTTGGAGGGGAACTTGGAGGTGGTGGTGTTCCCGTGCACCCACTGCCCTTGTCCTTCTAGGTGGAAGAGGTCGCGGGTATGGGAGGTGCTGCCAAAGAAGTCTTGGCGAGTTGCTGCAGTGCATCTTGTAGATGGTACACACTGCAGCCACGGTGCACCGGTGGTGGAGGGAGTGAATGTTTAAGGTGGAGGATGGGGTGCCATCTGAAAAGACTCATTTGGTGCTGGCCCGTATGAAAAGCATCAGAGCAAGTGTCTGAATCATATTTGGGCAAGGCGGCGTGAGACCCAGCTCAGGACAGGAGATAGCCTCAAATCAGCAGCTACAATGTGACTGCAACCATTATAAAGCCAATTCTATAAGAGTGCCATCACTGGCGGCCTGAGATCGTGGCACTGGCGGGCAGTGCGGAAACGGGACAAGAAGAAGTTGTGCATCGTTCCCACCTGCTCCCCCCCTCCCGCTCCCCCCCCGCAACCCCGGCATCGCACCAGGAGCTCAAAAGGATGGCAAATAGGGTTGGCAGAAGTTCTAGAGGACCTGAGGTAGGGGGGCTGGAGGCGACAGGGCTGCTATTGGACGAGTACAAAGTGCTCCCATTAAAGAGGTTGAGTTACACCTGATTGTAAAAGAGAGGCTGGAACTTACCAATAATTTTGTACAGATACAAAATAATTTACCAGGTAAGGCAGTGAAGTCAAAGACATCAGTGGCAGAAGGGTCGGTAACCAGAGGACACAGATTTCAGGTCATTGGCAAACGAGCCAGAGGTGACATGAGGAAAAAAAAATTTACGCAGCGAGTTGTTGTGACCTGGAATGCGCTGCCAGGAAGGACGGTGGAAGCAGACTCAATAGTAACTTTCAAAAGGGAATTGGACAAATACTGGAAAAGGAAAAATTTGCAGGGCTATGGGGAAAGAGCAGGGCGGAGTGGGACTAATTGAAGAGCTCGCTCAAAGATCTGGCACAGGCACGATGGGCCGAATGGCCGCCTTCAGCGCTGTATTATTCTATGATTCTGTGATTGGGGGAGTTTGAAATCCTCATACCAGTCGGACAAGCTGCAATGGGCTGAATTATCCTGGACTTTTCCTTGCGTCACTTTTTCCCTCTGGTGCGCAGTCACCTCGGCAGGGAGCAAGGGTTCGCTGGTAGAAGACTTTGGTGTTGTTAAGAATTGGAAAGAAGAATAACATTTATTTTGCAGGAACAGAACTCTCCTGACTCTTGCTTGACGGAGGGAAACCTGCTCCAGAATGTCAACGATCTCTTTGTTGCTGGAACGGAAACCACAGCAACTACTCTCCAATGGGGCATTCTATACATGATGCTTTATCCAGATATGCAAGGTACAACCAGGCCTCTGACTTAAAGAGGGTGGCCGTTCTACTAAATTGCCCATAATAAGTGTAATAAAAGAAGGCATTTCTCCACTTTTCAGTGAGCCTCACTCATCTCAAGTTGCTCTGTTTTATGCTTTGGAACTGCTGTTTGGAGATACTTTGGGAGCAGTCATTTCCTGTACAATATCCCCTGCAGCAACATTAGATCTTTCCAGCCACAGACATCCCATAAATAATGAGTTATGGGTACAATCTCCCATTGACGATATCAGAGCACACAATGACTACATAAGGGGGAGATGAGCAGAATGTTTTTAGACGTAGCGATTGAAGGAGGCTATTCGGCCCATCGTGTCTGTGCCGGCTCTTTGAAAGAGCTATCCAATCAGTCCCACTTCTCTGCTCTTTCCCCTTGGCCCTACAAATTTATACTTTTCAAGTATTTCTCCAATTCCCTTTTGACGGTTACTGTTGAACCTGCTTCCACCGCCCTATCAGGCAGCGCATTCCAAATCCTCACCACTCATTGGGTAAAAAGAATCCTCCTCATCTCCTCTGGTTCCCTTGTCAATTATCTTCAATCTGTGTCCGCTGGTTACCGACCTCTCCGCCAGTGGAAACAGTTTCTCCCTATCTACCCTATCAAAACCCCTCGTAATTTTGAACACCTCTATTAAATCTCCCCATGGCCTTCTCTGCTATAACAATCCCAACTTTTCCAAGGATTTGGCCTTGACAATTTCATCAATGGACACAGAGAACATGTAATTATCAATTTGAGGGACAGGTTGTGCACCTGACGTCAACTGTTATTCTTTTCTGTTTTGCTTTACAGAAAAGTGTCAGAAGGAGATAGACAATGTGATCGGCTGGTCCCGTGCCCCATCCATGGAGGATGGAACCAACATGCCGTATGTCAACGCTGTTGTTCATGAGATTCAAAGATTTGGGAACATAGTACCACTTGCAGCGGGCCACGCAACAATACAAGACACAAGCTTTAGGGGATACACAATCAAAAAGGTGACTCATTCTTTGTTATCGGAGTGCTTTTCTATTTTTCCTAATTGCAATTTGTCTCTGTCCCTCTCAGAGCCTCAGCCATTCCTCAGCTGAGCAAACTGACACTGATAGCACTGGTAGATCTGAGAAGCCTATCAGTGAATGGCCAAAGTACACAAAGACAGAACATAAGAACATAAGAAATAGGAGCTGGAGTAGGCCATTCGGCCCTTCAAGCCTGCTCCGCCATTCAATAAGATCATGGCTGATCTTTTACCTCAATTCCACCTTCCTGCACACTCCCCATATCCCTTAATTCCCTTCGTTCCGCAAAATCTATCAACCTCTGTCTTGAATATACTCAATGACTGAACAACCACAGCTCTCTCGGGTGGAGAATTCCAAAGATTCACAACCCTTTCAGAGAAGAAATTTCTCCACATCTCAGTCCTAAATGGCCAACCTCTTATTCTGTGACTGTGACCCTGTGTTCTAGATTCTCCAGCCAGGGGAAAAGATTCCCCAGCCAGGGGACCGCATTAGGTAACAACTCCTTCCATCCCTCAGGTCAAACATTAACTGAGAAGGCAGACTATCCAATTAGTCCCACTCCCCCGCTCTTTCCCCATAGCCCTGCACATTTTTCCTTTTCAAGTATTTATCTAATTCCCTTTGGAAAGTCACTATTGAATCTGCTTCCACCGCCCTTTCAGGCAGCGCGTTCCTGATCACAAAAACTCACTGCGGAAAAAAAATTCTCCTCATCTCCCTCTGGTTCTTTTCCTAATTACCTTAAATCTGTGTCCTCTGGTCACCGACCCTCCTGCCAGTGGATACACTTTCTCCCTATCTGCTCTATCAAAGCCCCTTGTGATAATAATAATAACTTCCGGGAAGTTATGTGCATCACTTCCTGTGAACTGTGAACTATGAACTGTGAACTTTGTACATACCTCACTTCCTGTCATACGTCACTTCCTGTTGGACTGGTATAAATACTGAACTGCTCAGTATTGTAAGGGGCTTCTACCAGAGGCATGGTGAAGACCTCTCTTGTATATAGTGTGATTATAAGTTGCTTAAAGCTTACTTTAAAGTTACTTAATGTGTGAGACTCCTTTTTCTTACATCAATTTAAGCAACTTAGTATTTACACTCACAAATACTAGACCTTCGGACAAACTCGGAGTTAAGGATCCAGGGAACCACCCATCATGGAAAACCTCCTTAAACCTACTCGTCTGGACTTGGACCCAAACACACCAGCAGCTGGCAGGGTATGGAAGCATTGGTACCGTACTTTTGAGAATTTCCTTGATGAATGTAATGCGACTGCTCCTACTAAACTGAGGATGCTTATCAACTATGTGACCCCAACAGTGTTTGAATATGTTGATGAATGGGATAATTACGATGAGGTGATTCGGGCACTTAAGAAACTGTATGCCAAGACTCCAAATGAGGTCTATGCTAGACATCTACTGGCCACAGCCCGATAAGGGCCAGGGGAATCGATTAGCGAATTCCTTCAAGAACTTCGCAGGCTCAGCATAGATTGTAACTTTCAGGCAGCCTCAGCTGAGCTGTACCGCGAAGAAATGATTCGTGATGCTTTCATCTGCGGGATTGCCTCTCCATTTATACGCCAGCATCTACTAGAAAGTAAAACACTTGAGCTACAAAAAGCTTTTGACCTAGCTTGTTCTCTGGATTTGGCAAAGAGAAATGCAGACCTCTATCAGCTGCCCAGATCTCGATCTGCTGCTGTAACTGCAACCAGACAATTCAAGTGGTCTCAGGTGAACCCTATCATGGAGGAATCTAATCCTGATAATTCTGATGAAGAAGAGGAGGATGACCCCACTTTAGCAGCCTCTTGGCAATCTAGGAAGGAATGCTTCTTTTGTGGAGATTCTTTTCACCCTAGGAAATTCTGCCCTGCTCGCAATGCAATCTGCAGTCATTGCGAAAAAAAAGGACACTTTGCTAAAGTTTGCCAATCAAGAGCCTCTACGAGGGCCTATCCAGCTAAGGCCTACCGAACTGCCCCAATTAGGGCCTATCAAGATGCTCCAGCTAGGACCTATCAAGCTTCCTCTCGAGCTCTCTCCCGAAGAAGCACACCGAGAGTTTCAGCCACTCTCTGTGCAACGACACCAATTACAGCTGCTTGCCCACAGAACCTGTTTCATGCAGCTACAAAAGTTTCAATTAAAGGGCATACCTTAGATGCCTTAATTGACTCAGGAAGTACTGATAGTTTCATTAAAGAACAGATTGTTGCGAAATTGAAACTACATGTCATCCCATCGGACCAGGCAATTGCGATGGCTCAGTCATCACTTAATAACAGAACCTCCGGCTTTTGTGTTGTTGATATGACACTTAATGGTCGCCTGTATCCCTCCACCCGACTTTCGGTGCTCAAGGACTTATGTAGTGATCTCCTCTTAGGGCTGGATTTCCAAAAACAGCATAAGAAACTCACCATTGAGTTCGGCGGATCCAAACCTGGACTTACTATTTCTAATATACCGTCTAAATTACCGTTTTGTGCATTGTCAGCAGCTTCACTTGATGAACCCTCATTATTTGCCAGTATTCCGCCTCGATGCAAACCAATAATAACGAAATCGCGGCGCTTTAATCAGGAAGACCAATCTTTTGTTGAGGCTGAAATCTCTCGACTTCTAGCAGAGGATATCATTGAACCATGTTCGTCGCCCTGGCGGGCTCAAGTCGTCATTGTCAAGAACCCTCTAAAACCTCACAAACAACGACTATGCATTGATTATTCGCAAACCATCAATCAATATACTGACTTGGACGCCTACCCATTGCCACGCATTGATGATATGGTTAATAAACTGGCCGAATACAAAGTGTTCTCAACTTACGATTTAAAAAGTGCCTATCATCAGGTACCCTTGAAGGTCTCAGATAAGCAGTACACGGCCTTTGAGGCTAATGGACGGCTGTACCAATTTCGTCGCCTCCCATTCGGGGTTACTAATGGAGTTGCTGTCTTCCAACGGGCAATGGATGGCCTGGTTAAACAGGAAAACCTAAGGGACACTTTTCCCTATCTTGATAACATTACTATTGCAGGTCACGATCAACAGGAACACGACGCCAACCTCCAAAAATTTCGGGATGCCCTCCATCGCCGTAACTTAACCTTGAATGAATCTAAGTCTGTTGAGTCGCAACCGACCATCAACATCCTTGGCTACTGCGTAGGCAATGGTATCATTAAGCCAGACCCAGAAAGACTTCGCCCGCTCCAAGAGCTCCCGTCACCTAAGAATCCAGCTTCTTTACGTCGGGCTCTCGGTCTGTTTGCATACTACGCTAAATGGATTCCTCATTTTTCGGACAAAATCCAACCCTTGCTGCATGCTAGATCATTTCCATTGGAAACAGCGGCTGTTGCAGCCTTTAACCTTCTCAAAAAACAGTTGGAGAAAGCGGCTCTTCACTCCATCGATGAGAATCTCCCTTTCATAGTCGAATGTGATGCCTCGGAGGTGGCGATCTCGGCTACTCTAAATCAGGAAGGTCGTCCTGTAGCATTTATGTCCAGGACCTTACAAGGTGCCGAGCTACATTATCCTCCGGTTGAGAAGGAAGCCACAGCCATCATAGAGGCAGTACGGAAGTGGAACCATTTTCTAGCTCGCCAGCACTTTACATTAATCACGGACCAGCGATCAGTCGCCTTCATGCTTGATAATCGAAAACGAACCAAAATTAAGAATAATAAAATACAACTTTGGAGGATGGAACTGGCCTCTTTTGGTTATACCATTCACTATCGACCTGGCAAGGAGAATGTGGCCCCGGACACCCTCACACGGGCATTCTGCTCCGCTATGTCGTCCTCTACTCTCATAGATGTCCATAATGGATTGTGTCATCCTGGCGTTACGCGCATGCTACACTTCGTACGATCACGGAATCTCCCTTTTTCTACTGGAGATGTAAAGAAAATATGCTCAGAATGCCGGCTTTGTGCGGAATTAAAACCTCCGTTCTTCTGCCCCTCAGATGGTGTGCTCATACACGCAACCCAACCGATGCAACGACTTAGCATCGATTTTAAGGGCCCAGTGCCCTCTTCCACTCGGAACACATATTTGCTCACCATGATTGATGAATATTCACGTTTTCCGTTTGCCTTCCCCTGCTCCAATATGCTGGCGTCCACAGTAATCTGCTGCCTTGAGCAGGTATTTTCTCTCTGTGGCATGCCGGCTTATATTCACTCAGATCGGGGTCCATCCTTTATGTCAAAGGAACTCGAGGACTACCTCTCAGAACGGGGAGTTGCTACAAGCAAAACAACACCATACCATCCCATCGGAAATGGGCAGGTAGAGAGGTATAACGGTATCATCTGGAATTCCGTACGTCTTGCTTTAAGATCTCAGAGCCTACCAGACCAGCAATGGGAAGCAGTGCTTCCGGATGCATTGCACTCTATACGGTCCCTTCTTTCTACAGCCACAAATACTACACCTCATGAGCGGTTCTTTGGATTCCAGCGTCGCTCATCTCATGGGACATCACTCCCGTCATGGCTAACTACTCCTGGACCGGTACTACTCTGAAGATACGTTCGGACGTCTAAAAATGACCCCCTCGTATATGAGGTCGAACTAACCGATGCCAACCCCACCTATGCAAACATACGATATCCCGACGGCCGAGAATCTACCGTATCATTATGGGATCTGGCTCCCTGCCCACCAGGACCTAGTGGGACATCGGGTGATGGTATTTTACCGGGAAACTCTTGGAATCTATCGGGTACCCCTCTCCAGGATCCTGATCGGACACCAACTAGCTTGGTGCCGGTAGAACCCCGTACTCAAAGTTGCGACCCTACCAGTACCGCGCACGAGAGCACTGATCCGCCACAGACCAGCTCTGCACCTCCCCCTGAACAGAGGCAGACCGACTTTGAACCTATTGGGGCTCGTACACGAAGCCATGATCTCCCCGACCCTTCACAGGGTAATCCAGGCCACACAGACTCTGACCAATGGCCAACCGCATGTAAGCGGACCAGCGACCCTCTACGACGGGAACCCAAACGGGTGCGACTCTTCCTCGTTCGGCGGCTGCGGAACAAAAGGAAGACCACAGCCTTCTAATCCTGCAGGAGGGAAGAATGTGATAATAATAATAACTTCCGGGAAGTTATGTGCATCACTTCCTGTGAACTGTGAACTATGAACTGTGAACTTTGTACATACCTCACTTCCTGTCATACATCACTTCCTGTTGGACTGGTATAAATACTGAACTGCTCAGTATTGTAAGAGGCTTCTACCAGAGGCATGGTGAAGACCTCTCTTGTATATAGTGTGATTATAAGTTGCTTAAAACTTACTTTAAAGTTACTTAATGTGTGAGACTCCTTTTTCTTACATCACCCCTCATGATTTTGAACGCCTCTATCAAATCTCCCCTTAACCTTCTCTTCTCTAAGAAGAACAACTCCAGCTTCTCCAGTCTCTCCACATAACTGAAGTCCCACATTCTTGGTACCATTCTAGTACCTCTCCAAGGCCTTGACATCCTTCCTATAGTGTGGTGCCCAGAATTGGACACAATACTCCAGCTGAGGCCTAACCAATGCTTTATAAAGGGTTGGAATATAATTTTTGCTTTTATATTCTATGCCTCTCTTTATAAAGCCTTAACAGCCTTATCAACTTGTCCTGCCACCTTCAAAGATTTGTGTCTGTAAACCCCAGGTCTCTCTGTTCCTCATCCCCTTAAAATTATACCATATCGTTTACTTTGCCTCTCTTCATTCTTCCTTCCAAAATGAATCACTTCTCACTTCTCTGCCTACACGCTAGAGTTTGAAAAGAGGTGGCTGCAGAGATAATGGATACTTTGGTTGCGATTTTCCAAATTCCCTACATTTAGAACGTTCCCAGCAGATTGGAAGGTAGCAAATGTAACCTCGGTATTCAAGAAAGGAGGGAGAGAGTTAGCCTGTAGTGCTCACTCACTTAACCTGTCTAGTTCCCTTTGCAGGCTCTTTGTATCCTCCTCACATCTTACTGTCCCACCTAGCTTTGTATCGTCAGCAAACTTGGATACATTGCACTCGGTCCTTTCATCTAAGCCAGAGCCACAAACATTCAATCTATGTCCAACCGTACGTCCCTGAGCAACCTAGGATTCCTTGACCCCCCCATTCCTACTAAACTGCTGACCACCCAATTTCCCTTTCTGGTGCCCATGCTATTGATACTGTAATTGTTTCTTCCCCTCAGGTACCCTCCCTTTCAAAACCATCGTCATGACCCCCTCCTGTGCTCCATTTGATAACACGAGATGCATAAACTTTTTTATTTTTATCTTAAGAAGTGCTTGTTCCTCCAGGCCGGGAGTGGAACAAATTACCATTCCAGCTTTTCTGCCTTTCCTTAAATACCGATGATGATGATGTGTAAGAGACGGTGAGATGTAACCCTTTGCGTTGTGTGACTTAATGCAGGTATTTTGTTCTGTATTTCCAGGGAACGTTTATCTTAATAAACATGCTGTCAGCTTTGTCTGATGAGACACAATGGAAGGACCCAAAACAATTTAATCCAGAGAACTTCCTGAATGAAAATGGGGAATTCTTTAAACCAGAGGCATTCATTCCATTTTCAATGGGTGAGTCGGCACTTCAGGCTGCCAAGATTCTTGTTTACAATCAGTTCTAGATTAATTTAATCTTCACCCTAACAACAAGCAGGAGCGCCTTCCAACACAACTCATGCTTTATTCTTCCTGAAGATAGAGGTGGGGGTGGGGAGGGGACCTCTGCTAACTGCAATTCTCTGACGTTATTTCTCCTTTCTTTGTGGAAATCTCTGTAATCATCCAAAACTCTGCTGCCCGTGTCCTAACTCGCACCAAGTCCCGTTCGCCCATCACCCCTGTGCTCGCTGACCTACACTGGCTCCCGGTCCGGCAACGTCCCGATTTTAACATTCTCATCCTTCCGTAGCCTCACCCCTCCCTATCTCTGTGACCTCCTCCAGCCCTATAACCCTCCGAGATCTCCGCGTTCCTCCAATTCTGAACTCTAGCGCATCCTCACTTCCTTCACCCCACCATTAGCGGCCGTGCCTTCAGCTGTCTAGGCCCTAAGCTCTGGAATTCCCTCCCTAAACATCTCTGCCTCTCTCTCCTCCTTTAAGACGCTCCTTAAAACCTGCCTCTTTGACCTTGCTTTTGGTCACCTGTCCTAATATCTGCTTATGCAGCGCGGTGTCAAATTCTGTCTGATAACGCTCCTGTGAAGCGCCTTGGGGATGTTTGACTTCGTTAAAGGTGCTATATAAATGCAATTCATTGTTGTTGTTGGAGGCTAACCAGGAGAGCATTGGGTGAGTTGAGTCTAGAGGTACAGATGAGGGTTCCAGCCGCAGGTGAGCTGAGACGGGACGGAGACAGGCGATGTTGCGGAGCTGGAAGAAGGTGGACTTGGTGATGGAGAGGATAAGGGGTATGAAGCTGAGCTCAGGATCAAGTAGGATGCCAAGATTGGGACCATCAATAGAGTAACGTCTAACGTCTACCATATGGTGTTTTACTATCTGCTGGCAACATGATTTGCAACGTAGTCTGAACACTTGAACCACTCTGGCTTGCTTCAAGCAAGGTTTATTTTTCATCTCCACTCATTAACACATTGAATGTTGCGTTGAATGTTCTAGGTCTGCGAGCGTGCCCAGGAGAAAAACTGGCCAGAATGGAGCTCTTTCTGTTCTTCACTTCTCTCCTCCAGAAATTTGAGTTCTACTGGCCCGACATGACCTCTTCACCAAGCCTGCAAGGTGAATACAAATTGACACAAACCCCGAAGCCATACATGATGGGGTTAAGATGCAGAAAGGCTCCAGATGATGAACTGTGATCTCAGAGTCAATCCACGTGATGGTGGTGGATGGTAGAGTTAGCTTCAGAGAAATATGGAATTTGCTTGATGGGAATAGTGGGAAAATCGAGTGCCTTTTCCTCTTCTCCGCGCCTGTGCAATGTTGACTGCCCAGGCACAGCAAAGAGGTGAAAGCAGCAGAGATTAATTCGCTGTGTTCTGTCAGAGTGTTTTATGAGGTCATCTGTGGTTGTTCCTGCAAACTTATGTTTATTAAAGACGTCAAGATTCAAACTGGCTGCAATCCTGGCACAAGTGCCGGGATCCAGCCCCACCAGTGCCCGGGCCAGCACTGACCCCACCAGTCTGTGGAGGGTCTGGAAAAGAGCACCAAATTGGCACGGTGCCAAGGGCTTGCCACACATCTCCGGAACCAGCCAGCCCTCAGCTGCCAAGATATCTAACCTCGGTGCCAGGTCCAGGGTGAATCGGGACACCCCCCCCACCCCGGCCCGTCCGAAAAATAATGAAAATGAGCCCCGAGGAGTCATCTTTGTAAAGGGTTCACCGTTTCATATGTTAAAAAAATCTACCATCTTTGAGGGCCAGGCCACGACCTCGGCCTAAAATTCTCTCCGCACGCCCCCCCCCAGCAGCGCCTCCCCCCCATGGGGTCCACTTCCGCCCTTCCGTAGGCCAGCGCTGGCATTCAATCTTACGTCAGATCTTTATGATGTCATGGGCACGGGGGCTCCCAATGTAGGGTCTCTCTGCATTCAGCCCAGCCCCCTCTGATACTCGTATAGAGTGCCCTATAGAGGGCAGAGATAAGTTCCATCCCATACTAGGCTCCGCAGAAGCCCCCCACCAATGTATGCCCAGAGTATTCAGGACCAGGTAGAGTTTGCAACCGTTCCACTGAACTCTGACCAACCTTTGCTGGAAGAGCCCAGGAATTTCGGCCTATGTAAGTTGGCAAACTCGAATGGTGCGCTAATTCTTTGAAGGCAGATTGTAAAGACAGGAACCAGCTGACAACAGAGAATGCAGTGGGGGTTGGGACCGAAGGGCCTGAATGGGACCGAGGGCAGTTCGGGTCCCATTGTCCTGTCCCCCTTCACTGCTGGACCATGTGCCCAATGCTGCCAGATCTCAGCAGCTCCCAATCCTACAAGACTAAAGTCGCCTCCCCTGGCAATCCCCGGGCTTCCCCCACACTCCTAGATCCTGGGCCCCCCACCCCCACCCCAAACTCCACTTCTCAATGCTTAAAAACCTCGAGATCACATTCCCAGTGCTTCCTGATCCCAGAACAGTCCACAGTTGCTCCAAGCCCCTGGAAGCTCCCTCCTCAATGCGCTTGCATTGCCTCTCTACACTGCTCCCAGAACCGAGGGCCCTACTTTCAGTGCTCACAGATCCTCCCAAAATACCGCGAGACCAAAAGACCCTATCCCATTATTGCCAGACTCAAGAACACCCTGCAATGTGGATCAATCAGTCTTCCTTATAATATTACATTGCATGATATCACTGTGCTTATAAAAGCTCCGAACTCAATGAACGATGTCACAATTAAATGCTTGTCGCTTCACTGCTGGTGCCGTGGAAATGTTGTGCTCAGAAAGGTGATGGGCCGAATGGGCCCCTTTCTGTGCCGTATGATTCAAATGTTCCATGGGTCAAGGCTGCAGAACATAGATATAAGTTTAGATAGATATCTGTGGAGTTTTACTTCAATTAACTTTGGAGGCAAGTCAAATTTTATAGAAGGTAGAATCATGGAATGGTTACAGCACAGAAGGAGGCCATTCGGCCCGTCGAGCCCGTGCCAGCTCTCTGCAAGAACACTTCAGCCAGTCCCACTCCCCCGCCCTTTCCCCGTAGCACCGCAAATTTTTTTCCTTCAGGTACTTGTCCAACTCCCTTTTGAAAGCCGTGATTGAATCTGCCTCCACCACCCTCTCGGGCAGTGCATTCCAGATCCTAACCACTCGTTTTTCCTCATGTCACCTTTGGTTCCTTTGCCAATCACCTTAAAAACAGGTTCCACCCAGATGTGAACTTGGATCGTTAGACCCAGAGTCCAAAGTTCTCACCATTACACCATGAACCCCATGCCCTGCAGTTGCCTGAGAAGATGAATTGAGAGGAATACAGACTATTATATAGGGGAGGAGCAGAATGGGTGGGGCAATTAACCTCTCATCCCACACTTTCTTATTCTATTGAATTATATGAAGCAATTAAAGGAGATTTAAATGATTACAATCATGAATCGTTTGTGGCTGAGACACTATCTGGAAAAAATTTGCACAACCACCATTTTCTTAAAAGAATTTGATTTTGTCGACCTCCTCGTTCCATTAGTTCTGTCAGAGCCACCGTTTGGGAGTTTGAGCTCCGAGAATCAAGCTGCTCCACCTGACGCTGAGCGAAGGCCCCAAAAATGGCGGGCAGGGAGCGCGGGCGCACTTTCAGCCGGAAGTGCGCCGGCCGCCATCTTGGATAAGGGCAAACAACAAGAGGCGTCCTTTACCCACGCAGGTGAAGCAGCCATTAGGCCCTTTTCACAAGCAAATAATGGAGCCAATGCCTGATTCAGCTGCCCGCTGCAAACATCGGTTTGCCACGAGGCAGCCATCGCCATCACGACTGCAAGCAGGAGATGCCCGCCCGAGGGATTGCCTGTAAACCTAAAAGGTAGATGACTTACCTGAATGTGGAGTGGGGAGGAGCAGGAGTGTAATTCCTGACCAATGTTCCCCCTAAGGTGCGTGGGCGCGCAGCCGCACACCAATTGGGAGGCCCCGCGCAGGCCGCTCACAAGCGATTGCCGCTGGAAGATGCTACGCAGCAAATTAAAAAAGAAAGACTTGCAATTCTATAGCGCCTTTCACGATGACCGCACGTCCCAAAACGCTTTACAGCCAATGAAGCACTTTTTGAAGTGTAGTCACTGCTGTAATGTGGGAAACGCAGCAGCCAATTTGCGCACAGCAAGCTCCCACAAACAGCAATGTGATAATGACCAGATAATCTGTCTTTGTTATTTTGGTTGAGGGATAAATATTGGCCAGGACACCGGGGAGAACTCCCCTGCTCTTCTTTGAAATAGTGCCACTGGATCTTTTACGTCCACCTGAGAGAGCAGACGGGGCCTCGGTTTAACGTCTCATCCGAAAGACGGCACCTCCGACAGTGCAGCACTCCCTCGGTACTGCACTGAAGTGTCAGCCTGGATTTATGTGCTCAAGTCCCTGGAGTGGGACTTGAACTCACAACCTAAAGGGACCACGCACGGAAAAAAAACTTAGAGGGAACATTGCTGCTGACCCCCACATTAAATCACTCGATCGCTGCTCCCGATCCACCCCACCCAGGTCTCCGCTCTCGGCCACCTTGTCTTTGCTGCCAATCCTAACAAACATCCACCCCCGCGCCCTGACTGCAGTCCCCAGGCCCCAATCCCGTTCGCCCGCTCCCTCTACCCCACCAGCCTCGACCCGCAATCGCGGACACCAGGACCTGTGTCCCAATCCCCACACGCCCATCCCCCTGCCCCAGCCTCTGACCCCCCGAACATGGCCCTGTGGGGTCAGATCAGGCTCCCACATCCACTTTCCCAAGGGCCACTGCGATGCCAGCAGCGCACCGATTTTTCCTCGCACTTTGTACATTCCGTCTCCACGACAACGAGGCCTTAGGCCCAATATCTCGGGAGCCTCGGACCTCACCATTCTGTCGCCGGGTAATTATCCTTTACCCACCCCCCACCCACCCCCGAGCGCCGAAAAATGGATGCTCCTGAATTTCCAGGCCGATCATCTGTAATATATTTCAAAACTCTTCTACTTAGTCTCAACTAATCTATTAAATTCGGAGAACAGGGAAGCCTGTAGCAAGAGCAGGGAGATTTTAATTTTCACATAGACTGGGAGAAACTCAAGTACTAAATTTCCAGAATGTGTTCAGGACCGTTTTCCAGAACCAACATGTTTTGGAACGTGTCGATAGTAGCCATGGTGTGGAGATGCCGGAGTTGGACTGGGGTGGACAAATATAAGAAGTCACAGGTTTCCTGTAAACATCTGACATTATTCTCTGACTATATAAGCTGTGTCTTTATGCATCTCTCCACTTCACCTGACGAAGGAGCAGCGCTCTGAAAGCTTGTGACTTCAAATAAAGCTGTTGGACTATAACCTGGTGTTGTGTGACTTCTTACGTTTTGGAACCAACCAGGGAACAGGCCGCACTGAATTTACGGACCAGAATTAGTTAACAGTCTGAAGGCAAGGGAGTATCTTGTGAGTAGGTAGGTCCTGGTGGGGTGGGAGGGGGCGAGGCTGGGGGGGAACGAGTCTGAGGGGGGGGGCGGGTGCGGCTGAGGGGAGTGAGGCTGAGGGGGTGAGGCTGAGGGGAGTGAGGCTGAGGGAGTGAGGCTGAGGGAGTGAGGCTGAGGGGGTGAGGCTGAGGGGGTGAGACTGAGGGGGAGAAGCTGAGGGGAGTGAGGCTGAGAGAGTGAGGCTGAGGGAGTGAGGCTGAGGGGGAGAAGCTGAGGGGGTGAGACTGGGGGAGTGAGGCTGAGGGAGTGAGGCTGAGGGGGTGAGGCTGAGGGGGTGAGTCTGAGGGGGTGAGACTGAGGGGGTGAGGCTGAGGGAGTGAGGCTGAGGGAGTGAGGCTGAGGGGGTGAGGCTGAGGGGGTGAGACTGAGGGGGAGAAGCTGAGGGGAGTGAGGCTGAGAGAGTGAGGCTGAGGGAGTGAGGCTGAGGGGGAGAAGCTGAGGGGGTGAGGCTGAGGGGGTGAGGCTGAGGGGGTGAGACTGGGGGAGTGAGGCTGAGGGAGTGAGGCTGAGGGGGTGAGGCTGAGGGGGTGAGTCTGAGGGGGTGAGACTGAGGGGGTGAGGCTGAGGGAGTGAGGCTGAGGGGGAGGGGCTGAGGGAGTGAGACTGGGGGAGTGAGGCTGAGGGAGTGAGGCTGAGGGGGTGAGGCTGAGGGGGTGAGGCTGAGGGGGTGAGTCTGAGGGGGAGAAGCTGAGGGGAGTGAGGCTGAGAGAGTGAGGCTGAGGGAGTGAGGCTGAGGGAGTGAGGCTGAGGGGGTGAGGCTGAGGGGGTGAGACTGAGGGGGAGAAGCTGAGGGGAGTGAGGCTGAGAGAGTGAGGCTGAGGGAGTGAGGCTGAGGGAGTGAGACTGGGGGAGTGAGGCTGAGGGAGTGAGGCTGAGGGGGTGAGGCTGAGGGGGTGAGGCTGAGGGAGTGAGGCTGAGGGGGTGAGGCTGAGGGGGTGAGACTGAGGGGGTGAGGCTGAGGGGGTGAGGCTGAGGGGGTGAGACTGAGGGGGTGAGACTGAGGGAGTGAGGCTGAGGGGGTGAGGCTGAGGGGGTGAGACTGAGGGGGAGAAGCTGAGGGGAGTGAGGCTGAGAGAGTGAGGCTGAGGGAGTGAGGCTGAGGGAGTGAGGCTGAGGGAGTGAGGCTGAGGGGGTGAGGCTGAGGGGGTGAGACTGAGGGGGAGAAGCTGAGGGGAGTGAGGCTGAGAGAGTGAGGCTGAGGGAGTGAGACTGGGGGAGTGAGGCTGAGGGAGTGAGGCTGAGGGGGTGAGGCTGAGGGGGAGAAGCTGAGGGGAGTGAGGCTGAGGGAGTGAGGCTGAGGGGGTGAGACTGGGGGAGTGAGGCTGAGGGGGCGAGGCTGAGGGAGTGAGGCTGAGGGGGTGAGTCTGAGGGGGTGAGGCTGAGGGAGTGAGGCTGAGGGGGTGAGGCTGAGGGGGTGAGACTGAGGGGGAGAAGCTGAGGGGAGTGAGGCTGAGGGAGTGAGGCTGAGGGGGTGAGACTGGGGGAGTGAGGCTGAGGGAGTGAGGCTGAGGGGGTGAGGCTGAGGGGGTGAGTCTGAGGGGGTGAGACTGAGGGAGTGAGGCTGAGGGAGTGAGGCTGAGGGGGAGGGGCTGAGGGAGTGAGACTGGGGGAGTGAGGCTGAGGGAGTGAGGCTGAGGGGGTGAGGCTGAGGGGGTGAGTCTGAGGGGGAGAAGCTGAGGGGGTGAGGCTGAGGGAGTGAGGCTGAGGGGGAGGGGCTGAGGGAGTGAGACTGGGGGAGTGAGACTGAGGGAGTGAGGCTGAGGGGGAGGGGCTGAGGGAGTGAGACTGGGGGAGTGAGGCTGAGGGGGAGAAGCTGAGGGGGTGAGGCTGAGGGGGTGAGGCTGAGGGGGTGAGGCTGAAGAAGTGAGACTGAGGGGGTGAGGCTGAGGGAGTGAGGCTGAGGGGGGGGGGCTGAGGGAGTGAGACTGGGGGAGTGAGGCTGAGGGGAGTGAGGCTGAGGGGGTGAGGCTGAAGAAGCGAGGCTGAGGGGGAGGGGCTGAGGGAGTGAGACTGGGGGAGTGAGGCTGAGGGGAGTGAGGCTGAGGGGGTGAGGCTGAAGAAGCGAGGCTGAGGGGGCGAGACACACGCACACACACAGATAAGCAGAACAGTCTCCCGCCCGAAGTCGGTGTGAGTTATGTCAGGGCCGGCGGATGGGAGCAATAATCGGCCGAGAGACAAATCCTGCTGGTCGGTCACCTCAACTCAACCCAACTCCTGCTAGTGGGTCAAATATATAAACTTGCAGCTAGTAAGTCCGGCACGCTGCATCAGATGGCAAGTCAGCAGCAAATTTAATAATTTAATTCTCTCAGTATTTATTTACTGCTGCTAATATTGAGAGCTTGCTATGTGTGTCGCAGGGTTTGCAATTTTTTCTAATACGAAAGCAAGATACTGCGGATGCTGGAAACACTCAGCAGGTCAGGCAGCATCTGTGGAGAGAGAACCAGAGTTAATGTTTCAGGCCGGTGACCTGTCATCAGATCTGGAAGAAGTTAGAGATGGAACAGGTTTTTAAGCAAGTGCAGAGCCAGGGAAAGAGGGGAGGGGAGGAAAGAACAAAAGGGAAGGTCTGTGATTTTTTTTTTATTATTCATTCCTGGGATGACCTTCAACCACCACAACCATCTTCCTTTGTGCTAGGTATGACTCCTGCCAGTGGAGAGTTTCCCCCCCCGATTCCCATTGACTTCAGTTTTATTAGGGCTCCTTGATGCCACACTCGGTCAAATGCTGCCTTGATGTCAAGGGCAGTCACTCTCACCTCACCTCTGGAATTCAGCTCCTTTGTCTATGTTTGGACCAAGGCTGTAATGAGGTCAGGAGCCGAGTGGTCTTGGCGGAACACAAACTGGGCATCAGTGAGTAAGTGCCGCTTGATAGCACTGTCGACGACACCTTCCATCACTTTGCTGATGATTGAGAGTAGACTGATGGGGCGGTAATTGGCTGGATTGGATTTGTCCTGCTTTTTGTGGACAGGACATACCTAGGCAGTTTTCCACATTGACCGATAGATGCCAGTGTTGTAGCTGTACTGGAACAGCTTGGCTAGATGTGCGGCTAGTTCTGGAGCACAAGTCTTCAGCACGATAGTCGGGATGTTGTCGGGGCCTTTGTTGTATCCAGTGCACTCAGCCATTTCTTGATATCACGTGGAGTGAATTGAATTGGCTGAAGACTGGCTTCTGTGATGGTGGGGTCCTCAGGAGGAGGCCGATATCGATCATCCACTCGGCACTACTGGCTGAAGATGGTTGCAAACGCTTCAGCCTTGTCTTTTGCACTCACGTGCTGGGCTCCACCATTATTGAGGATGGGGATATTCATGGAGCCTCCTCCTCCTGTTAGTTGTTTAATGGTCCACCACCATTCATGACTGGATGTGGCAGGACTGCAGAGCTTTGATCTGATCCCTTGATTGTGGGATCGCTTAGCTCTGTCTGTAGCATGCTGCTTCTGCTTTTTAGCATGCGTGCAGTCCTTTTAGGTATGCCTGGTGCTGCTCCTGGCATGTTCTTCTACACTCCTTATTGACCCAGAGTTGGCCCCCTGGCTTGATTGTAATGGGAGAATGAGGGATATGCCGGGCCATGAGGTTACAGATTGTGGTGGAATACAATTCTGTTGCTGCTGATGGCCCACAGCGCCTCATGGATGCCCAGTTTTGAGCTGCTAGATTTGTTTTGAATCTATCCCATTTAGCACAGTGGTAGTGCCACACAACACGATGGAGGGTGTCCTCAGTGTGAGGACGGGACTTCGTCTCCACAAAGACTGTGCGGTGGGCACTGCTACCAATGCTGTCATGGGCAGATGCATCTGCGACAGGTAGATTGGTGAGGACGAGGTCAAGTAGATTTTTCCCTCGTGTCAGTTCTCTCACCACCTGTCGCAGGCCCAGACTGGCAGCTATGTCCTTCAGGACTTAGGCCAGCTCAGTCAGTAGTGGTGCTACCTGTTGCGTTTGCAAAGATAATCCAGAGACCGTAAGCAGAGTGCAGTTCATGCTGCTTTTATAATGGCTGCCACACACACACGCTTTCAGGCACAAGCAATCGAATACCTATACACAATACAATGATAACAGCACTATCAAACTCCATGTGCTCAGGCCGAGGCAATCGAGTATCTATCACCAATGTCAGACATGACATTTCCTCCCCCCTCACAGAATTTCAAACATGAAATGTAGTGACAAAGTCCTGTAGGTGGCCAGGGCGAGAACGTGTACGAACAGGCCGAGGTGCAGACTGGTGAAGAGCAGGCCGAAGTGGGGACTGGTGAGGAGCAGGCTGAGGCACAACATCTGCTTGGGGGTTGGCTGGCTGAGCCACATTTGCATCCCGCCACTCTGGGGGTAAGGCTTGGGGGTTAGGTCCGTATAATCCCGCATCAGGGGGTGCTGGCACCTTCCGAAGGCGGCTGGCATGCCACCGAGAGCCGTCATTGAGGCAGAAAGTGGCTGGTCCAAGTTGGCGGCTGATTTGGAGAGGGGAGGACCAGAATGACGCCATCTTATTGTTGCAGTGAGGCCTGCGGACTCTGACCCAATCGGACACTGAGATGTTGGGCGCCTTGGCCCTCTTCGACTGGTCGAAGCGGAGTTTCATCTTCTCCTGCTGTCTAGCGACTGTGGCTTGAGCCGGTGGAGCAGGGCTCTGAGCTAGCGAGGGGCGGAGCCTGCCAAGGGGCAGCATGAGCTCACGGCCTAGCATGAGGGATGCGGGTGAGACCCCTGTAGTGGAATGCTGGGAGGCTCTGTAGTGCAGCAGTGTGTGGAGGAGGGCCTTGTCAAATGCACACCCCTGGGATAGGTGTGCTCTGAGGCCATTTTTCAGTGTCTGGTTAAAACGCTCCACCCCCCCATTTGGCTCGGGGTGGTAGTACGCTGTGCGTATGTGACGGATGCCCTTGCTCTCAAGGTAAGAGGAGAGTTCCGAAGAGACCATTTGGGGGCCATTGTCTGTGGTGATGGCCTTTGGATGCCCCCAGCGGGAGAAGAGGGACTCAAGGATATCAATGATGACCCGAGAGGTGACGGAGCCCACGGCAGTGACCTCTGGCCATTTTGAGTGAAGGTCATAGGTCACCACTAGGAACCGTTGATGGTGGGGGACACCATGGATCTCCCCGCAGGCGTCCAGCTGCAGGTGCTCCCAGGGCTGAGAGGGCCAGGCAAGGGGTTGCAGGGGTGGAGGAGCTTGGTGGCCAGTCTTGCCACTTACAAGGCAGGCTGCACAGTCCTTGACCAGGGCCTCGATTTCCCTGTCGATACCCGGCCACCACACTAGGTCTCGGCATCGTTGTTTGAGCTTCACGATGCCCAAGTGGCCCTCATGCGCCATGGATAAAACACGCGCACGAAGGGCACTTGGGACCACAGTGCAGAGCCCACGTGCAACACAGGAGTCATTCCAGCAAGAGAGCTCCTCTTTAACTCTGGAGTAGGCAGACAGTTCCTCAGGCACCTTGCGAGGCCAGCCATCTCTGATGAAGGTGCACAGCTGGGAGAGGGCTGGATCCTGTTCAGAGGCCTCTTTGAGCTCCTGGAGAGAGACTGTGGTTTGGAGAGGCGTGTGCAGCATCTGGACGATATCCTGTTCCACATGGTCAGACCCGACGAGTGGGGCTGGGGCAGAGACAGTGCGGGAGAGCAGATCTGCAACAACATTGTCACGTCCTGGTGTGAACTGGAGACTGAAATTGTATTGGCGGAGGCGGTCAGACCAGCGGTGTAGACGCAGTGGTCTGTGGCCCATGCTGGATGTTGACAGCAGGGCAGTGAGAGCCTGGTGATCTGTTCGCAGGGTGAAGGCACGGCCATACATATACAGGTGCCACCGCTCACATGCCCAGATGCACGCCAGCGCCTCACGCTCGCCTACTGAGTACTTCTGTTCGGTGGGGCTGAGGGCTCGGGAGGCAAAGGCGATTGGTTTCTCCACTCCATTCTGTATCTGCGATAACACCGCCCCCACAGCTGCAGCGGACGCGTCGCAGGTGACGAGGTTGGGGCTGGCGACGTCAAAGTGAGCCAACACTGGAGGCGACGTGAGCTGCAATTTGAGGGAGCGAACAGCTTCCTTACAGGCTTGTGACCACACCCAGGGCTCATCCTTTCGCAGGAGCTGGCGCAATGGGGCTGTGGTGGCTGAGTACTGGGGCAAAAACTTCAGGTAGTACCCAGTCATGCCAAGGAAGGAGGCAACCTGTGCTGCAGAGCTGGGTTCTGGGATGCTGTGAATGGCATCCACGATTGACTGGAGTGGGGATACACCGTCAGCCGACAAGCGAAACCCCACAAATTCGATCTCTGAAACAGCAAAGACACACTGTTCGCCATTCAGTGTGAGCTTGTGTTTTGCTAGAGCCGTGAAAACTCTGCGAAGGCGTTCGTCATGACTGGAGGTCGAGGGCCCTGCACGACGATGTCATCCAGGTAGCTGGCCACCCCAGGAATGCCCGCAAGCACAGAGGACATCACCTTTTGGAAGCAGCTGGGTGCAGAGCTAAGTCCAAATGGCATCCTGGTGTACCGAAAGACGCCAGCATGTGTCACAAAAGCAGTGAGGTCCCTGCTGCTGGGGTGGAGGGGAACCTGTAGATAGCCCTGTCGAAGGTCCAGTTTCGAAAACAGGATGGAACCATAGAACTGCGCTGTGAGTTCCTCTGACGTGGGCAGTGGATATTTGTCAGGGATTATGGCCTTATTCACTGCTCGAAGATCGACACAGACGCGTAGACCACCTGACTTTTTCGTTGCGACCACCAGGTTGGAGACCCATGGGGAGGCATCAACTGGTTCGATGATGCCAGCTTCCAGTAGCTGCTTTAGTTCAGCTGTGACCCCGTCACGGAGAGCAAGCGGGATGCGGCGCAATGGCTGAATGACAGGGGTAATGGTGGAGTCAACCATGGGCTGGTGGGTGAAGGCAGTCAGGCAGCCCAGACCCTCGAAGAGTGCTGGCCATGTTTGGCGCCACGGTGAGGCGACGTGCAGAATCGCAGACCCGCCGGTGTCCAAGAGAGAAAAACCCAGGTCAGTGAAAAGATCCAGTCCCATCAGGTTAGCTCCTTGGCGTGCCACATGAAAACAAAAATCTGGCAAAACTTTTGTTCCATAGCGTACAGTGAGGTTGACTGAGCCCACTAGTCTAATTTTCGAATTACCATACCCGCAAAGGGCAGTGGAGGGCGCAGAGAGTGGCAGGGAGCTGAAAAAGCGTTTGAATGTGTCCACATTCAGCAGTGAGATGCTGGCACCGGTATCCAATAACAGAGGGATGCACACATCATTCAGGTTAATTGTGCATGACTTGAAAGCCACTACTGGCCCAGAGCTCACGTTGTGAATTATAGGCCAACTGCTTGAGGACTGAGAGTGTTCATCTGTAGCAACAGGGGCAGAGCGGCAGACCTTGGCAAAGTGATTTTGTTTTCCACAATTGCGACAGGCTTGGCCGCGCGCGGGGCAATTCTGCGCTCTGGTAGCATTTGAACGAGATCCGCAGTTTCCACACTGTTGCCGCGGTAGCGCGCGTTGCTGCCATCGCGCGAGCATTACCGTGTCAGGGCTGTCGGGGCCGAGGGCACCGTCACTGGGTGTGTGTGCTAGTTTCGCTGCACATTCGGCTGCAGACTCCACTTGAAAGGCAATGTTGACTGCCTGTGACAACGATAGATCGTCGGACTCGAGTAACAGTCTTTCACGCACTCTCACGTTGTTGGTGTGCTCTATTAGTTGATCACGCACCATCTCATCTTATAGCGCATCTAACTTGCATGAGCTAGCTAACCCCCTCAAATTACCCACATATTGATGCACCGACTCGCCGGGAAGTTGGTGACGCTGTCTAAAAATGAATCGCCGCAGGAGGGCACTTTGTGGGGCAGAGAAGTGTGTGCTTAACAGAGCCACAGCCTCATCATACGTTTGAATTGAGTCTGCTGTGCATAATGTCCCAAGAACACGCTGGCCCTCCGCTCCCAAGCAATGTGATAACAGTGCCTTTTTCCGAGCCGTACTCACAGTTTCTAGTCCAAGAGCAATGAGGTAGGTTTCAAAGGACTGTAACCAGCGAACCCATGGGATCGGGGGCTCACCTGGTAGTGCAAGGAAGGGAGGAGGTGGTGGAAGAGAGATTTCAGCCATCCTTGTCGCCAAATGTTGCGTTTGCAAAGATAATCCAGAGACCGTAAGCAGAGTTCAGTTCATGCTGCTTTTATAATGGCTGCCACACACACACACTTTCAGGCACAAGCAATCGAATACCTATACACAATACAATGATAACAGCACTATCAAACTCCATGTGCTCAGGCCGAGGCAATCGAGTACCTATCACCAATGTCAGACATAACACTACCGAGCCACTCTTGGTGATGGACATTGAAGTCCTCCACCCAGAGTACATTCTGTGCCCTTGCTACTCTCAGTGCTTCTTCCAAGTGGTGTTCAACATGGAGGAGTACTGATTCATCAGCTGAGGGAGGGCAGTAGCTGGTAATCACCAGGAGATTTCCTTGCCCATGCTTGACCTGAAGCCATGAGACTTGCAGAGACAATGTTGAGGACTCCCAGGGCCACTCCTTCCCGACTGTATACCACTGTGCTGCCACCCCAGTGGGTCTGTCCTGCCGGTGGGACAGGACGTACCCAGGGATGGTGATAGAGGAGTACGGGACATTGGCTGAAAGTTATGATTCTGTGAGTATGACTGTGTCAGGCTGTTGCTTCACTAGTCTGTGGGACAGCTCTCCCAATTTTGGCACAAGCCCCTGGATGTAGGTGAGGAGGACTTTGCAGGGTCGACAGGGCTGGGTGTGTCGTTGCAGTTTTTGTAGCCAGTGCCCAGGTCAATGCCATGTGGTCTGTCTTTTTTCATTCTTATTATTATTTGTAGTGGTTTGTTACAACTGAGTGGCTTGTTAGGCCATTTCAGAGGGCAGTTAAGAGTCAACCACATTGCTGTGGGTCTGGAGTCACGTAGAGGCCAGACTGGGTAAGGACGGCAGTTTTCCTTCCCTAAAGGACATTAGTGAGCCAGATGGGTTTTGAACTCACATCTTTGGATCATTAGTCCAGGCCCCTGGATTACTAGCCTAGTGACATTACCACTATGCTACCGTTCCCGGAGGACGGCAGGAGAGATTAAAAGACAAAAGGGATGATCCGAACATATGAACAGACAAATTAGGAGCAGGAGTCGGCCACTCGGCCCCTCGAGCCTGCTCCGCCATTCAATAAGATCATGGCTGATCTGATTACTCCACATTCCCGCCTATCCCCCGATAACCTTTCACCCCCCTTGCTTACCAAGAATCTATCTACCTCTGCCTTAAAAATATTCAAAGGCTCTGCTTCCACCGCCCTCTGAGGAAGAGAGTTCCAAAGACTCACGACCCTCTGTAAGAAAAGATTCCTCCTCATCTCTGTCTTAAATGGGCGACCCCTTATTTTTAAACAGTGACCCCTAGTTCTAGATTCTCCCACAAGAGGAAACATCCTCTCCACATCCACCCTGTCCAGACCCCTCAGGATCTTATATGTTTCAATCAAGTCACCTCTTACTCTTCTAAACTCCAGCGGATACAAGCCTAGCCTGTCCAAACTTTCCTCATAGGACAACCCGCCCATTCCAGGTATTAGTCTAGTAAACCTTCTCTGAAATAGCTGCAACGCATTTACATCCTTCCTTAAATAAGGAGACCAATACTGTACACAGTACTCCAGATGTGGTCTCACCAATGCCCTGTATAACTGAAGCATAGCCTCCCTACTTTTGTATTCAATTCCCCTCGCAATAAACAATAACATTCTATTAGCTTTCCTAATTACTTGCTGTATCTGCATAGTAAACGTTTGTGATTCATGCACCAGGACACCCAGATCCCTCTGCATCTCAGAGCTCTGCAATCTCCCACCATTTAGATAATATACTTCTTTTTTATGATAGTGCAAGGTGAAAGGAGATGGTAATGGGACAAGTAAAGAAACAAAAGATGGGTCCAGAATAGATGTAAATGGGTATAGCAGAACCATCAACCGCTGCCATCTGAAAATATAGGGGCCGAGGTTATGATCTGAAATTGTTAAACTCGATGTTGAGTCCAGAAGGCTGTAAAGTGCCTAATTGAAAGATGAGGTGCTGTTCCTCGAGCTTACATTGAGCTTCATTGGAACAGTGTAAGAGGCCGAGGACAGAGAGGTCAGAGTGGAAGTGGAGCGGAGAATTAAAGTGACGGGCAACCGGAAGCTCGGGATCACGCTTGCAGACTGAACAGAGGTGTTCCGCAAAGCGGTCACCCAATCTGCGTTTGGTCCCCCCAAAGTAGAGGAGGCCGCATCGTGAGCAGTGAATACAGTATACTAAATTGAGAGATGTACAAGTAAATCGCTGTTTCACTTGGAAGGGGTGTTTGGGGCCCTGGATGGTGGGAAGGGAGGAGGTAAAAGGGCAGGTGTTGCATCTCCTGCGTTTGCACGGGAAAATGCTGTGGGAAGGGAGGGGGTGTTGGGGGTGAGAGCGGAGTGGACCAGGGTGTCGTGGAGGGAGCGGTCCCTTTGGAATGCTGAAAGGGAAGGGGAGGACACGATGCATTTGGTGGTGGGATCACGCTGGAGGTGGCGGAAATAGCAGAGGATGATCCGTTGAATGTGAAGGCCGGTGGGGTGATAGGTGAGGACATGGGGAACCTTATCGTGGTTCTGGGAGGGAGGGGAAGGGGTGAGAGCAGAAGTGCGGGAAATAGAATGGACACGGTCGAGGGCCAAGTCAACCACGGTAGAGGGGAATCCTCAGTTGAGGAAAAAGGAAAACATATCGGAAGCACTGGTATGGAAGGTGGCAACGTTAGAATAGATGCAGTGGAGATGGAGAAACTGGGAGAATGGAATAGAGTCCTTACAGGCAGCGGGGTGGGAGGAAGTGTAGTCCAGGTAGCTGTGGGAGTCAGTGGGCTTATAGTGGATGTTTGTCAATAACCTATCCCCAGAGATGGAGACAGAGCAGTCCCTTCCCTTCCTCGACTTCTCCTTTCAGCCCCGCCGCGGGCCAAGGGCTCAGCCATGCCCCTGCCAAGATTAAGAACATAACATAAGAACATAAGAAATAGGAGCAGGAGTAGGCCATTTGGCCCCTCGAGCCTGCTCTGCCATTCAATAAGACCATGCCTCTGCAAGATCCTGCAAATCCATTGGCAGGATAGGCGCACCAACGTCAGTGTTCTTGCTCAGGCCAACATCCCCAGCATCGAAGCTTTGACCACGCTCAATCAGCTCCGATGGACGGGTCACATTGTTCGCATGCCCGATACGAGACTCCCAAAACAAGCGCTCTACTTGGAGCTCCGGCACGGCAAGAGAGCCCCAGGTGGGCAGAGGAAATGCTTCAAGGACACCCTCAAAGCCTCCTTGAAAAAGTGTAACATCCCCATCGACACATGGGAATCCCTGGCCCAAGACCGCACAAAGTGGAGGAGAAGCATCCGGGAAGGCGCCGAACACCTCGAGTCTCTTCGCTGGGAGCAAGCGGAAGCCAAGCGCAGGCAGCGCAAGGTGCGCACGTTAACCCAAGCACCCCACCCACCCACCCCTTCAACCACCGTCTGCCCCACCTGTGACAAAGACTGTAGGTCCCGCATTGGACTCATCAGTCACCTGAGAACTCATTTTTAATGTGGAAGCAAGTCATCCTCGGTTCCGAGGGACTGCCTAAGAAGAAGGGAGAAGAAGGCTGATCTGATCTTGGCTTCAACTCCACTTCCCGGCTGTACTGTTCCCTCCAAGGGGGTGAGGTGAGACTCAGAATAGGAGATGTGCCTCGTTATTGGTGCAGATTGTTGGTAGGTGAATGACTGGGGGTGCGGGTCATGCATTGAGCAGTGGGTGAGGCTAGTGGTGCAGTTGGTGGTGCAGATGACCAGTGGTCTGAGGTCTTGAAGCTTCGTTGGGCACTGGTGCCAGGTGGTGGGGGTGACACTGCTGGCAGTGATGGCTTTGGTGATGTAGTCCCACATCCTTCTTTCCAGAGGTCCTCCTGGCCCATGTGAGTAGAGGCCCTCTCTTGCAGCGTTGACCCCCTGCACAAAGCTGGAGTGCTGTGCGCGAGACCCTGGGTGCCCCTTCCCTGGCTCGCTGAGCCATTTGTGTTAGTGCTGAAGTAGCTTTCCCATTTTTTGAGGTTCGGAAGGGAATTCAGCTTTAAGAGCTGAATAATCACATTTGGGAATGCAGTGAAGGTTCACCAGACTGATTCCTGGGATGGCAGGACTGTCGTATGAAGAAAGATTGGGTCGACTAGGCCTGTATTCACTAGAGTTTAGAAGAATGAGAGGGGATCTCATTGAAACGTATAAAATTCTGACAGGGCTCGACAGACTGGATGCAAGGAGGATGTTTCCCCTGGCTGGGGGGTCCAGAACCAGGGGTCTCAGGATACGGGGTAGGACATTTAGGACTGAGATAAGGAGACATTTCTTCACTCAGAGGGTGGTGAACCTGTGGAATTCTCTACCACAGAAGGTTGTGGAGGCCAAGTCACTGAATATATTTAAGAAGGAGACAGATAGATTTCTAGACACAAAAGGCATCAAGGGGTTTGGGGAGAGAGCGGGAATATGGTATTGAGATAGAGGATCAGCCATGATCATATTGAATGGCGGAGCAGGCTCGAAGGGCCGAATGGCCTACTCCTGCTCCTATTTTTCTTTGTTTCTATGTTTTCAATGATAATTTTTTTTGAACGGCAGTAAGGGCTGAAAATTGAATTTTTTTTCACCGCATTTTAATTTTTATTAGCTCTGATTGCGTGGCCCCTTTAATTCATGGCCCCTTTAATTGACCACAATTCCTTGCGAGCTCCACAGCCTCGCTCCCGGAGGCTGTAAGAAGCTCGACTTCATACCGGGACACAAACTTTGCCTCGGAGGTCTCCGCTCATGCCACCAGGAGGGCGTCGCACGGAAGGTTGGAGCTGCGCCACCAATCTCCAGCCCCCACCCACTCGAGACAAACTTATTCTCTTTAGCATTGCGGCCATTTTCAGCGGCTGTTAACTCCCACCGGTCACTTTCATAGAAACATAGAAGCTAGGAGCAGGAGTAGGCCATTCGGCCCCTCAAGCCTGTTCCGCCATTTAATGAGATCATGGCTGATCATCCAAATTCAGTACCCTGTCCCTGCTTTCTCCCCATATCCCTTGATCCCTTTAGCCTTAAGAAATATATCTAACTCCTTCTTGAATATATTTAATGAATTGGCCTCCACTGCCTTCTGTGGTAGAGAATTCCACAGGTTCACCACCCTCTGGGTGAAGAAATTCCTCCTCATCTCTGTCCTAAATGGCTTACCCCTTATCCTTAGACTGTGACCCCTGGTTCTGGACTCCCCGACCATCGGGAACATCCTTCCTGCATCTAGTCTGTCTAGTCCTGTTAGAATTTTATAAGTTTCAATGAGATCCCCTCTCATTCTTCTAAACTCTAGCGAATATAAGCCCAATCGACCCAATCTCTCCTCATACGTCATTCCTGCCATCCCAGGCATTAGTCTGGTGAATCTTCGCTGCACTCCCTCCATGGCAAGAACATCCTTCCTCAGATAAGGCGACCAAAACTGCACACAATACTCAAGGTGTGGTCTCACCAAGGCCCTGTACAACTGCAGCAAGACATCATTGTTCCTGTACTCAAACCCTCTCGCTACGAAGGTCAACATACCATTTGCCTTCTTAACCGCCTGCTGCACCTGCATGCCTACCTTCAGCGACTGGTGCACAAGGACACCCAGGTCTCGTTGCACTTCCGCTTTTTCTAATCCATTGCCATTCAGATAATAATCTGTCTTCCTGTTTTTGCCACCAAAGTGGGTAACACGAATTTCTAACCCATAAGGTTCTGAGGGGGATTGACATGGTAGATACTGTGAGTTTGTTTCCCCTGGCTGGAGAGTCCAGAACCAGGGCTCACAGTCTCAGGATAAGGGGTCGGCCATTTATGACTAAGATGAGGAGGAATTTCTTCATCAGCGGGTTGTGAATCTTTGGAATTCTCTGCCCCAGAGGGCTGTGAATGCTCAGTCGTTGAGTATATTCAAGGCTGAGATCGATAGATTTTGGACTCATGGGGAATCAAGGGATATGGGGATCGGGCAGGAAAGTGGAGTTGAGGTTGAGGAGCCAGGAGGAGACGGGAGTTCTCCTCCAGGCTCCCACAAGGAATCGTCAGGCCTTTCCAGACCCACCCTTCCCATTCGCTCCCATCACCGGCAGCTGTTTGTAGACCTCTCCACCCCCCCCTCCCCCACATCCTCCCAGGACTAACATTATCCCGGGGGACCATTCCTTGGGTCAGTGGCGGAATTAACCACCCGTCCGATTGCCTCCCCCCACCCTCTCTGGGCAGCTTTTACATCATTCCCGTCGGCGGGAGACAATGTGGCGAACGGGAGTCAGAATGGCCTGGGTCTCGCCCCGAGAAAGTCCATGAGGGCTTCCCTGCCGCAAGCCCACCCAGAATCCATCCGGAGTCAAAATCGGGGGCTTCTGTAGGTGTGAAGCTGACAACCACCCTCAACGTTAAATGGCACAGGCTAACTTCAGGCAGCCAAGGGGGAAGCTCCGTAATATCAGCCAGGGTGCAGTACGGGTATGCGTTCATCAGGTGGCTGACCCACTTTACAAGCCTTGATCACCTTCACCATCACAGCAAGGCAGCAGCGAGATACCCTCCAAAAACATTAACATTGTTGGCGGTCTTTTATATTGATGTTTCCTGTCCTGGGCCAATATTTATCCCTGTAATTATGGGACTGGAGTCACATGTAGGTCAGACCAGGTAGGGATGGTAGGTATCCCCTTCTCTGAAGGACATTAGTGAACCAATTGGAACCATTCAATGAGATCATGGCTGATCTGTGGCCTAACTCCGTATACTCGCCTTTGGCCCATATCCCTTAATACCGTTAAGAACATAATAACATAAGAAATAGGAGCAGGAGTAGGCCATACGGCCCCTCGAGCCTGCTCCGCCATTTAGTAAGATCATGGTTGATCATCGACCTCAACTCCACTTTCCTGCCCGATCTCCATATCCCTCGATTCCCCTAGAGTCCAAAAATCTATCGATCTCAGCCTTGAATATACTCAAAGACTCAGCATTCACAGCCCTCTGGGGCAGAGAATTCCAACGATTCACAGCCCTCTGATTGAAGAAATTCCTCCTCATCTCAGTCGTAAATGGCCGACCCCTTATCCTGAGACTATGCCTCCTAGTTCTAGACACTCCAGCCAGGAGGAAACAACCTCTCAGCATCTATCCTGTCAATCCCCTTCAGAATCTTTTATGCTTCAATGAGATCACCTCTCATTCTTCTAAACTCCAGAGTTGGTTAACAAAAATCTATCAATCTCAGTTTAAAATTAACAATTGATCTAGCATCAATTGCTGTTTGCGGAAGAGAGTTCCAAACTTCTACCATCCTTTGTGTGTAGAAGTGTTTCCTAATTTCACTCCTGAAAGATCTGGCTCTAATTTTTAGACTGTGCCCCCTAGTCCTGGACTCCTCAACCAGCAGAAATAGTTTCTCTTTATCTACCCTATCAGTTCCCAGTAATATCTTGAAAACTTGGATCAAATCATCCCTTAAGCTTCTAAGTTCCAGGGAATAATCACACAGATTTCATGGTCTTTTTCTGGCGCCAGTCCGCAAATTATCAGATTTATTGGAATTCAATTTCACAACTTGCCATGTTGGGATTTGAACTCGCAGGGGTAGACTTTGACTTTGTACGAGTGTGATAGTGAATCGTTGGCCCGTATTACATCTCTTTGCATTGACTTCATTGGAGATGAAAAACAATAGAGGATGTATAACGGGTGGCTGAATCGGTATCGGCCGTTTAACACTCTCAGGACCTCAAACCCAGCACCAAGCTCATGGTCTACAGAGCAGTAGTGATACCCGCCCTGCTGTATGCCTCAGAGACATGGACCATGTACAGCAGGCACCTCAAAGCACTGGAGAGGTACCACCAACGCTGCCTCCGCAAGATCCTGCACATCCATTGGCAGGATAGGCGCACCAATGTCAGTGTTCTTGCTCAGGCCAACATCCTCAGCATTGAAGCTTTGACCACGCTCGATCAGCTCCGATGGACGGGCCACATCGTCCGCATGCCCGATACGAGACTCCCAAAACAAGCGCTCTACTCGGAGCTCTGACACGGCAAGAGAGCCCCAGGTGGGCAGAGGAAACGCTTCAAGGACACCCTCAAAGCCTCCTTGAAAAAGTGCAACACCCCCACTGACACCTGGGAATCCCTGGCCCAAGACCGCACAAAGTGAAGGAGAAGCAGCTGGGAAGCGCCGAACACCTCGCGTCTCTTCGCCGGGAGCAAGCGGAAGCCAAGCGCAGGCAGCGCAAGGAGCGCACGTCAACCCACCCACCCGCCCCCTTCAACCACCGTCTGCCCCACCTGTGACAGAGACTGTAGGTCCCGCATTGGACTCATCAGTCACCTGAGAACTCATTTTTAATGTGGAAGCAAGTCATCCTCGGTTCCGAGGGCCTGCCTAAGAGAGAGAGAGAGAGAGATTCCCTTGTACTACCTTTTCTGTAATGTGGACTATCTTACATAGCTCTGTAAGATTGCCCCTCAGTCACCCCTTTTAAAGTTCATTGATCGATGCTTCTCCAGCCTTTTCTCATAGCTTAGTCCTATCATGCTGAGTTCAGTCTAGTGGCTCTACTCGGGACCACACCATGACTCAAATCTACTCCTTGTGACCATAACTGGATATAATGCTCAAAGTACGATCTGGCCAGAGTGCTGAACTTTACATAAGAACATAAGACGTAGGAGCAGGAGTAGGTCATTTGGCCCCTCGAGCCTGCTCCGCCATTCAATAAGATCATGGCTGATCTGATCTTAGCCTCAACTCCACTTCCCTGCCCGCTCCCCATAACCCTTGACTCCCTTACCGTTCAAAAATCTGTCTCTCTCCACCTTAAATATATTCAGTGACCCAGCCTCCACAGCTCTCTGGGGAAGAGAATTCCAAAGATTCACGACCCTCTGAGAGAAGAAATTCCTCCTCATTTCTGTTTTAAAAGGGTGCCCCCTTATTCTGAAATTATGCCCCCTAGTTCTAGATTCCCCCACGAGGGGAAACATCCTCTCTGCATCTACCCTGTCGAGCCCCCTCAGAATCTTATATGTTTCAATAAGATCCCCTCTCATTCTTCTAAACTCCAATGAGTATAGGCCCAACCTGCTCAACCTTTCCTCATAAGACAACCCCTTCATCTCCGGAATCAACCTCGTGAACCTTCTCTGAACTGCCTCCAATGCAAGTATATCCTTCCTTAAGTAAGGAGACCAAAACTGTATGAAGTACTCCAGGTGTGGTCTCACCAATACCCTCTACAGTTGTAACAGAACTTCCCTACTTTTATACTCCATTTCCTTTGCAATAAAGGCCAACATTCCATTTGCCTTCCTAATTACTTGCTGTACCAGCATGAATTCCTGCCAATTGTACTCCACTGTTTTCATAGATTCATGGAATGATACAGCACAGTAGGAGACCATTCGGCCCATCGTGCCTGTGGTGGCTCTTTGAAAGAGCTGTCCAATTAGTCCCACCCCCTGCTCTTTACCCGTAGCCCTGTAAATTTTTCCAATTCTAGTATTTATCAAATTCCCTTTTGAAAGTTACTATTGAATCTGCTTCCACCACCCTTTCAGGCAGCGCATTCCAGATCACAACACGCTGTGTCAAAAAAAATCCTCATGTCGCCACTGGCTTGTTTTCCAATCATCTTAAATCAGTGTCCTTCTGCCACTGGAAACCGTTTCTCCTTATTGAGTCTATCAAAACCCTTCATGATTTCAACCACCTCTATGTTTGGCTAAATAATTCCACATTCTGTTTGATTTGTGTCCACTAAAACTGCTTGGTCTCTCTCAACTTCATCCTTAAGCTATTTCAAAACCCTTTGTGGAGCTCTTGTGTTGCCCTAGTTTCTTCCTAAAAACTCTCGCCTCTGAGTCAGAGGGTTGTGGTTTCAAGTCCCACTCCAGAGACTTAAAGCACAAAATCGAGGCTGACACTGCAGTGCCAGTGCTGAGGGAGTGCTGCACTGCCGGAGGTGCCGTCTTTCGGATGAGACGTTAAACCGAGGCCCCCTCTGCTCTCTCAGGTGGATCCCATGGCACTATTTGGAAGAGGAGCAGGGGGAGTTCTCCCCGGTGTCCTGGGGCCAATATTTATTTATCCCTCAACCAACTTCACTAAAACAGATTATCTGGTCATTATCACAATGCTGCTTGTGGGAGCTTGCTGTGCGCAAATTGGCTGCCGCGTTTCCTACATTACGACAGTGACTACACTTCAAAAAGTACTTCATTGGCTGTAAAGCGCTTTGGGACGTCCTGAGGTCGTGAAAGGCGCTACATAAATGCAGCACTTTCTTTCTTTTACACTTGCCTGTATTAAATTTCATCTGTCATTGTTCCACCCACTTAAATATTTTGTCCAACACATTTTGTAGTTTCCTAGCTGCCTCCTCCGATTCAACTTGTGGGAGGGGTTGCAAACCATCTCTTTCTTCGATGTCTCCTCTTTTTACCACCGCCTACAAAGGGCGATGTTGAAAACCATGGTGATGTCTTTGATTGGCGGACTCTCCTCTCAGCCAGATGAACACGTCAGAAGGCTATAGAGGCAATACCAATTTAACAATGGCATCAGATGTACAAGAGTCACTGCAGCAACTCGCCAAGGCTTCTCCGACAGCACCTCCCAAACCCGCGACCTCTACCACCTAGAAGGACAAGGGCAGTAGGCGCGTGGGAACACCGCCACCTCCAAGTTCCCCCCCAAGTCACACACCATCCTGACTTGGAAATATATCGGCCGTTCCTTCATCGTCACTGGGTCAAATTCCTGGAACTCCCTCCCTAACAGCACTGTGGGAGTACCTTCACCACACGGACTGCAGCGGTTCAAGAAGGCGGCTCACCACCACCTTCTCGAGGGCAATTAGGGATGGGCAATAAATGGTGGCCTTGCCAGCGACGTCCACATCCCAGGAACAAAAAAAAAGATGGGGTGCCCAGCTGCATCTAACACTGGTGGCCATGACATGCGTTCATGCCCCTTAAAATTTCCAATTGGTGAATGATGCAATATTTGATTTCAACTGGTTTGTTGGGAGAAAGGTATAAATCTGAGGCATTGTAGTCAAGTAGAGGCCTTTTATGAACAAATTTTTACAATGTGCAAAATATAAATTTCCAATTACATTTCAGAATGGTTTTAAAATACTGAAAACCTTTGTGTCTACAAATGATGAAAGTTGTCTAAAAATATATATTTAACTGACATCATGACTATAATTAAACATATTCCGTGAACGGCAAGCTTGCAAGAACGAACGTCATCACTGCAATGTCTGAAATAAACCATCAAAAGAGCTCGGATCCACCTGCTGTGTTGCATTGCTGTACGTCATTTCTAAAAGTCTGGCGTGGCTCATGAAAAAGAAAAAAAAAACAAAAGTCATGCAAAACAGCCCTCTGGTTTCTATACCGGCAGAGTGACCGCAATCTCAATGAACCTGTCCAAGCTCTTGGACCAGGGCAGTGCACCAATAACCTGGCTATCGAGCCAACAGCACGCACGGCTTTCGAGTTTTGCCGGGGCCATGTCTGGCCTGCCATCTGATAGAAGGATAGGTGGACAAGTGCAGGAGGTCCTAACCGTCGAGCAACTCGGAACGGCCGGAGGCTTCCCTGAAGTCAAAATGGAGTCAGGGTCTGAGGATAGGGGGCTGGTTACTAACTACCAGCAAAGAAAAGCTGCTACAGTCACTGCTCCTCCTCCTGTGCCAGGCTCATTTACTTAATAAGCCTCATGCAATTGTTTCTTAGCATAGTTTTCAGCCAAACATGGAGATACAGACTGTGCGGTCTAGGGTAGACGCACGTTATTAATTGTAGTATGGGGAGATTGCAATGGTGGCATCCCTTTTACATCCTTGTGAAAGACCGAATGCTTATTAACTGGCTCAGTATTTGTGAATCCGTTTGTATTTGTAGGACAGGATCCAGGAATGAAGCAATAGTCTCCGATTTGCTGCAGCAGGATTGGCTTAGCTCCTTGCTGGTACAGGATTACATTTATGGCTTCATTCTGCAGAATATTTGGAAGTGGTAGCTCCTGCTTTTTAATTGTAGGTTTCTGGGTGTCAGCTTGAAGCTTAGAAAGGTAAGGTAATTCTGGGGCAGAATCAATGGCCTTCGTCCGAATCAAAGCCTCAGAGCCTATGTTCTGCTGATGACCAGCTGAAAGGCTCTGGTCTACGTGCTTGCCCGATTGAGGCAGTTCGGGAGGAATGCTCGAATGGGCCACTTGTTCCCCAGGTGCAGTTAACACGTAGCTGCTGCCACCTGGTCGCCAGGGCGCAACTGTGGGATTTTCCCGTGAGAGGTCACGGCAGCTTTGTGAGTCTTGCGCATTTTTATCCCTCGCCATTGGAATATTGCACCCGGGCAATGGGTCTCCCTCACAGTTCGAAACTGTTGATTGCTGGCTTGCAAACATGTCTGAACCGGGAACTGGTTGGCTCGAACCGGAGATATCTGCGTCTTTTGTGTGAACATAGCCTGTGATGACCTCTGGTGAAGAGGTTGGGAAGGAATTAGTCAGCGGGGGGCACAGGACATAACTGGAAGTGGATTTGGATGGCTGGTCCAACACTGGTTGGCTTAAACAAGCTCTTGCAGCATCATCAGTGCGAGCATGATAACCAGTTGGACTTGGTGTCAATGGGGAACTGAACGTAGGCTGTGGAGGATTCAGAACATAAACAGAAGTAGGCAAAGGCGGTTTTTGTTCACCATTTGTCGGATCCAATGCTTGTAGACCTTCAGATGAGTTCTGTGGGAGCTTCACATATCCGGGAGCTCCTTGGCTGTGTTCAACATAACTGGCATTTTTGTCGAATCCCTTCTTTAATTCTGAAAGGGAGTTTGGCACAGAAGAGAAATCTTGATAATTGAACAAATATGGACCATCGTAATCGGATGGATCACTCAATGGTGTTAGATGGTTAGGAAATTCTTCTCCAGGAGGTGATACTGTTTCTGTTGCTGTTGCTGTTCCAATCTCTTGATAAAGCTGCTCTTGACCAACACTACCTCTCGTCATCGGAGGGGATGAAATGTTTGGTTTCTCCCCTGTCTGGGTGAATTCTGCTTTTTCCCTGTTGTAGGAATAAGGTAGTCTGTTACAAGACATCCTAGTCATAGAATATCTCTGCCATCAAGTTCCACTTATTTCTGAGACTTAAATACAGTCACAGTACACACAAGGGTCAATTTTACAAATACACACTCTCCATCATTTTCTGTCCATTAATTTTACCGCATGGACAATAGCGGGAAGCTCATCCACACCGATTCTGGCCTCTTGTGCATCCTGATTGGCTTCTGTCCACCATTGACGGTCGTTCCTTCAGCTGCCTAGACCCTAAGCTCTGGAATTTCCTGCCTAAACCTCTTCGCCTCTCCACCTCTCTCTCCCCCTTTAAGACGCTCCTTAAAACCCACCTCTTTGACCAAGCTTTTGGTCACCTGTCCTAATATCTGCTTATGTGGCTCGGCGTCAAATTCTGTTTGATAATCGCTCCTGTGAAACACCTCGGGGCATTCTACTATGTTAAAGGTGCTATATAAATGCAAACTGTTGTTGTTGTTGGCTGAGATCTGCCTTGGGAGGGTTGCCTTTGTAAAATGTACCTTTACGAGAGATGAGGGTGTGGTTGCAAGGTGATATTCTAAGCTTGAGGCTCAGAAGGCAGTTGCGCTTGCTCAAGCTTAGCTCTTGGTTTGCTTTTTGTTAATTTCTACATCTGTGGGTGAATTGTGAGGGACATCAGTGAGAGGGCAAACCCCTAGGATCAGACATAGCGCAGCTTTATTAGCCGAGTAAAGCTCACGCCACACTGCTCTTGCAACGTGCAGTGACCCCAGGCTCAAAAAGAGTAACCACTTCCGCACCCTCCAGTGTTTTCTGTTTCCCTTGCCTGTTGGTTTTGGGGCTTCCATGAGTAAGGTTACCTAGTACCAATCTATAACTGAATAATGGCCACTTCTGAGCTGTGTGCTGAGATGGTGACTACACAAACCCATTGCACTGAGAATCCTGTAAAGCGGCAGATCGTCCGAGAACTTCACCCCATTAATCTACATAGATACATAGATACATAGAAGATAGGAGCAGGAATAGGCCATTCGGCCCTTGGAGCCTGCTCCGCCATTCAATGAGATCATGGCTGATCATCCAAATTCAGTACCCGGTCCCTGCCTTCTCCCCATATCCCTTGATCCCTTTAGCCTTAAGAAATATATCCAACTCTTTCTTGAATATATTTAATGAACTGGCCTCCACCGCCCTCTGTGGCAGAGAATTCCACAGGTTCACCACTCTCTGGGTGAAGAAATTCCTCCTCATTTCAGTCCTAAATGGCTTACCCCTTATCCTTAGACTATGACCCCTGGTTCTGGACTCCCCGGCCATCAGAAACATCCTTCCTGTATCTAGTCTGTCCAGGCCTGACAGAATTTTATAGGTTTCGATGAGATCCCCTCTCAATCTTCTAAACTCCAGTGAGTATAAGCCCAATCGACACAATCTCTCCTCATACGTCATTCCTGCCATCCCAGGTATCAGCCTGGTGAATCTTCGCTGCACTCCTTCCATGGCAAGAACGTTCTTCCTCAGGTAAGGCAACCCAAACTGCACACAATACTCAAGATGTGGTCTCACCAAGGCCCTGTACAACTGCAGCAAGACATCCTTGTTCTTGTACTCGAACCCTCTTGCTACGAAGGCCAACATACCATTTGCCTTCTTAACCGCCTGCTGCACCTGCATGCTTACCTCGAGCGACTGGTGTACAAGAACACCCAGGTCTCTTTGCACTTCCCCTTCTCCTAATCTATTACCATTCAAATAATAATCTGCCTTCCTGTTTTTGCCACCAAAGTGGATAACCTCACATTTATCCACATTATAGTGCATTTGCCATGTTTCTGCCCAATCACCCAACCTGTCCAAATCGTGCTGGAGTTTCACGACATCCTCCTCACAGCATACCCTCCCCCCCAGCTTTGTGTCGTCTGCAAATTTGGAGATATTACATCCAATTCCCTCGTCCAGATCATTAATATATATTGTGAACAGCTGGGGTCCTAGGACTGATCCTTGCAGTACCCCACTAGTCACTGCCTGCCACTCGGAAAACGACCCGTTTATTCCAATTCTTTGCTTTCTGTCCACCAACCAGTTCTCTATCCAAGTCAATACCTTGCCCCCAATCCCATGTGCCTTAATTTTGCACGCTAATCTCTTATGCGGGACCTTATCGAAAGCCTTCTGAAAGTCCAAATACACCACATCCACTGGTTCTCCCTTATCTATTTTACCAGTTACATCCTCAAAAAATTCCAGTAGATTAGTCAAGCATGATTTACCTTTTGTAAATCCATGTTGACTTTGTCCGATCCAGTCACTGCTTTCCAAGTGCTCTGCTATTACATCTTTTATAATGGACTCTAGCATTTTCCCCACTACCGATGTCAAGCTTACCGGTCTATAATTCCCTGGCTTGTCTCTACCACCTTTTTTGAATAGTGGGGTAACATTAGCTACCCGCCAATGCATGGGTACCGTTCCAGAGTCTATCGAGTTCTGGAAGATGACCAGCAATGCATCTACTATTTCTAGGGCCACTTCCTTAAGTACCCTGGGATGTAGATTATCAGGCCCTGGGGGTTTATCGGCCTTCAGTCCCATCAATTTTCCTAACACCATTTCCCTACAAGTACTGATTTCTTTCAGTTCCATCCTTTCATCAGACCCTATGATCCCCGGCATCTCTGGGAGGTTATTTGTGTCCTCCTTTGTGAAGACAGAACCAAAATATGTATTTAGTTGGTCTGCCATTTCTTTGTTCCCCATTATAAATTCCCCCGATTCTGACTGCAAGGGACCTACGCTTGACTTCACCAATCTTTTTCTCTTCACGTATCTATAAAAGCTTTTACAGTCAGTTTTTATGTTCTCTGCAAGCTTACTCTCATATTCTATTTTCCCTTTCTTAATTAATCCTTTTGTCCTCCTTTGTTGAATCCTAAACTGCTCCCAATCCTCAGGATTATTGCTTTTTCTGGCCAATTTATATGTCCTCTCCTTGGACCTTATGCTATCCCTAATTTCCCTTGTTAGCCACGGTTGGGTCACCTTTTTTGTTTTATTTTTATGCCAAACTGGGATGAACAAATTCTGTAGTTCATCCATTCGGTCTTTGAATGTTTGCCATTGCCTATCCATCGTCAACCCTTTGAGTGCCATTCCCCAATCAATCCTACCCAACTCATTCCTCAGACCATCATAGTTTCCTTTATTTAAATTGAGGACCCTAGTCTCCGAGTCAACTACTTCATTCTCCATCTTAATGAAGAATTCGATCATATTATGATCGCTCCGACCCAAGGGGCCTCTTACAACAAGATTGCTAATTAATCCTTTCTCGTTACATAATACCCAGTCTAAGATGGCCTGATCTCTGGTTGGTTCCTTGACATATTGGTCCAGGAAACCATCCCGTAAACACTCCAGGAATTCCTCCTCTACAGTATTGTTACTCATTTGGTTGGCCCAATCTATATGTAGATTAAAGTCACCCATGATGACTGCTGTGCCCTTATTGCATGCTTCTTTAATTTCTCTTTTAATGCCATCCCCAACCTCCGCCTTACTGTTTGGAGGTCTATAAACCACTCCCACTAACTTTTTTTTCCCCTTAGTATTTCTCAATTCTACCCATACAGATTCCACCTCATCAGAGCTAATATCCTTCATTACAATTGTGTTAATCCCTTCTTTAACCAGTAATGCTACCCCACCTCCCTTTCCTTTTTGCCTATCTTTCCTGAATATCGAATACCCCTGGATGTTGAGTTCCCAGTCCTGGCCTTCCTTGAGCCACGTTTCCGTAATCCCAACCAAATCGTATTTGTTTACTTCTATTTGCGCAGCCAATTCATCCACCTTATTACAAATGCTCCTCGCATTAAGACACAAAGCCTTCAGGCTTGTTTTTTTAACGCTCTTAGACCTATTAGAATTATTATTTACTGTGGCCATGTTTGATTTAAACCATTGATTTCTCTGACTGCCACTTTTGTTTCTCTCCTTCCTATCTTTGCTTTTATCCTTGTTTCCCTTTCCTCTGTCTCCCTGCTCAGGTTCCCAACCCCCTGCCATTTTAGTTGAAACCCTCCCCCACAGCACTAGCAAACACTCCCCCTAGGACATTGGTTCCAGCCCTGCCCAGGTGCAAACCGTCCGGTTTGAACTGGTCCCACCTCCCCCAGAACCGGTTCCAATGTCCCAGGAACTTGAATCCCTCCCCCTGGCACCATTCCTCTAGCCACATATTCATCTGAAGTATCCTTCTATTTCTACTCTGACTAGCACGTGGCACTGGTAGCAATCCTGAGATTACTACCTTTGAGGTCCTGTTTTTTAATTTATCTCCTAACTCCCTATACTCTGCTTTTAGGACCTCATCCCGCTTTTTACCTATATCGTTGGTGCCTATATGCACCACGACAACTGGCTCTTCACCCTCCCCTTCCAAGATGTTCTGGAGTCGCTCGGAGACATCCTTGACCCTTGCACCAGGGAGGCAACACACCATCCTGGAGTCTCGTTTGCGGCCGCAGAAATGCCTATCTATTCCCCTTACAATTGAATCCCCTATTACTATAGCTCTACCCCTCTTTTTCCTCCCATTCTGTGCAGCAGAGCCACCCCTGGTGCCAGGAAGTTGGCTGCTGCTGCCTTCCTCTGATAAGCCATCCCCCCCAACAGTACTCAAAGTGGTGTATCTGTTGGAGAGGGGGATGGCCACAGGGGACCCCTGCACTACCTGCCTGCACCTAGTACTCTGCCTGTTGGTCACCCGTTCCCTTTCTTCCTGTCCAACCTGCAATATAAATGCTAATCCCAGGGGTGAAAGGACAGAGTTCTGTGGAGTGCAGATAACAAACAACACTTACTTGCATTTATATAGCGCCTCTAACGTAATGAAGCACAATCAGAAACAAATTGACACCGAGCCACGTAAGGAGATATTAAGACAGGTGACAAGAGGTGGGTTTTAAGGAGCGTCTTAAAGCCGGAGAGAGAGGTAGAGAGGCGGAGAGGTTTAGGGAGGGAACTGCAGAATTTAGGAGACAGCTGAAGGCACGGCCGTCAATGGAGGGGCAATAGGAACATAAGAAATAGGTGCAGGAGTCGGCCATACAGCCCCTCGAGCCTGCTCCGCCATTCAATAAGATCACGGCTGATCTTCGACCTCAACTCCATTTTCTCACCCGATCCCCATACCCTTAATTCCCTTAGAGTCCAAAAATCTATCGATCTCAGCCTTGGATATACTCAATGACTGAGCATCCACAGTCGCCTAGGGTTGAGAATCCCAAAGATTCACAACCCTCTGAGTGAAGAAATTCCTCCTCATCTCAGTCCTAAATCTCCGATGCCTTATTCTGAGGTGACGACCCCTAGCTCTAGACTCTCCAGCCAGGGGAAACATCCTCTCAGCATCTACCCTGTCAAGCCATCTCAGGATCTTACATGTTTCCATGAGATCACCTCTCATTCTTCTAAATTCCAAAGAGTATATACCATTCTACTCAATCCCTCCTCATAGGATGAAAATCGGGGATGCACACAAAGCAAGTGTTGGAGGGACGCAGAGTTCTCGGAGGGTTGTAGGGCAGGAGGAGGTTACAGAGAAAGGGAGGGGGCGAGGTGACCAAGTGGGGCTGGGCATTCATTTTCAGTGTGCTGCAACACGATGTGTGTAGTGGAACATGTCATAGGTCCATGGACAGCATGATGTCCCCAATTCTTGTTGGAAATGGCAGCTTGCGGGGAGAAGAATCATTGAGAGGGGCAAGTCAAAATTGATCTCTCTCATGCACTTTCTAGTGAAGTGATTAGCACGAAACATTGGCAGGCAGCTGGAGTAAATGAAAGAACTTACTTTGGAATGACCTGAGGAAGTGCATCAGATGGCTCATTGGTCACAACTTGGCAGATTTGGCCTTCTTCCAAAGTTACGGGTTCCACAAGTGCCGAATGAACCAGCAGCCCTCTCTAAAAGGAGAAAGGATCACATACATGTCAACAAGTCATACATGTCAGACAGAATTGAAATGGTACTGCCAACATGTCATACAGCGCACGCAGTGTCTGCCACCATGATGTAGCACGGGTGCTATAGCGTGATGACTGGCATGATGTTCAGGAATGACTGTGCAATGAGATCTCTTGAATCCTAGTGGCCTTTCCTACTTTGCCATTGATAAACAAGTTAACTGATCTCAGAGGGCACCATTTGGAACAATACAATCGGCCTCAGTGACCTCGTTGATATGGGCCATTATCAAATCATAGACTCATAGAATGGTTACAGCACAGTGCTCGTGCCAGCTCTCTGCAGGAGCACTTCAGCCAGTCCCACTCCCTCGCCCTTTCCCCGTAGCCCTGCAAATTTATTTTCTTTCAGGTACTTATCCAATTCCCTTTTGAAAGCCACGATTGAATCTGCCTCCACCACCCTTTCAGGCAGTGCATTCCAGATCCTAACCACTCGCTGTGTAAAAAAGTTTTTCCTCATGTCGGCTTTGGTTCTTCTGCAAATCACCTTAAATCTGTGTCCTCTGGTTCTCGACCCTTCCGCCAATGGGAACAGTTTAACTCTATCTACCACGTCGAGACCCCTCATGATTTTGAACACCTCTATCAAATCTCTGCTCAACCATCTCTGCTCCAAGGAGAACAACCCCAGCTTTTCCAGTCTATCCACATAACTGAAGTCCCTCACCCTTGGAATCATTCTTGTAAATCTTTTCTGCACCCTCTCTGAGGCCTTTACATCCTTCCTAAAGTGCGGTGCCCAGAATTGGACACAATATTCCAGTTGAGGCCGAACCAGTGTTTTATAAAGGTTCATCATAAACTTCCTTGTTTTTGTACTCTCTGCCTCTATTTATGAAGCCCAGGATCCCGTATGCTTTTTTAACCGCTTTCTCAACCTGCCCTGCCACCTTCAATGATTTGTGCACACATACACCCAGGTCTCTCTGTTCATGCACCCTCTTTGGAATTGCACCCTTTATATTGCCTCTCTTCATTCTTCCTACCAAAATTCATCGCTTCGTGCTTTTCTGTGTTAAATTTCATTTGTCCGCCCATTCCACCAGCCTGTCTATGTCCTCTTGAAGTCTTTCACTCTCCTCCTCACTGTTCACTATACTACGGACGATATAAGACCTGAAGGTGTATTGGATAAATGACGTAGGACCTGAAAGTATGTTAGATTCATAGAGCAGGTCATACGGTATCACCAGGTTATATTTTACGTGGATTTTTGCTACCCTAATATATGAATGTACAGGTGCCCACAACCCGTGCTTTTGCATTACACAACTAGTAGAGGTCGCTCTAGAGCAATGAAAAACAAATACCTGGCTCACTTTGTGGAAAAGTTTGCTCTTTGCTGGGTCAGGAATACTGTCCAACCAAGATCTCTTCTTCCTGTAATACGTAGAACAAACAAAAAACCAAAAATTATTGAAACAAGAAGACTCGAGGTGTTTGAGTTCTAGTAATACATAGAATTCCATAGAATTCACAGCACAGAAACAGGCCATTCGGCCCAACTGGTCCGTGCCGGTGTTTATGCTCCACACCAGCCGCCTCCCACCCCCTCTTCATCTCACCCAATCAGCATATCCTTCTATTCCTTTCTCCCTCATGTGCTTGTCCAGCTTCCCCTTAAATGCATCTATGCTATTCGCCTCAGCTAAGCAGCCCACTTGATAGGCACCCCGTCCACCACCTTAAACATTCACTCCCTCCACCACCGACGCACCGTGGCTGCAGTGTGTACCATCTACAAGATGCACTGCAGCAACTCGCCAAGGCTCCTTCAGCAGCACCTCCCAAACCCGCGACCTCTTCCACCTAGAAAGACAAGGGCAGCAGGTGCATGGCAACACCACCACCTCCAAGTTCCCCTCCAAGTCACACACCATCCTGACTTGGAAATATATCGGCCGATCCTTCATCATGGCTGGGTCAAAATCCTGGAACTCCCTCCCTAACAGCACTGTGGGAGCACCTTCACCACACGGGACTGCAGCGGTTCAAGAAGGCGGCTGACCACCACCTTCTCGAGGGGCAATAAATGCTGGCCTTGTCAGCGACGCCCACATCCCGTGAATGAATCAAAAAAATCTACTTCATGTGGCAGCGAGTTCCACATTCTAACCAGTCCCTGGGTAGAGACGTTTCTCCTGAATTCCTTATATTGATGACCCCCAGTTTTTAATACCCAAGGAGTGATTCCAAGTGACCAGTTTACATACTCGAGCTGATTACAAGGCATTAATTTTATCAAGGATTTCAGATGGTTCACTTGTAAGATAATGATTACCTGAGAATTTGCCAGATGTACTCTAATTGAGGAGCCCATGTATCTGTGTGTAGACTAAAGGATACTCCGACAGCACATTGATTGGAATCTAGTTGAGGAGCTTGGAAGGTTTATGTAGAAAATAATGGACACCTTAGAGTGAGTTAGGTTCTGGCATTTAGGTGTTTTATGTATGGTGAACAGCTGTTGCTGATGATTCTGATGTTCCCATTTACACCTCCTCACCCTGACCTCTCTGTCACGGCCTCCTATGCTGTCCCAATGAAGCTCAACATAAGCTCGAGGAACAGCACCTCATCGAAACATAGAAACATAGAAGATAGGAGCAGGAGTAGGCCATTCGGCCCCTCGAGCCTGCTCCGCCATTCAATGAGATCATGGCTGATCATCCAAATTCAGTACCCTGTCCCTGCCTTCTCCCCATATCCCTTGATCCCTTCAGCCTTAAGAAATACATCTAACTTCTTCTTGAATATATTTAATGAATTGGCCTCTACTGCCTTCTGTGGTAGAGAATTCCACAGGTTCACCACTCTCTGGGTGAAGAAATTCCTCCTCATCTCAGTCCTAAATGGCTTACCCCTTATCCTTAGACTGTGACCCCTGGTTCTGGACTCCCCGACCATTGGGAACATCCTTCCTGCATCTAGTCTGTCTAGTCCTGTTAGAATTTTATAAGTTTCAATGAGATCCCCTCTCATTCTTCTAAACTCTTGCGAATATAAGCCCAATCGACCCAATCTCTCCTCATACGTCATTCCTGCCATCCCAGGTATCAGTCTGGTGAATCTTCGCTGCACTCCCTCCATGGCAAGAACATCCTTCCTCAGATAAGGCGACCAAAACTGCACACAATACTCAAGGTGTGGTCTCACCAAGGCCCTGTACAACTGCAGCAAGACATCCTTGTTCCTGTACTCGAATCCTCTCGCTATGAAGGCCAACATACCATTTGCCGCCTTAACCGCCTGCTGCAGTTTCTTTCAATTCTTTCAATTAGGCACTTTACAGCCTTCCGGACTCAACATTGAGTTCAACAATTTCAGATCATAACCTCTGCCCCCATTTTTTCACATGGCTGCTGTTGATTCTGATATTCCCATTTACAACTCCTCTAGACCCATCTTTTGTTTCTTTACTTGTCCCATGAACATCTCCTTTTGCCTTGCACCATTGTCCCTTTGTCATTTAATCTCTCTTGCCTCCCATCCTATCACAGACCTTCCCTTTTGTTCTTTCCTCCCCTCCCCACGTTCCCTGCCTCTGTACTTGCTTAAAACCTGTTGCATCTCTAACTTTTTCCAGTTCTGACGAACAGTCATCAACCAGAAATGTTAACTCTGTTTCTCTCTCCACAGACGCTGCCTGACCCGCTGAGTGTTTCCAGCATTTTCTGCTTTTATTTCAGATTTCCAGTGTCTACAGTACAGGAAACTCTTTTTTACCCGGCACCGACGGGACCGGCGTGGTGCCGGTTTATCAAAAAGTCCGGATTACAGAGAGGTATAGTAAAAGGTACGAGAACCCATACACAGCAACAGAACAAGGCTTCCCTGTTGCTTAGCAACAGGTGCAGGAACCCCGGCCACAAGATCCAGGCATCCCTGTTGCTTAGCAACAGGTGCAGGAACCCCAGCCACAAGATCCAGGCGTCCCTGTTGCTTAGCAACAAGTGCAGGAACCCCAGTTACACAGCCACAGATCCAGGAATGGCCACTAATATGAAGTAAAACTTACCTGAACCTACTCCTGAACTTTGCTGGTTAACAGAGATTCCCGGTTATTTGGGTGCCGGTAAATCGAGAGTTTCCTGTATCTTGTTTTATGTATCGTATATTGAGTGGATTTCCAGATCTCCAGCGCCTGAGAAATCCGAGGCATTCGAGCGAGCCACAGCAGGAAATCTAATCGAGGGGCTCAGATAGTTTAGATATAAGGAATAATGGACTTTACCTTTTGAGCAAGCAGAGGAAGGGTGGAATCGAGATGATTATCATCACCAGCACAACGCATGCCAGAACAACGAAAAGCTCAGTATCTAAATAACACAAAGAAATGTATTGAATGAAACTTTCATTAAACTGATTGGGTTCGAATTTCCAAGCCCCGTGGAGGCGGGTTTGGAGGCGGGAGTAGTGGGAAAATTGCAGAATTGGGGGACAGGAACCCATCCCGCCCCCAACCCGCCTCCGTGCCAATGTCCCAGGAGGCGGGTGCCCGACCTGTGCTGGGAGCCGCCTCCCCGAGGCGGGAAGGGGGATTAGTGCCAATTTACTGCCTGTTAATAGGTAGTTAACAGGCAGTTTTTTGCCTAATTCCTATTTTTAGCCCTGAAGCGTGGGTTTCCCGACGGCTCCGAACCACGGCAAGTTAGCGAGGCGGACCGTCGGTCTGAAGGGGTCGAGATGTCTGTTGTGCAGGTGAGTGATGGGTGCATGTGTGCAGAGGTAAGTGTGTGAGGTAAATGTAAAGTGTTTTAATAAGTTTTACTTACCTTTACTTTCTCCTGCAGGCTTCCTTCCTTCAGTTCTCGGGAGTCCCTCAGCTCACCGGCACAGAAAGCCGAATGGCCGCTGAACTGTCAAAAGCTGCAGCCTCTGCTTTCTGGTCTGGAGAGATCTCTAACTGAGTCTGAGTAGAAGGACTCAAGTTAGAAGACAGATTGTCAGTGTTTGACAGCTTCACAGAGCTGTCAAACGCTGATTTTTCATCTGTCAAAAGCTCTTGACAGATGAAATGTCAATCAGTGACATCACCAGTAACCAGGTGTCCCTTAATTGAACGTATAATTTATTATTATTGAATGTATAATTTATTATTATTTATTACTGTTGTTTTATTTATTATTACTGTATTTCTATTAGTATTTTATCATTGTTATGCCATATTTATTCCAATGTTGGGAGGACTTGTAAAAATCAACATTTCATTGTGCAGTACACACGTCTGCTGCATATATGACAAATAAAAATTGAATTGAATTGAATTGAATTGAATTGGCCTGCTGAGCCCGCTGGGCGGGCTTAACAAGGTCAATCAAGGGAAAATAGCGTGGGTTGGCCACAAGTCGATGGAGGCGGGACTACAACCCAAAAAGTGGGAGTCCCGCCTCCATCACATCCCCATTGATAAACTCGAGCCCATTTTCTTTGTAATGCTCCTTTAAGAGAGCCTTGCTTTTATGTGGCCCTTACACTGTCCGCTAAGTTCTGGTTCTGTACCGTGATTGTACTGCACTGCACACAATGTTTTCGGAAGAAGTGCCTCGATGATGGCTACAATTGTGTAGGAAAAAATGAACAATTTATATTTTAATGTTTTATACGTGAACACACTGTGCCATGGAATGGTGGAGTGGGGGTTTATATCCATGGGTGAGGGTCATTTTAACTTTTTGGCAATATTGGTTTGACTGCCCGTTCAAACCACGTTGCCCAGTGTCCAAACTCGCACCAAGTCCCGTTCGCCCATCACCCTCTGTGCTCGCTGAGCTACATTGACTCCCGGTCCACGAACACCTTGATTTGAAAAGTCACATCCTTGTGTTCAAACCCCTCTGTGGCCCTCGCCCACTCCCTAGCTCTGTACCCTCCTCTCAGCCCTACAACCCTCCGAGAGCTCTGCACTCCTCCAATTCTGGCCTCTTGAGCATCCCCGATTTTCCTCGCTCCACCATTGGCGGCCGTGCCTTCAGCTGCCTGGGTCCCCAAGTGCTGGAATTCCCTCCCTGAAGCTCTTCGCCTCTCTCTCCTCCTTTAAGGCATTCCTTAAAAATCTACCTCTTTGACCTAGCTTTTGGTTACCTGCCCGAACATCTCTTTATGTGGCTCGGTGTCAACATTTTGTCTGATAACGCTCCTGTGAAGCAACTTGGGATGTTTTTACTACATTAGAGGCGCTGTATAAATGCGAGGTGTTACTGTTGTTAGACACCTCTCCCGATTTTCAATTTAATTGAAGTATAATCACTGCACTAATCTGGCATTGCTTGTTTGACACTATCGCCAACCATGGTTCCTCATATGTGGATTGCAATCTCAGCTCTGGCGTATGGCACAGCTCCAAGCACAGACCCAACGCTTTCTCATGGGGAGAGTGGAAGGGAATGTTTCAGGGAGGATTCTGCTGGCTGCCATTTTGGGGCCTGTAACTGGGCTAACATTACCAGAGGCCTACTACCAGGTTCTCGGCTCGCATGGTAGCTGCGGGGGACCGAGAGAGGAGAAAAGGGGAAGAAAATCATAAACGCCTTAAAAAAGAAAGAAGCAACAATGTTTGAACGTCCAAACCAGCTATAATTTTCATTTAGGGGATTTTCGAGATGGTGGCTAGCTGTGTGTGGAGAGAGGTGAGGGGGGCCAGTTACAAATGATTACAAAGTATTTATAGCGCAGAAACAGGCCATTCGGCCAAACCGGTCCATGCTCCACACCAGCCTCCTCCCACTCTTCTTCATCTCATCCTATCAGCATATCCTTCTATTCCTTTCTCCCTCATGTGCTTATCTGGCTTCCCCTTAAATGCATTTGTGCTATTTGCCTCAACCGCTCCCCATGGGAGCGAGTTCCACATTCTCACCACTCTCTGGTTGAAGAGGATTCTCCTGAATTCCCTATTGGATTTATCGGTGACTATCTTATATTTATGGCCCCTAGTTCTGGTCTCCTTCACAAGTGGAAAGACCTTCTCTACATCTACCATATTTCATAATCTTAAAGACCTCCATCAGTTCACATTAACAATGGGGAATATTGTTGCTGCAAAGAGGATATTGGAGAGGTACACAGTGCAAATGACGCACAATAATAAAATACTTTTCAGTAACGTCCGAGTAAATTATTCTACACCTGTTGTATAAACAGTATACTTTGAGGGCTATGAGATACCTAATTTATCCTTCTAATAAGACTTTGAAAGTCATCAATTCTAACATTGCTTTTTTACTTTGATAAAATAAAATGACCATTGCAAGAAGAAACTATCAGGATTCAGTTGTATTCTGCCTACGTACCAGCGTTAGTCTCCAATGTGACCTCCTTGCTCCAGTCACTCCATGGTCCAAGGTAGCAATTGGGATCGCCTCGTAGACATACTACCTTTGCCCTCACTCTTATGCAATATTTACTGGAAGCGTCCAGTGATTCCTTTTGGAGCATGAATGATTTGTTGTCCTGGGGAATCCTTAGCACTTTGGCATTCTGGCACAAGAGAAAACAAGTGATACTGTAATTGACAATGTTCTATTGGTATGGATTGCTGTTTCAATCTGTTTCCATGTGAGGACTTCTTACCGAGAAATAATGGGACTTCTGATATTTAAAGTTAACCATAACTTTACATAAAATTACACTTGAAATTTCATAGCGTCATTATTCCTGTTGTAACCAAAACCCCATTCAATCCAAAACCAGCAATGGTTCAGAAACGTTTGTTAGTATTTTCCAACCTGCTGCTTTTGTGAGGCTATCAGAGCCATTACTCTCTAACGCTCTCTCTCTCTCACACACTTACACACACACCTCACATACACAAACACGCACACAAACACGCACACACACCTCACATACAGACACGCACCTCACACACACACACACCTCACACACACACACACCTCACACACACACACCTCACACACACACACACACCTCACACACACACCTCACACACACACACACACACACACACACACACACACACCTCACACACACACACACCTCACACACCCACACCTCACACACACACACACCTCACACACACACACCTCACACACACACACCTCACACACACACACACCTCACACACACACACCTCACACACACACACACCTCACACACACACACACACACACACCTCACACACACACACCTCACACGCACACACCTCACACGCACACACCTCACACACACACCACACACACACACACCTCACACGCACACACCTCACACACACACCACACACGCACACACCTCACACACCTCACACACACACCACACACACACACACCTCACACACACACCACACACACACACACCTCACACACACACACCTCACACACACACCACACACACACACCTCACACACACACACCTCACACACACACACCTCACACGCACACACCTCACACACACACCACACACACACACACCTCACACACACACACCTCACACACACACCACACACACACACACCACACACACACACACACACCTCACACACACACACCTCACACACACACCTCACACACACACACACCTCACACACACACACACCTCACACACACACCTCACACACACACACCTCACACACACACACCTCACACACACACCACACACACACACACCTCACACACACACACCTCACACACACACACCTCACACACACACACACACACACACACCTCACACACACACCACACACACACACACCTCACACACACACCTCACACACACACACCTCACACACACACACCTCACACACACACACCTCACACACACACACCTCACACACACACCTCACACACACACACCTCACACACACACACCTCACACACACACACCTCACACACACACCTCACACACACACACCTCACACACACACACACCTCACACACACACACCTCACACACACACCTCACACACACACACCTCACACACACACCTCACACACACACACACCTCACACACACACACCTCACACACACACCTCACACACACACCTCACACACACACACCTCACACACACACACACCTCACACACACACACACCTCACACACACACCTCACACACAGACCTCACACACACACAAACACACACATACACACACCTCACACGTGCACACACGGCGAAGGCGGCCCTGAAGACCTATGCCTGTCACTGATGTATGATTGCAACTTACATTCCAATGTTCTTGCACCTTCTTATAGTGGATTTCATATTCTGTGTGGTATTTAGTGGTCGTGTTGTGCATGCTTAGTTTATATCTCCCATCAGGCAGAGGCTGTACGGTCAAGATGGAAGGGGGATTTGCTTTAACTGACAAGAAAAGACAAAAACAAATGAAAGCATTTCACCCTGCACTGCGGCTTCAACTTAGAATTGGGCGATTGTGCTAAGTATTGGGGTGACACTCAAAGGACAGTAGACCGCTATGTTCTCCAAATCTCCTCCTTCTATCTTAGGCTAATTTGGGCTGCAAACCTATTCCACAATATAGAAATTCCTTACAGCTTTTACATTTGTATTAATGTGGCTGGTGTCCCCCATTGTTCCCCACTGTTCTCCCTCTCTGTTCCAGTGTCAGCCCTGGCTCAGTGAACAGCACACTCGCCTCTGAGTTAGACGATTGTGGGTTCAAGTCCCAATCCAGAGACTTGAGCACAAAAATCCAGGCTGACACTCCAGTGGAGTGCTGAGGGAGTGCGGCACTGTCCTAGGTGCCATCTTTTGGATGAGACATTAAACCGAGGCCCCGTCTGCTTTCTCAGGTGGATGTAAAAGATCCCATGGCACTATTTCGAAGAAGAGCAGGGGAGTTATCCCCGGTGTCCAGGGGCCAATATTTATCCCTCAACCAACATAACAAAAACAGATGATCTGGTCGTTATCACATTGCTGTTTGTGGGAGCTTGCTGTGCGCAAATTGGCTGCCGTGTTTCCCACATTACAACAGTGACCCCACTTCAAAAGCACTTCAATGGCTGTAAAGCGCTTTGAGACGTCCGGTGGTCGTGAAAGGTGCTATATAAATACATGTCTTTCCCCTGGAAGGTATAGGTTTTTCTTGGCATCTCCTGGTACCTCAAAAAAGAGTTCACATGCAAGCCTGGGCAATTAGTGAAGACCATCGCAGTCAATGCTTATCTGTCCCTTACCCTAAAGTCCACACCCAACAGGGTCGCTGGACAGCCATCAAGAATTGGAGTTTTCTTTCCCCTGTCTAGCGTAGAGATACCGAGGATCAGTGTGGTGCTGGACTGCATAGCTCAGCTCCATACTGTACGCACAAACTAGGAACATAGGAACAGGAGGAGGCCATTGAGCCCCTCGAGCCTGTTTCACCATTCAATGAGATCATGGCTGATCTGCGCCCTAACTCCATATACCCGCCTTTGCCCAATACCCCTTAATAGCTTTGGTTAACAAAAATTTATCAAGCTCAGATTTAAAATTAACAAGTGAAGTTAGGAAACACTTCTACACCCAAAGGGTGGTAGAAGTTTGGAACTCTCTTCCGTAAACGGCAATTGATGCTAGGTCAGAGTTCCAAACTTCTACCACCCTTTGTGTGTAGAAGTGTTTCCTAATTTTACTCTTGCAATGTCTGGCTCTAGTTTTTGGACTATGCCCCCGAGTCCTAGAAAGTGAGCCTTCAAAGGAACTCAGCCCTGATTACTGTTGTACACGGGCGAGATGACATACAAAAGGAGAGATCGTTCTCCATAGGAGCAAAAGTAAAATGGGAGAACGAATCAAAGGAGGCAACGTTAATAAGACCAGTCTCCTCTGGTCTTTCTCCTCCTGTTCCTTCAAAGCTCCGATCACACTGCCTGTTATTGCTCCTTAGACGTGGCTCAGTGGGTAGCACTCGCGCCTCTGTTCATGAAGGTTGTGGGTTCAAGTCCCACTCCAGAGACTTGAGCACAAAATTCTAGGCTGACACTCCCAGTGCTGGACTGAGGGGGCGCTGCATTGTTGGTGATGCCGTCCTTCAGATCAGATGTTAAGTCAAGGCCTTACCCAACTGCCCTAGCGGTTCAGAAAGATTTTATGACACTATTTGAAGAAGAACGGGGAGGTCACTAAGTGCCCAACATTTCTCCCACAACCAATAGAGGTTTTTAAAATTATGAAAGGTTTTGATAGAGTGGATACAGAGAGAGTGTTTCCACTTGTGGGGAAGAGCAAAACTAGAGGCCATCAATATAAGATAGTCACCAAGAAATCAAATAGGGAATTCAGAAGAAACTTCTTTACCCAGAGAGTGGTGAGAATGTGGAACTCGCTACCACAGGGAGTGGTTGAAGCGAATAGTATAGATGCATTTAAGGGGAGGCTGGACAAGTATATGAGGGAGAAGGGAATAGAGGGTTACGCTGATAGAGTTAGATGAGGAAAGACAGGAGGAGGCTCGAGTGGAGCATAAACGCCGGTATGGACGGGTTGGGCCTGTTTCTGTGCCGTATATCCTATGTAATCCTATGTAATCCAACACCACCAAAAACAGACTGACTGATCATTCGTTTCTGGATTGCAAAATGGCTGCTGAATGAATCTACGTCAGGACAGAGGGCTGTTGGGCATCTGTGAAAGCACACCCAATCACAAGACAGCGCCTTCAGGAAAAGAGGGGTGAAGAGGATTGGGGCCCGAAATTCTGGGGTCCCTGTCCTGCCACCGAAAGTGTGGGTCAGGTGGGACTTCCCGCTTCCACCGTGACTTGGAGTTGACCATGTCCCAAATTATGGGAATGGGGTCATTTAGTCAGCCAGGTGCAGATGGCCTGTGACCGTACAGGCACTACAGAGGTGCCAGCCTCGAATGCAAGGAGAAATTGGAGCAGTATTCCATTGATCTGACGGCGGGGGGGGGGGGGAGGGGTTGGGGTTGGGGACGGGGTGCGGGGAAGTCAGAACTCTTTAACGAGCCAGAGTAAAGGTTCTTCCCCCATAGAGAAACAAACTCGTCCATTATTGGGTCATCGATCACCTCTGAAATGAATGGCTTTTCCCCTTTCGGATCTTTGATGTCTTCTTAATGCCCAGTATGGAACCTGCTCTCAGTAGGCCTGTCTTCTGATTGGCCAAAGAAGCACATGTTGCTGGGGTACATATGAACCTATGAAATTGACGGATGGGAATAGACCAGCTGATCTAAGGAAGGATACACTTGCCTTGGAGGCAGTGCAACAAAGGTTCACTAGATTGATTCCTGGGATGAGAGGGCTGTCCTATGATGAGAGATTGTGTAGAATGGGCCCTATACTCTGGAGTTCAGACGAATGAGAGGTGATCTCATTGAAACATACAAGATTCTGAGAGGGATTGACAGGGTAGATGCTGAGAGGCTGTTTCCCCCTGGCTGGAGTGTCTAGAACTAGGGGGCATAATCTCAGGATAAGTGGGTCGGCCATTTAAGACCGAGATGAGGAGAAATTTCTTCACTCAGAGGGTTGTGAATCTTTGGAATTCTCTGCCCCAGAGGGCTATGGATGCTGAATCGTTGAGTATATTCAAGGCTGAGATAGATATTTTTGGACTCTAGGGGAATCAAAGGATGTGGGGATCGGGTAGGAAAGTGTAGTTGAGGTCGATGATCAGCCATGATCTTATTGAATGGCGGAGCAGGCTCGAGGGGCCATATGGCCTATTCCTGCTCCTATTGCTTATGTTCTGATGATCCATCAAGCCTGCCCCACACCATGATGGTTGGAGCATCATGATTAAAGTCTTCCTCCACCCCACCCCCAACCCCACAGCCATGTAATCTCCTCGGAGAGGCAAGACAAAAAACAGAAAAGGCCCAGGACCAATAAGGGAAAAAAGCACCCTGGGAAATTCCTCTCCGACCTCCCCCCCTTCAGGCAATCAAAACAAGTCCAGAAGATCACACGGACCAGGTGTTAGCTGTAAAGACAACCCAGGAATGCTCAAGACATCGCCCAAAAGATGGCTGCCGACATAGAGTCATAGAGTCATAGAGTTATACAGCACAGAAAGAGGCCCTTCGGCCCATCATGTCTGCGCCGTCCATCAATCCCTGTCCAGTCTAATCCCATTTTCCAGCATTTGGTCCATAGCCTTGTATGCAATGGCATTTCAAGTGCTCATCCAAATGCTTCTTGAATGTTGTGAGGGTTCCTGCCTCTACCACCCTTTCATGCAGTGAGTTCCAGATTCCAACCACCCTCTGGGTGAAAAAGTTCCTCCTCAAATCCCCTCTAAATCTCCTGCCCCTTACCCTGAATCTATGCCCCCTTGTTATTGACCCCCCTACTAAGGGGAAAGGTTCCTCTTTATCTACCCTATCTATGCCCCTCATCATTTTGTACACCTCAATCAGGTCCCCCCTCAGCCTTCTTTGCTCCAAGGAGAACAACCCCAGCCTGTTTAGTCTTTCTTCATAGCTGAGGCGCTCCATCCCAGGTAACATCCTGGTGAATCTTCTCTGCACCCTCTCCAAAGCAATCACATCCTTCCTATAGTGAGGCGACCAGAACTGCACACAGTACTCCAGCTGTGGCCTTACCAGCGTTTTGTACAGCTCCATCATAACCTCCCTGCTCTTATATTCTATGCCTCAGCTAATGAAGGCAAGTATCCCATATGCCTTTTTAACCACCTTATCTACCTGTTCCGCTGCCTTCAGGACATGGCGGAGGAGAGCAGAGGATCTGCCCGCTGATTGGAATTTAGGGCAGAACATCACTGGAACGGAAACCCAGGCAGATCTGGAGGCGGCTTTGCATCGTCTCCCAGCCCAGGAAGTTCGGTGGCCCTGCTTTTAACAGAAATTCTGATTCAAAGTTAATAAAGTGATTTGATCAAAGTTTTCAAGATATTAAGGGGAACATAATTGTAGGGTAGCTAGAGAGAAACTATCTCCGCTGGTTGGGGAGTCTAGGATTAGGGAGCATAGTCTAAAAATTAGAGCCAGACCTTTCAGGAGTGAAATTAGGAAACACTTCTACACCCAAAAGGTGGCAGAAGTTTGGAACTCTCTTCTGCAAAAATTGCTGTTTGCGGAAGAGGGTTCCAAACTTCTACCACTCTTTGTGTGTAGAAGTGTTTCCTAATTTCACTTGTTAATTTTAAATCTGAGATTGATAAATTTCTGTTAACCAAAGGTATGAAGGGATATGGGGCAAAGGTGGGTATATGGAGTTAGGTCACAGAAACATAGAAACATAGAAGATAGGAGCAGGAGTAGGCCATTCGGCCCCTCGAGCCTGCTCCGCCATTTAATGAGATCATGGCTGATCATCCAAATTCAGTACCCTGTCCCTGCCTTCTCCCCATATCCCTTGATCCCTTTAGCCTTAAGAAATATATCTAACTCCTTCTTGAATATATTTAATGAATTGGCCTCAACTGCCTTTTGTGGTAGAGAATTTCATAGGTTCACCACTCTCTGGGTGAAGAAATTCCTCCTCATCTCAGTCCTAAATGGCTTACCCCTTATCCTTAGACTGTGACCCCTGGTTCTGGACTCCCCCGCCATCGGGAACATCCTTCCTGCATCTAGTCTGTCTAGTCCTGTTAGAATTTTATAAGTTTCAATGAGATCCCCTCTCATTCTTCTAAACTCCAGTCATGATCTCATTGAATGGCGGAACAGGCTCAAGGGGCTCAATGGCCTCCTCCTGTTCCTATAATATTCCTTGACAAACTGAGATTCATTGGTACAATAAATGTTAAAACCATGCTAAAGCAGCCGAAGTGATTGAACGCACTGTTTTTATGTGGTACAAATATCTTTGCTGGTTCGGCGAGCTTCAGGAACACCGTATAATTATCCAGAGCCTCCTGACCATCCACGGGTATGTTACAGCGATGAACTGTGAGATTTGAAAAAGTGTGGAGTATCACTGATGGCTGGCATTCTTTGGTTCTGCAAAGTGAAAACGTTAACATTAATAAAAGGATAGTCATCATCATTGAATAGAATAAGAACAAAACAAAGTAAGACTTGCATTTATCACAGAAACCCCACAGTGCAGATAGAGGCCATTTCGGCCCATCGAGCCTGCACCGACACATATCCCACCCGATCCCCGTAAACCCTACACCAACACATATCCCACCCGATCCCCGTAACCCCTACACCAACACATATCCCACCCTATCCCCGTAACCCCACGTATTTAATCCCCCTAACACTAAGGGTCAATTTATTATAGCCAATCACCCTAACCTGCACATCTTTGGACTGTGGGAGGAAACCGGAGCACCCAGAGGAAACCCACGCAAACACGGGGAGAATGCGCAAACTCCACACAGACAGTCACCCGAGTCCAGATTCGAACCCGGATCCCTGGCGCCGTGAGGCAACAGTGCTAACCACTATGCCACCGTATATAGCGCTTTTCAGGACGTCTCAAAATGCTTTACAGCCAATGAAGTGCAGTTGCTGTTGTAATGTAGGAAACGCGGCAGCCAATTTGCGCACAGCAAGACCCCATGAACAGCAAGGTGATAATGACCAGATCATCTGTTTTAGTGATGTTAGTCGAGGGATAAGTATTGGCCCAGGACCCTGGGGAGAACTCTCCTGCTGCTCTTCTTTGCAATAGTGGCCACGGGATCTTTCACATTCATCTGAGAGAGTTGCCGGGGCCTCGGTTTAACGTCTCATCCGAAAGACGGCACCCTCTGACAGTGCAGCACTCCCTCAGTACTGCACTGGAGTGTCAGCCTGGATGTTGTGCTCAAGTCTCAGTGGAGTGGGACTTTGAACCCACAACCTTTAGCCTGTTCAATTTACCATCAACATTGAGGCCCATATTCAAGTCCAGCTGCATCAAGTAGACCATGAAGGTACCAGTTTCAATTCCTGGACTGTGCTAAACTAGCTATTTTCTGAATGACTACTTCCGTCAAGTATTCACAAGGGAAGGTAGAATTAGCAATGTCAATTAGTGTCAGCTGTGGCTCAATGAGTGGCACTCTCGTCTCTGAGTCAGAAGGTTGTAAGTTCATAGTCCCACTCCAGGGTGGGAGTGGAGCGGAGAGTTAAAGTGACGGGCGAGCTCATTTTAAAACTGTATTTGACCACATCTGGAGCATTGCGTGCAGTTTCGTTCTCCTTGTTTCGAAAAGGATACTCAGTTATTGATGGGGTTACAGAGAAGAGTTACACATTGATCCCACAACTTTAAGGGAATGATGTATGAGCAAAGATTTGACTACCTTGGGTCTTTTCTCTCTTGGAAGGAGGAGACTGACCGAGGATATAATAGAAAAGTTTAAAGTTATGAAAGGTTTGGACAAATTGGATTCAAGTGATCCTTTCTGTCCTGTGCAGAATTTAAGCACAAGGGGGTTATTTATACAAATTAAGGGCAACATGAGAAAATAGGAAATGCTGGGGGAACTTTTTTACTAAAAGGGTGGAACAGCACAGGTGGTGGAGCAAGAAACCTTAATGGGTTAGCGGAACAGGCTCGAGGGGCTGAATGGCCTACTCCTAATTGTCCTTGAGAATGTGGTGGTGAGCTGCCTTCTTGAACCGCTGCAGTCCGTGTGGTGAAGGGACTCCCACAGTGCTGTTAGGGAGGGAGTTCCAGGATTTTGACCCAGCGACGATGAAGGAACGGCGATATACTTCTAAGTCAGGATGGTGTGTGACTTGGAGGGGAACTTGGAGGTGGTGGTGTTCCCATGCGCCTGCTGCCCTTGTCCTTCTAGGTGGAAGAGGTCATGGGTTTGGGAGATGCTGTCGAAGAAGCCTTGGCGAGTTGCTGCAGTGCGTCTTGTAGATGGTACACACTGCAGCCACGGTGCGCCGGTGGTGGAGGGAGTGAATGTTTAAGGTAAATTTAGGACTATTTAATACAGAGAAGTGTGAGGTGATGCATTTTGGCAGAAGGCACAGGGAGAGGCAATATACACTTAATGGCACAGTTTTAAAGAGTGTGCAGGGACAGAGGGACCTGGGAGTTAATGTGCATAGGTCCCTGAAGGTGGCAGGACATATTGAGAGAGTGGTTAGCAAAGCATATGGGATCTTGGGTTTCATAAATAGTGGTATTGAGTACAAAAGTAGAGAAGTTATGCTGAACCTTTATAAAGCGCTGGTTAGGCCACAACTGGAGTATTGCGTCCAGTTCTGGTCACCACACTTTAGGAAGGATGTGAAGGCCCTTGAAAGGGTGCAGAGGAGATTTACCAGAATGGTTCTGGGGATGGGGGATCTTAGCTACAAGGACAGGTTGGAGAAGCTGGATTTGTTTTCATTAGAGCAAAGGAGGTTGAGGGGGTGATTTGATAGAGGTGTGCAAAATTATGACGGGTTTGGATAGGCTAGACGGGGAAAGGCTGTTCCCACCAGTTGATGGTACAAGGACTAGGGGACACAGATTTAAGGTTTTGGGCAAGAGATACAGGGGGGATGTAAGGAAAACTTTTTTACGCAGCGAGTGGTGAGGACCTGGAACTCGCTGCCGACGGAAGTGGTGGAAGCGGAGACACTCAATGTTTTCAAGGGGAGACTGGATAGGCACTTGAGGGAAATAATCTTGCAGGGCTACAGGGATAGAGCGGGGAATGGGACTGACTGGATTGCTCTACAGAGAGCCGACACGGACTCGATGGGCCGAGTGGCCTCCTTCTGTGCCGTTATGACTCTGTGGCTCTATTTGCTGGATATTTTTCTTCACACAAAAGGGGGTCATTTTAACTTTTTGCCGATAGTGTAAAACGGGCAAGTTTGGATCAGCCGCCTATTATAAAGCTAGAAGTTAAAATTACCCGCAAATAGCGATCAACATATGGAATAGGCTCCTGGATAGAGCAGTTCAGGTAATATCCCTGGAATCTTTCCAGAACCAATTGGACGATGCAATGGAAGTACTACAGTATAAGGTCCTTATGGATGGACGAGCTGAGATGAGCTGAATGGCCTCCCTCATCCACAATGGTCTTCTGATCTTGTGCGATCAGGATGCGGATGGGGGCTACTACAATTGGATTGTAGCATCTCCTGGGCTGGAGATGAGAAGGAATTAGCCAGGTTTAAGAACCCTTGATCCCCGCTGATCTGCTTACTTACTCAGAGCTATTGGCTTTTCCGTAGTGGAGGTGGAATTCAAAATATTTACTGGACTCGTTTGTTACTTCCCAAGTGCATTCAATCTCTTGGACACCATCGTAGGCACACTGCAGATTTCGAGGCATCACCGCCGCTTCAGCTGGGAATGATCAAGGCAGACTGTTAGCACTGAAATATGGGGCTGGATTTTGCCAATGGGGAGCTTTTGGAGGCGGGACTCCCACTTGTCGGGTTTTAGTCCCGCCTCCATCAACCTCTGGCCAACCCACGCTATTTTCCCTTGATTGCCCTTGTTAAATCCACCCAGCGGGCATAGCAGGCCAATTAAGGGGAAGCCGGTTACAGAGCACGTCAACGTATGACGTTTCATCTGTCAAAAATTTTTGATAGATGAATTGTCATCGTTGGGCAGCTCTGTGAAGCTGTCAAACACTGACATTCTCTGTAGTTTGATGAGTTCTTGAATTCAAGACTCATCAAACCTCTTCCTTTTGCAGAAATTAGATGGTTGTTGCATTGGAGAATGCAGCAGCCATCTGTCGTCTCTGCCGCGGAGGTGCGAGACTCTCCGCATACCCACCGACTGAAGCCTGCAGGAAGAAACAAAGGTAAGTAAACTTTTTCTAACACTTTCCACTTATCTCACGTACTCACCTCTCCACACTTGCACCCATCACTTACCTTCACAGCGCACTTTTGCACCCCTCCGATCCCCGCAGACCCACTGCTCGCCACAGTGACCCTGGCGGTGTTCGCAGCCTTCGGGCAGCCTGCACTTGTGAGGGTAAAATGGGGATAATCCTCTTATCTGCCTGTTAACTACCTGTTAACAGGCAGTTAAGTGGCTGTAATCCCCTTCCCGCCTCCGAGGAGATGGGCCCCGGTGCGGGTCGGCTACCCACCTCCTGGGAAGATGGCGCGGAGGCGGGTTGGGGGCAGGATGGGCACCCGCCCCCAGATTCTGCCATTTTCCCAGCAGTCCCGCCTCCATACCCGCCTCCCCAGGGCTGGCAAGATCGCGCCCACAGAGCAGGAGTCTTAGTTCGCTGCACCGTGGTTGCTGCTTGTTTTAAGTTTGCTTCCATAGTCTACAACATGAGTTCACAAGTTCACCCGTGCCACCACGGGGCAGAGCCGAGTGCAAACCAAGCAGCTCCCCAAAGGGAAGGATTATACAGAAATTACAGCACAGAAACAGGCCATTCGGCCTAACTGGTCTGTGCCGGTGTTTATGCCCCAACACGAGCCTCCTCCCACCCTACTTGAAGAGCACAGAAGGTTAACCCGGAGATTTAATAGAGGTGTTCAAAATTATGGCGGGGGTGGTGGGGGGTTTTGATAGAGTAAAGAAGGAGAAACTGTTCCACTCACAGGAGGGGCAGTAGCCAGAGGGCACAGGTTTAAGATAATTGGCAAAAGAGCCAGAGGGAACATGAGGAGAATCTTTTCCCCACCGCGAGTTGCTGTGATCTGGAACGCGCTGCCTGAAAGGGCGGTGGAAGCAGATTCAATAGTAACTTTCAAAAGGGAATTGGATAAATACTTGAAGGGGAAAGATTGGCAGGGCTACGGGGAATACTCGGGGGTGTGGGACGAATTGGAGAGCTCTTTCAAAGAGCCGGCACAGGCACGATCATAGAATCGTAGAATGGTTACAGCACAGAAGGCGGCCATTCGGCCCGTCGAGCCCGTGCCGGCTCTCAGCTCGTCCCACTCCCCCGCCCTTTCCCCATAGCCCTGCAATTTTTTTTCCCTTCAGATGCTTATCCAATTCCCTTTTGAAAGCTAAGATTGAGTCTGCCTCCACCATCCTTTCAGGCAGCGCATTCCAGATCTTAATCACTCGCTGTGTAAAAAAGTTTTTTCTCATGTCGCCTTTGGTTCTTTTGCCAGATTTTATCTTAAATCGGTGTCCTCTGGTTCTCGACCCTTCTGTCAATGGGAACAGTTTCTCTCTATCTACCCTGTCCAGACCCCTCATGATTTTGAACACCTCTATCAGATCTCCTCTCAACCTTCTCTGCTCCAAGGAGAACAACCCCAGCTTCTCCAGTCTATCCACGTAACTGAAGTCCCTCATCCCTGGAATCATTCTTTTCTGCACCCTCTCTAAGGCCTTCACATCCTTCCTAAAGTGCGGTGCCCAGAATTGGACACAGTGCTCCAGTTCATCATAGCTTCCTTGCTTTTGTACTCTATGCCTCTATTTATGAAGCCCAGGATCCCGTAAGCCTTTTTAACTGATGGGCCGAATTACCTCCTTCTGTACTGATTTAAAACCTAGCTGATTCACCTGGCAAGTGGGGTGATAGAGCTGCGGGTTGAGTGCCAGAAAATTAATGTAATCAACCGGACAACACCCAAGACCCACAGGCTAAGCATGGCAGCAGGCTTTTAAATGCCCAGTATGTCGAAATATAAGTGTAACACCATTTTATACAAGATTATACAAATATTTGAGGAGTATCGTGAACAGATTAGTTATGTTGAGGTGGAGATGTCCCCAAGCTCTGGGCAAAATCACAGCAGAATCTATATTCGTCCAACACAGAATTCGATTAGCCTTGAGGGGGCCACAGCATTCCAGGGTCCTTGGTTAAGGACAACCTTCAGAATGAGAACACAAGAAACAGGAGCAGGAGTCAGCCATTCGGCCCCTCGAGCCTGCTCCGCCATTCAATAAGATCATGGCTGATCTTCTACCTCAACTGCACTTTCCTGCACTATCCCCATATCCCTTGGATTCCCTTAATATTCAAGGGAATAAAATTTGGGATGCAAGTTCCTCTGCAGTGGTCAAATTGCCCAGCTGTATATTATAAGCAAATGTCCTTTTGGGAAGCAAACCTCTCGTCCTTATCCATTCTGGCCTACATGTGACTCCAGTCCCACACCAACGTGGTTGATTCTTAACTGCCGTCTGACGTGGCCTCGCGAGCCACTCACTTGTATCAGGGCAATTAGGGATGGGCAATAAATGCTGGCTTTGCAATCGACGCTCACATCCAGAGAATGAATTTTTAATAAATGTCTTTATTTCCATCATTTCTATGTCCCAGTTTTGCTGCTTATATATTCAGTACTAATACGACAGGTGTTATGGATTTCATCCAAAACTCGGCTGCTCGTATCCTAACTCGCACCAAGTCCCGTTCACCCATCACCCGCTGTGCTCGCTGACCTACATTGGCTCCCGATCCGGCAACGCCTCGATTTTAAAATTCTCATCCTTGTTTTCAAATCCCTCCGTGGCCTCGCCCTCCCTATCTCTGTAACCTCCTCCAGCCCTACAACTCTTCACGATCTCTGCGCTCCTCCAATTCTGACCTCTTGCGCATCCCCGATTTTGATCGCTCCACCATTGGTGGCCATGCCTTCAGCTGCCTGGGCCCTTAGCACTGGAATTCCCTCCCTTAACCTCACCACCTCTCTACCTCTCTCTCCTCTTTTAAGGACGCTCCTTAAAACCTCCCTCATTGACCGAGCTTTAACCTGTCCTAATACCTCCTTATGTGGCTCGGTCAAATTTTGTTTGGTAACGCTCCAGTGACGCGCCTTATAAGAACATAAGAATTAGGAGCAGGAGTAGGCCATTCGGCCCCTCGAGCCATTCAATAAGGTCATGGCTGAGCTTTGACCTCAACTCCACTTTCCTGCCCGATCTCCATAACCCTTGATTCCCCTAGAGTCCAAAAATCTATCGATCTCAGCCTTGAATATATTCAATGACTGAGCATCCACAGCCCTCTGGGGTGGAGAATTCCAAAGATTCACCACCCTCTGAGTGAAGAAATTCCTCCTCACCTCAGTCCTAAATGGCCGACCCCTTACCCTGAGACTGTGACCCCTGGTTCTAGACTCTCCAGCCTTGGGACACTTTATTACGTCAAAAGTTTTTTAAATGCAAGTTGTTATTGGAAATCCGGCTCTGTGCCGATCTCCACCTGTTGCCTGCAGCAGCTTATCAAACCTTTCAATGACAATTACCTGCTTGAGAGACATTGGCATTTTCAGTTGTGTCCCATTGAACCTCTGAGCTCCACGAACTCCAGAGGCCCCTATAACTACCGTGGTGCTGTGGCTTCGCCCGTACACGTGCAATGTATGTATCCAAAGTCGCCAGAAACGATTTGCGGAATCGAAAGCGCCGATTGTCATCCGGCACATTTTCCGTCACTGAATCCTGCAGGGAGAATACAAACGCAGATTCTTCAGCTCACGCATGGCAGTCAGCTTTACGCCTGCAACATCGTTCAATTTAATGGCACCCAGCAGGGAAATCTCTGCAAAAAGTTCACGTTCGTCATTTAAAAAAAAAATGGCATTACGAACCAACACAGTTAAAAGGTCTCGGCCTCCTACACTGTTCCAATGAAGCTCAACGGAAACTCGAGGAACTAACTGTCATGAATCTTATCATGACTCATGAAGCAACACTGGGCGGCCAGCTGGTGGCGCCGTCCAAGGAGTATAAATACTCGGGCGTGGGCCCAGCTTGCTCAGGATGTTTCTGTAACCAGGAACTAGTGATGTAACTAGAATCTCAGGGTTGTGAAACAGTTGATTAAAGCCTTGTTTTATACTCAAACCAAGTGCCTAGTAGTCTTTTTACATCACTAACCTCATCTTTCGATTAGGCACTTTACAGTGTTCCGGGTTCAATACTGCGTTCAACAATTTCAGATCGTAACCTCTGCCCCCTTTTTTTCGGACGGCACGGCGCTGGTGATGGTCCTGCCATTGCCATTCACACCTCCTCCATACCCACCTTTTTATTTCTTTACCTGCCCCATTACAATCCCCATTTGCCTTGCCTTCAACTCTGGCTGCACTGCGGAGAGTTGCCCTAATTTAAATGCTTGCGTGGCAGCTCGACGAAGCTTTTTGCAGTCGCTGCCTTTTAGCCTGCTCAACTCATGCCTCTACGCCCAATAATATGGCGAGCTGGCGCTTCGGGCATTCATAGAATTACGTAGAATTCACAGCACAGAAACAGACCATTCGGCCCAACTGGTCCACGCTGGTGTTTATGCTCCACATGAGCTTCCTCCCACCCCACTTCATCTCACCTGATCAGCATAACCTTCTATTCCTTTCTCCCTCATGTACTTATCTAGCTTCACCTTAAAGGCATGTGTGCTAGTCGCCACAACCACTCCATGGGGTAACGAGTTCCACATTCTTACCACTCTCTGGGTAAAGACATTTCTCCTGAATTCCCTATTGGATTTATAAGTGACTATCTTATATTTATGTCACCGAGTTTTGGACTCCCCACAAGTGGATGCATCCTCTCCACATCTACCCTATCGAACCTCTTCATAATTTTAAAGATCTCTATCGGGTGACCCCTCAGCCTTCTCTTTTCTAAAGAAAAGAGCCCCAGCCTGTTCAGTCTTTCCTGATAGTCATAGCCTCTCAGTTCTGGTATCATTCTTGTGAATCACTTTTTGCACCTTCTCCATCATCATTCAATCTAAATCATCATTGTATTATTGCCCTCGCAGTATAGATGCTGCCCCATCCCCACAGACATGATACTCCCACCCTCCACATCCCCCGATCTGTGCAATTTTGTACATGCACAAAGTTTTAAGAACACCATAGCTGGTCTGTACCTCCCACGACTCCCAGGTTCGTCTGTAGTTAATTTCATACTGTAACTTTCCAAAGAGCATATTGGATGGATCTCTTGTATAAATTGTCTGCCACGTTAGTAGGTAGTCCCCTGTCTCCGTGACAGCAACACTCAGGTTGAGCGGAGGTTGAGGTTTGACTGAAAATTGAAGCACCAAAAAAGAAAGTAGGTTAGCCACGTGTGACGGAAGGGCAAGACTTGAATCTCATTTCAGAAGATGCCAAGGTTTAATAGATGAGGGAGTCCATCTGGGCTCATCCATCCAGGAAAAAACAACTTAAAGCTTCAATCCTCCGGACCACTCCCACTCCGACCTCGGCTTCCTGCACTGTTCCAATGAAACTCAATGGAAGGTCGAGGAACGGCACCTCATCTCTCGATTCGGCACTTAACAGCCTTCCGGACTCAACATTGAGTTCAACAATTTCAGATCGTAACCACTGCTCCCATTTTTTCAGACGGCAGCTGTTCATGATTCTGGTATTCCCATTTACTCCTCCTCTAGAGCCATCTTTTGTTTCTTTACTTGTCCCATTACCATCTCCTTAGGAGTGGGCCTTTGGCATAGCGGTAGCATCCCCGCCACTGGGTCAGAAGGCGTAGGGTTTCGAACCCCGCTCCAGACAGTCCCAGCAAGTGGAGTCGGAGCTCCAGCTCTAAATTCTGGGTTGACATCCAGCGGGATTCTTGCGTCCGTGGGTGTGGGTGGCCCCCCCACCCCCTCATATGGGTTGTGGGAGCCTGTAAAACCCTTCCGCCATAGGACTAACCACCCTAATGGCTGGTACAAAGATGGTTACAGTCACAGAAGGAGTGTTAATTGTGGCCAGAAATCCTTCCACCACTTCATACAGTTCCCCAAAGGGAACAGTGTGAAGACACGTATGACAATGACCATCTCCTTTTGCCTTACACCATCATCCCTGTTGTCTTTAAATCTCTCCTGCCTTCCACCCTATCACATACCTTCCCTTTTGTTCTTTCCACCCCTCCCCCCTTTCCCTGCCCCGGCACTTGCTTAAAACCTGCTACATCTCCAACTTTTTCCAGTTCTGACGAAGGGTCATCGACCTGAAACGTTAACTCTGTTTCTCTCTCCACAGATGCTGCCTGACCTGCCGAGTGTTTAAACTTAAAGCTTCAACGTTTTCCAAACCAACTTACGAGTTTCCAAAAGTCTGAAGGATTTTGTCAGATTGATGGGTTGTTCCGGTTTAAATACATAACTATAATTAAATGAGATGGCGTAACTGTCTTCCTTTATGGTGCAATACCAATTAATATCAGAGCTCAATTTATTCCCTGGTTGTCTTCTCATGTTGCATTTCTGCTGTCTGCAAAAATAAAGTAGAAAGAATAAAAATAAGACTTTTTCATTTCGATAGTGCTTCCCTATAGATTACTACTGCTGATAATAGCTCAATGTGATGGTACCACATTCCCCGTGCACTAGTTTGATTTCTTCTACTGTCTTGCTTGCAATGTGCACCCCTTCCTACTACCCATCAGGTTAGTGTGCGTGCCTCCCGGTCACGGGATGTTTCCTCGCAGTGGGACTGAGCGACGCAGGCAAGGAGGTCCTCTTGCCCATGAAGTGCAGTGTTTTCTGGGAACCGCTGCGCAAAAGGGCATTTTTTTTTTCTTTTGAAATGGGTTGGGCGTGAATGGCTCAATGGATGAATGCATTTTGTGTAGTGGTGCCGAGCCGTGCAAGCCTCAGACTCGATTGGCAGTCTGGTTTTTCCTGATCAACAGCCAGTGTGGCGATTGGGTGTTACCATGTGGTGACCTTTGTCTTCTAATTCCCACCCTTTCACTTGTCTCCTCTGGTTTCCCGGGATCGTACACACCGTCCGAGAGATTTGGGCATCCTCGTGCAAGAAACACAGAAAGCTAGCCTGCAGGTACAGCAAGCAATAAGGAAGGCGAATGGCATGTTGGCCTTTATTGCAAGGGGGTTGGGGTATAAGAGTAAGGAAGTCTTGCTACAATTGTACAGGGCCTTGGCGAGACCACACCTGGAGTACTGTGCACAGTTCTGGTCTCCTTATCTAAGGAAGGATATTCTTGCCTTGGAGGCGGTGCAACGAAGGTTCACTAGATTGATTCCTGGGATGAGAGGGTTGTCCTGTGATGAGAGATTGTGTAGAATGGGCCGATACTCTCTGGAGTTTAGAAGAATGAGAGGTGATCTCGTTGAAACATACAAGATTCAGAAGGGGGATTGACAGGGTAGATGCTGAGAGGTTGTTTCCCCTGGCTGGAGTGTCTAGAACTAGGGGGCATAGTCTGAGGATAAGGGGTCGGCCATTTAAGACTGAGATGGGGAGGAATTTCTTCACTCAGAGGGTTGTGAATCTTTGGAATTCTCTACCCCAGAGGGCTGTGGATGCTGAGTCTTTGAGTATATTCAAGGCTGAGATCAATAGCTTTTTGGACTCGAGGGGAATCAAGGGATATGGAGATGGGGTGGGAAAGTGGAGTTGAGGTGGATGATCAGCCATGATCTTACTGAATGGCGGAGCAGGCTCGAGGGGCCGAATGGCCGACTCCTGCTCTTACTTCTTATATTCTTATCCCCAAACGGAATGAAAATGTAAACGGCCTGTTGTTAGGTGTGTACCATCAACGCTATGATTTGGACACTGAAAGAGTAAACTTGCATTTATATGAGGCCTTTCACAACCTCAGGGTGTTCCAAAGCGCTTCACAGCCAATAAAGCACCATTGAAGTGTAGTCACTGTTGTAATGTGGGAAACACGGCAGCCAATTTGCACACAGCAAGCTCCCACAAACAGCAATGTGATAATGGCCGGATAACCTGTTTTAGCGATGTTGGTTAAGGGCTAAATATTGGCCCCAGGACACTGGGGCGAACTCCCCTGCTCTTCTTTGAAATAGTACCATGGGAAGTTATACCTCCACCTGAGAGGGCAGACAGGACCTCGGCTTCATAGAATCATAGAAATTTACGACACAGAAGGGAGGCCATTCGGCCCATCGTGTCTGTGCCGGCTGAAAAAGAGCTATCTAGCCTAATCCCACTTTCCAGCTCTTGGTCCGTAGCATAGAAACATAAACATAGAAACATAGAAGATAGGAGCAGGAGTAGGCCATTCGGCCCCTCGAGCCTGCTCCGCCATTCAATGCGATCATGGCTGATCATCCAAACTCAGTACCCGGTCCCTGCTTTCTCCCCATATCCCTTGATCCCTTTAGCCTTAAGAAATATATCTAACTCCTTCTTGAATATATTTAATGAATTGGCCTCAACTGCCCTGTGTGGCAGAGAATTCCATAGGTTCACCACTCTCTGGGTGAAGAAATGCCTCCTCATCTCAGTCCTAAATGGCTTACCCCTTATCCTTAGACTGTGACCCCTGGTTCTGGACTCCCCGACCATCGGGAACATCCTTCCTGCATCTAGTCTGTCTAGTCCTGTTAGAATTTTATGAGGTTCAATTAGATCCCCTCTCATTCTTCTAAACGTAGCCTTGCAGGTTACGGCGCTTCAAGTGTATATCCAAGTATTTTTTAATTACGATGAGGGTTTCTGCCTCTATCACCCTTTCAGGCAGTGAGTTCCAGACCCCCACCACCCTCTGGGTGAAAACATTTCTCCTCAACTCCCCTCTAATCCTTCCACCAATTACTTTAAATCTATGCCCCCTGGTTATTGACCTCTGAGCTAAGGTAAGGCAAGAGCTAAGGGCTTAAACGTCACAGCTGAAAGACAGCACCTCTGACAGTGCGGCACTCCCACTATACTGCACTGGGAGTGTCAGCCCAGATTTTTTATGCTCAAGTCTCTGGAGCATGCGGGCCTGAACCCGCGACTTCCTGGCTCAGCTGCGAGGGTGCTACCCACTGAGCCGCATGTGAAAAGATTACCAGCAGGAGTCAGCAAAATTCATAACATAACAAAAAGCAAACAAAAGGAGAAATATGTAGAAAAGAATCTTGCATTATTAACCGATAGTCTTTCAAATTTGCTTCCGTAACTTTCTTGTAATATAGATCCATCGGAATGTAACATCTTGCCACTGGGTCTTCGGTCCATTGGCAGTCTATCTTGGTGATGTAGTCGGTGGTGCAGTTCAAGCTGCCAACAATATCGTATGCTAAAGTCAAAAGGAAAATCAAGTATCAGAAATAAGCAATAAACAAACCTTTTGAGCTGCAGTCTTGTCTAAGTGAAAATCTTTCAAAAGAAAGACGCAGTTCAGAGAAGGTTTACTAGACTAATTCCTGGAATGGGCGGGTTGTCTTATGAGGGAAGGTTGGACAGGCTAGGCCTGTATCCAAGGAGTTTAGAAGAGTAAGAGGTGACTTGATTGAAACATATAAGATCCTGAGGGGTCTGGACAGGGTGGATGTGGAGAGGATGTTTCCTCTTGTGGGAGAATCTAGAACTAGGGGTCACTGTTTAACAATAAGGGGTCGCCCATTTAAGACAGAGATGAGGAGAAATTTTTTCTTACAGGAGGGTCGTGAGTCTTTGGAGCTCTCTTCCTCAGAGGGCGGTGGAAGCAGAGTCTTTGAATATTTTTCAGGCAGAGGTAGATAAGATAAGTAAGATGGGTGAAAAGTTATCGGGGGTAGGCGGGAATGTGGGGTAATCAGATCAGCCATGATCTTATTGAATGGCGGAGCAGGCTCGAGGGGCCGAGTGGCCGACTCCTGCTCCTAATTCGTATGTTTGTATGTTCTACGGCGCCTTACACGACATCCCAAAGCACTTTACAGCCAATGAAGGGCAGTCACTGTTGTAATATAGGAAACATGGCAGCCAATCTGCGCACAGCAAGCTCCCACAAGCAGCAATGTGATAAATGACCAGATAATCTGCTTTAGTGATGCTGGTTGAAGGATAAATATTGGCCAGGGAGAACTCCCCTGCTCTTCTTCAATCTAGTGCCATTGGATTTTTTACGTTTATCCGAAAAGGCAGACAGGGCCTCAGTTTAACATCTCATCCGAAAGGCTTCCTCAGTACTGTACTGAAGTATTTCTGGAGTGGGATTTGAGCCCAGTGATTCAGAGGCGAGATCGCAGCCACTGAACCACAGCTAACACTCAATCCACAATAAGTATAACATTTAATAGTACTATTGCCATACAGGGAGAGATATTTTTGCATGGCTACTGGATGGTAAAGAAGCATTATTAACTTTTAAGATGATACAAGATTCCCGTTCCAACAACAACTTGTATTTAGATAGCAGTTCAGACAGAGAAGAACCTCCCAACATGCTTCACACAAACGTAATGATAAAAATGGACGCTGAATCAATGAAGGAGGTATTAGTAGGGAGTTGACCAAAAGCTTGGTCAAAGAGTCTTAAAGGAGGTGAAGTAGAGGAAGAGACAGGGGAAGTTTAGGGAGGGAATTCCTGAGGGTGCGGCCTAGATGGGTGAAGGGACTGCCACAGAATGTGGGGCGAAGGGAGGAGGTGCGCACAAGAGGCCAGAGCCGGGGGAATGGAGATTTATGGATGGTTGTTAGGGCTGGAGGAGGTTAGAGAGATAGGAAGGGGCCAAGCCATGAAGGAATTTAAATATAGAATCATAGAATAGTACAGCACAGATGGAGGCCATTCGGCCCATCGAGTCTGCGCCGGCTCTTTCGAAGAGCTATCCAGTCAGTCCCACTCCCCCGCTCTTTCCCCAGGTCCCAACTATTTTTTCTCCTTCAACTATTTATCCAGTTCCCTTTGAAGGCTACTATTGAATCTGTAGCCACCGTCCTCTCAGCAGCGCATTCCAAATCCTCACCACTCATTGCGTAAAAAAGTTTTTCCTCAAGTTGCCTCTGGTTCTTTGGCCAATCACCTTAAATCTGTGCCCTCTGGTTATCGACCCTTCAGCCATTGGAAACAGTTTCTCTTTATTTATTCTATCTAAATCATGATTTTAAACACCTCTATCAAATCTCCTCTTGGCCTTCTCTGCTCTATGGAGAACAACCCCAGCTTCTCCAGTCTCTCCACATTAACTGTAATCCTTCATCTCTGGAACCATTCCAGTAAATCTCTTCTCTGTATCCTCTCCAAAGCCTTCACATCCTTCCTAAAGTGTGGTGCCCAGAACTGGCCACAACACTCCAGCTGGGGCCGAAGCAAATTTAGATTGGGAGACCAGGAGCCAATGTCGGTCAGCGGGGACAGGGTTGATGGGTGAGCAGGACCTTTCTGCAGGATTGGATACGAGCAGCAGAGTTTAGGATGAGGTCAAGTTTATGGAGCGTGGAGGATGGGAGCATTGAAATACTTGCGTCTGGAGGTGACAAACACATGGATGAGGGTTCCAGTGACAGATGGGCTGAGGCAGGGACGGTGGCTGGTGGTATTACAGAGGAGAAAGTAGGCGTTTTTTTTTGAGCTGGAGAGGATATTGGGGTCTGGAAGTTCAGCTCAGGGTCGAATAGGACGCTGAGGTTGTGAATTGTTTGGTCCAACTAGAAACAGTGGCTGGGAGAGGGGTGGAATCAATGGCTAGAGGACAAAGTTTATGGTGGAGGTTGAAGACGATGGCTTCATAAGAACATAAGAAATAGGAGCAGGAGTGGGCCATTCGGCCCTTCGAGCCTGCTTCGCCATTCAGTAAGATCATGGCTGATCTTCTGCCTCAACCCCATTCACCGGCCCTATTGCCATATCGCTTGATGCCTTTACTAGTCAGAAATCTATCGACTTCTGTTTTGAATATACCCAATGACTGAGCCTCCACAGCCCTCTGGGGTAGAGAATTCCAAAGATTCACCACCCTCTGTGTGAAGAAATTTCTCCTCATCTCAGTCCTGAATGGCCTACCCTTTATCCTGAGGCTGTGGCCCCTGGTTCTAGACTCCCCAGCCAAGGGAAAGATTCTCCCAGCATCCACCCTATCAAGCCCTGTAATAATTTTGTATGCTTCAATGAGATCCCCTCTCATTCTTCGGAATTCAAGAGAATACAGGCCTAGTTTACTCAATCTCTTCTCATACGACAGTCCCACCATCTCAGGAATCAATCTCGTGAACCTTCGCTGCACTCCCTCTATGGCAAGTATATCCTTCCTTAGGTAAGGAGACCAAAATTGAACACAGTACTCCAGGTGAGGCCTCACCAAGGCTCTATATAATTGGAGTAAGACTTCGGTCTTACAAAAGTTTAACTGGAGGAAATTGCGACACATCCAAGACTGGAATTAGACGAGCAGTCAGACAACCACAGAGGCATTTACATCATATGAGATTATTAATGGCCTTTCTATGAAATAATTATGAATCTTATTTTTGTTTATGACGTGTGCTGGGAATGAATTGGATCATTCATCAGAATATGGTCTGTCAGTGCTGGACAAGAGGAACGTTTAACAAATGCAGGTTAGATTAAGGTGAAGGTTCCTCTGCACTGCCCCATCTCACGGTCTCCACAAGAGGCCACACTACATGACGTAATAAAACTCACTATGCACTTGGTTCGAGTATAAGGCAAGGCTTTAATCAACTTGTTTCAAAACATGGAGGTCTAGTTGTACTTCACTAGTTCCTGTCTTACAGAATGTCCCTGAGCAAGCTGGGCCCACGCCCGAGTATTTATACTCCTTGGACGGCGCCACCAGCTGGCCATCCAGTGTTATTTCATGAGTCGTTTCTTCATGATGATGAGATTTATAACACTACACCAGCCTGACAGTTCCATTTCCGAAGCGCAACCTGTGTCGCCTTTCAAAGGCACAATGCTCAGCTAAGTGCCAGTGATGGAGGTTTGTATGCTGTGCAGTCATGGCCAGGGACAGTTAGGTTGACTCTCCCCAACTCAACTGGGAACTCTTAACCCCCCAAGGCAGAGTTTCACCTCATCGATACGAGCCAACCTCAGATCCATTTCCTTGAGGCGTGGTGTTATTCCTCCGAGCTCTGTACTAGCTTCCTAGCTAGAAAAGAGAAGAACATAAGAAACCCTGAGGGTATAAGAAGGCTGAGAGGTGACCCGATCGAGGTCTTTAAGATTATGAAAGGGTTTGATAGGGTAGACGTAGAGAAGATGTTTCCACTTGTGGGGGTCGGGGTGGCGGGGGGGGTGCGGGGACCAAAACTAGGGGCCATAAATATAAGATAGTCACTAATAAATCCAACAGGGATATCAGGATAAACTTCTTTACCCAGAGAGTGGTGAGAATGTGGAACTCGCTACCACAGGGAGTGGTTGAGTCACATAGATAGATACGTTTAACGTGAAGCTCGATACGTACACAAGGGAAAAAGGAAAAGAAGACTATGCTGATAGGGTTAGGGTGAGAGGAGACTCGTGTGGAGCATAAACACCGGCATAGACCAGGTGGACCAAATGGCCTGTTTCTTTGCCATACATTCTATGTAATTCGATAAAGATGGCGCCATAACTGATTGACAGAACACGATGGAACAATAACTGGCATACATATGATTGATTTTTTTGCATAGCTTCCTTCCTCAAGCAATCTCAGCTCCAATTTACATGCAGGGAAAATAGGGACAGCTTCGAACTGTGCTTACCCTTCTCGGCAGAGCGAACAATGGTAAGGGCCAAAGCGGACATCAGGAACCAAAAGCTGGTTCTTTCTTTTCCAAGCATGCTGAAACTTCCTTTAAGTTCCTTCCCTCCAGTCTAGCGATAAAAGAAACAGAAAAATATCATCAATTCACAACTATCAGTGAGGTCTGAGACATTCTGTGTGACTGTGACCATGAAAGAAAAGAAAGACTTGCATTTCTATAGCGCCTTTCACGACCACCGGACGTCCCAAAGCGTTTTACAGCCAATGAAGTACTTTTTGAAGTGTAGTCACTGTTGTAATGTAGGAAATGCGGCAGCCAATTTGCGCACAGCAAGCTCCCACAAACAGCAATGTGATAATGACCAGATAATCTGTTTTAGTGATGTTGGTTGAGGGATAAATATTAGCCCCAGGACACCGGGGAGAACTCCCCTGCTCTTCTTCGAATTAGTGCCGTGTGATCTTTTCTGTCCACCTGAGAGAGCAGGCGGGGGCCTTGGTTTTAACGTCTCATCCGAAAGACAGCATGTAAGTCGTTTAAATTCACCCGGTCCTTTAACCCGTTGAACAGTTTCCAAAGATCAGGCCCGTTGGGACAGACAACACGAAATCAACAAGAGGTTACATATAAGCACACACAAAACTTACATATAGTAAAAGTTACAATCCGTACTTGATCATTTAGTTATTACAAGTAAACACGTGCGGATCTATTCATTTACTTTAAGCTCAAGCGATCATAATAAGCACACACATACGTACTAACACCCACGAGTGGTTGGATTGGCGGTGACTAGCACCTCTGTAACTGGCAACTGGCCAGGTTTGCCCGACTTATTGCAGCTGCCCCGAGTGTCTATTAGCAGCAAAACTTGGCAACCTGCCCACAGCATTCATGCCCCAAACTGTGTGAATAATGGTCAGCAGTTGTTTGCTCTCTCTCTCTCTCTCTCTTCCTTATCTGTTTTGTCAGTTAGTCAGTGGGCCTCAAGGCCGGTTACTTCATTGTCTAAGGATGTTCCTGTTTTTTGCAGTGGCTCCACAGTTCAATAGCTTGCCTTTACAGAACTCTCAAGGTCTGTTACTTATCTGTTGAAGGACAGCTGGCAGCCTGCACAGCTTACAATCGCAGCAGTTTTATTTTTGCAAAAGTTCCCTCAGCGACCAGTCTCTTGGCCTCGCGAAGCATGCTGGTACATAAAATGTGGTCAACTTTTAAGTTTGGTCAAGTTACAGCAAATGGTGGTGTATTCTTACAAGCACCTCCGACAGTGCAGTGCTCCCTCAGTACTGCAATGGAGTGTCAGCCTAGATTTTTGTGCTCAAGTCTCTGGAGTGGGATTTGAAGCCAAAAACTTCTGACTCAGAGGCAAGGTGCTACCCACTGAGCCACTGGCTGATATGTGGTGCATTAGCCCTTCTTGTCCTCTTTGTAGCCTTTGACACATTCAACCACATCGTTTCTGTCTAACATCCAGCAAAGTTACAGCTTAGCGCAGGAGAAGACCGAGCAGGCCTGTCTGCGAGCGTGTTTGGCACTGGGAGGTTGTGCGCATGTGTGTGTTTGTGTCTGTGTGTGTGAATGTCTGCGTGTGTGTGCGTGTATATGCATGTGTGTGTGTGTGTATGTGTGTGTGCATGTGTGTGCGTGTGCGTGGGCATGTGCGTGCATATGTGCGTGTGTGTGCGCACATGTGTGTGCGTGTATATGCATGTGCGCGCGTGTGTGTGCGTGTATATGCATATGTGCGTGTGCGCGTGTGTGCATGTATATGCATATGTGCGTGTGTGTGTGTGCGCATATATGCATATGTGCATGTGCGTGTGTGCGTGTGCGTGCTCACATGCATTCATTGTACTTATGGTGCTGTATGCGCGGTCGTCATTCATTTGGGTTCCTGTTCTTGTGGACATACAGATAGATATCCGTATGAGTGCGGGTAAAACTGGGATTCGGGATAACAGCCATAAATAAAATGGGCATTTTTGAAACTACATCGGATACATGGCACAGAAACAGGCCATTCGGCCCAACCAGTCCATGCCGGCGTTTATGCTCCACTCGAGCCTCCTCCCATCTTTCCTCATCTAACTCTATCAGCGTAACCCTCTATTCCTTTCTCCCTCATACGCTTGTCTAGCCTCCCCTTAAATGCATCCATACTATTCGCTTCAACCACTCCCTGTGGTAGCGAGTGTTAAGTCTGTGTGTTATATTGCGAATTACTACACAGACCACAAGAGTAAACTTTAACAGGTCTTTACTAGTTGAAGGTCAGGGCTGAACTGCCCAATAAATCATTGCACAGCACTTATATACCGGTGTGGTCACCACCGGTATTACAGTATACAGCAGCCAAGATAAAGTAGTGCAACCCTTAAAATAGTTCTCTTAAAGGTGGAACGGTTACATACACTACAATCCTCCCTTTTTAGGTTAACAGTATGTCTTCCCATTAAACATAACATCATAACATATATACACAACTTAATGTAAAAACAGTTCACAGATTCAGTCTCTCTGGAGGCTTCCTGACTCGGTCCGGATAACGCCTCGGTGGTGTAGTAGTTTTCGGTGGTGTAGTAGGTTCTTTCGGCAAGGTCGATTCGGCTTGAATGTCAGTGTCGGGTTCATCTGGTTCCAGTATCACCGGATCGGAGGTAGATACTATGGGTATCTCTGCTTCATCATTAGGCGTATAGAGTTGTGGTGTAGGTTGTCCCTTTTCGGATGATGCTATGATCTGGTCAGCATGGCGCCTTATTATGCTTTCACCAATGTCCACGGTATACATCAGCGGTCCTAGTCGTTTGCAAATAGTTCCAGGCTGCCATTTCTCGGTACGGTAGTCCCGGGCCAAAACTTGTTGACCTATCTGGAAGGTTCTAGTTGGCCTTTCATTCATGCCTTGAAATTGCCGGTTCTCTACGTCCCTTCTGATGTTTGGCTTGATCAAATCCAGCCGGCATCTTAGTCTTCTATTGAAAAACATCATGGCGGGAGTTTGGTTTGTGACCGCATGTGTTGCATTCCTGTACGCCAACAAGAAGTTATCTACCTTATGTTGTAGATTTATGTCTTCATTACCCATGGCCTTTATGGCCTTCTTGAAGGTCTGGACAAACCTTTCAGCTAATCCATTGGTGGCGGGATGGTATGGGGCGGACGTGTAGTGCTTAACCCCATTGTTTTTTAAGAACTTCCTGAATTCTTCGGACACAAATTGCGGTCCATTATCAGAACAGATCTGTTCCGGCAGCCCATTCCTGGCAAATATGGTCCTTAATACTGTGATGGTTTTTTCCGTGGTGGTGGAGGACATCTTTATTACCTCCGGCCACTTGGAGTGTGCATCCACCGCGATTAAGAACATTGAGTCCATAAATGGACCAGCAAAGTCGATATGTACCCTTTGCCATGGAGATGAGGGCCACTCCCATGGATGCAGAGGAGCTTGTGGTGGGGCGTTTTGGACCTTCTGGCATCCTAAACAGCTCTTGGTCATTTCTTCGATGTCTCCATCGATACCTGGCCACCACACAAACGCTCTTGCTAGGTTCTTCATTTTCACTCCACCCAGATGCCCCTCGTGAAGCTCCTTTAGCACTTTTTGCTGGAGTTTGGGTGGAATCACCACTCTGGATCCACACATCAAGGTTCCTTGGCACACTGACAGCTGTTCTCTTCTTTGCGAAAATGCTGGCAACAGTGGTTCGCCATGTGCTGGCCATCCCTTCACCGTTAAATCGTAGACTCGTGAGAGAGTCGGGTCATTTCTTGTTTCCTTTTCGATCGTAGAATTTGTTACTGGTAGACATTCCACTATGGTTGAGTGGAACATCTCCACTGGGTCCACTGTAGGCGCCTCTTCTACCGTTGGCAACGGTAGGCGTGATAACCCATCAGCATTCCCATGCTGTTTTGTTCCTTTGTATTCTATGTCATATTGGTGTGCCCCTAGGAAAAGGGACCACCTCTGTAGCCTTTGCGCTGTCATAATGGAAACGCCCTTTTTAGGGTTGAATATGGATACCAACGGCTGGTGGTCTGTCAGCAGTGTAAATTTCTGGCCCTGCAGGTAATGATGAAACTTCTTTACTCCCCACACCAGGCTGAGAGCCTCCCTATCTATCTGATGTAAGAAGTCACACAACACCAGGTTATAGTCCAACAGCTTTATTTGAAATCACAAGCTTTCGGAGCGCTGCTCCTTCTTCAGGTGAAGTGGAGAAATGCATAAAGACACAGCTTATATAGTCAGAGAATCATGTCAGATGTTTACAGGTAACCTTTCCAACTGCCATTTATCGCACCTCGGCAGAGAGATAATCACAGCAGTCAAAGGTGTGAATGGTGTCCAAACAGGTCAGTCAGGGAAACATTACATCAAAGAACAATGAGGTGGGGTCACAAGGGGTCAAATATTGCAGATGCTGGGGTCTGTATGACTATATAAGCTGTGTCTTTATGCATTTCTCCACTTCACCTGCAGAAGGAGCAGCGCTCCGAAAGCTTGTGATTTCAAATAAAGCTGTTGGACTATAACCTGGTGTTGTGTGACTTCTTACATTTGTCCACCCCAGTCCAACTCCGGCATCTCCACACCCTATCTATCTGAGCATAGTTGCGCTCAGCGGAGGTCAATGATCTGGATGCAAATGCGACTGGCCTTTCCGAGCCATTTGGCAACTTGTGTGAGAGTACTGCTCCAATACCATAAGGAGAAGCGTCACAAGCTAAACGAATAGGTAGTGTTGGGTTGAAGTGAGCCAACACTTCCTCTGAGGTGATCAATGTCTTGCTTTTGCGAAAGGCCTTCTTACAGTCCTCGCTCCACTTCCATGGTACTTCTTTCTGCAAAAGAGCATTCAGCGGGTGCAGCACCGTGGATAGATTTGGCAGAAACTTATGGTAATAGTTAATCAACCCTAGGAACGATCTCAACTGGGATACATTTTCTGGAGCGGGAGCCTTCACAACAGCTTCGATCTGGTCAGGTGACTTGTGCAGCCCCTCCTGGTCAATGACATGACAACAGTACGAGATCCGTTTCTGAAAGAACTCACATTTCTGGCGATTAACTGGAAGGCCATATTCCTTCAACCTGGTGAGCACCAGTTTCAAATTTGCAAGGTGTTCCTCATCGTCATCTCCTGTAATTAGGATATCGTCCAAGTAACATTGAGTGCTTGGAATTCCCTGTAATACCTGCTCCATGGCCCTCTGCCGAATTGCCGGAGCCGAAGCCACTCCAAAAACCAGTCTATTATATCGATACAAGCCTCTGTGCGTGCTGATTGTGAGATACTGGCGCGACTCTTCCTCAACTTCCATCTGTAAGTACGCTTGCGCCAGGTCTATCTTGGTGAAGCGTTTCCCGCCAGACAATGAAGCAAAGATATCCTCAATCCGCGGAAGCGGATATTGCACCGTGTGAAGCACCGGATTAACTGTGATCTTGAAGTCTCCACAGATGCGGACCTTCCCCGGTTCCCCTGGCTTGTTACTCGATGAACGCTTCATGACTGGAACAATTGGCGTGGCCCACTCACTCCATTCCACCTTAGTCAGTACTCCTGAACGTTCCAGCCCTTCCAGCTCAGCTTCCACAGCAGGTCGTATCACATACGGTACCGGTCTGGCTTTGAAAAATTTTGGGTTTGCATGTTCTGCAATCTTGATTTTTGCCTTAATTCCTCTGTGTTCCCAGTCCCTGTTGGAACACCTCTTTAGCCTCATCCAATATTCTAGACAATCGTTCAGGTTTGACATCTTCTTTTCTGGAATCTATCGTTATTGCGTTTAGGGAGTGCCAGTCCATATTTATTTTCCTGATCCACTCCCGTACCAGAAGTGGTGGACCTCCCTCAGGTAGTACATATAAGTCCATTCCTTGGTGTTCTTTGCCCTTGTGTATCACCTTGACTTTTATCTTTCCGATGGGGTATACTTTTTGCCCCGTGTATGTCTGCAATACTATCTCCGTATCCCGTAGGGGAATATGTTTGAATAACTTTTTGTAATCTTGCTTATTCATGACCGTCAACGCCGATCCAGTGTCCAATTCCATCTTCACTTGGACTCCTGCTATCTGCAGTGTGACCCAGATAGTTTGACGGTCAGCTTCCTTACTAACGTTGTGAATTCTCAGACTACCCAGTTCCTTGCTGTTGGAGTCTGAATCCGAATTCTGTTCATCCGAACTCTTCTCAGCCACCTTATGTACCTTTCTGCACTTTTCCTGTGGTGACTTTTTGTTGCTGGTCTTCTTTCCTGACCGGCATACTTTAGCTATGTGACCAAGCTTGCCACATTTTCTACATTCCTGGTTTTTAAACCAGCATTGGTTCTGATCGTGTGTTGTCTTCCCACAACGATAACATTTCGTTGTACCCGAAGCCATTTGATCTACGCTGAGTACCGCTGCCTTCAGCTGCATTTCCGCGGTGCCTCTCGCTGCGGCTTCGTGCGATGCTGCAATAGCGACAGCCTTATCAAGTGTAAGATCATTCTCTTCAAGCAACCGCTTTTGTGTTCCTTCTTTCGACAATCCACACACGAATTTGTCTCTCAGTGCCTCTGTCAGGCTTTCCCCAAACTGACAGTATTTCGCTAGCTTGCGCAGTTCAATTAAATACTCCGCGTTGCTTTCCTCTTTCAGTTGCGTTCTCGCATAAAATTTAAATCGTTCCGCTAACATCAGCGGTGTGGGGTTCAAATGATTCTTCAGGACAGCAACAATATTAGCGAAAGTCTGATCCGCCGGTTTAGCTGGTGATAGAAGATGCTTCAATAGCCCGTATGTCTTCGCACCCATTGAGTTTAGTAAGGTTAGTGCTTTATCTTCATCTGATATTTTATTTGCCTTACAATATATCTCTATGCGTTCTACATACGTGGCCCAATCTTCCACATCGGGATCGAAATCGTTGATGTTACCACGCTTAGGCATCCTCGCGATCTTCTTGAGAAACAAAAGAATTATTTTTTTTTTTTTTTACAAAATGGCGGTTTCCCGCGCTCGTCTTCTTCCCCCGCCTACGAAAATGGCGGCTTCCCGCGCTCCTTTCCGCGCTCGTCTTCTTCCCCCGCCTGCGAAAATGGCGGCTTCCCGCGTTTGCCTTTCTCCCCCGCTGGCTGTAATGGCGATTGCCGTATTGCTGCGTTCGCCCTCCCCAGCGGTTTGCAATCGTGCCTCCCAGCCCCTCTTGCAGTCCGGTCCTTTCCCCCCCCGGCTGCGTTCTCCGCGGTTCTTTTTTTAAATTTTCTCCCGCGCCTTACGATCGTCCCGGTCGCTGCGCCTCGCGGCCTCGGTAGCTGCCCGGCCTTTTTCACCGGTCGCGGTCGAGCTCTCTCTCGACGCTGTTGCGTCTCCCAGCCCGCTTGCAGCCCGGTCTCTAACACCGGCTGCGTTTGCAGTCACCGCAGCTTCCGTGCCTTACGCTGCCCCAGCCTCAGCGCCTCTGGCCCCGACTTCTGTCCGGCTCTTGTCCCCGGCCGTGGTCGAGGTCTCCGCCCTTATATCCTCCGTTTTTTAATTTTTTTAAATTTTCTCCCCTACTCACAGTCAACGTGGCCGACTTGCTGCTCGTCGCTGATCGGCTCACCCACCACCGTGATAGAAGGGACGATCACTGCCTGTTGCTGATGGAAGGCTGCGTGTCAGAATTCTTCCTTCTTCCTTTGCTCTGCAGACCCGAGTCTTTTCTCAGCAGAATGATGAGGGCGGATGCCTCCTCTCGACGCCCGTTAAACTGCCTTGGATGTATCTCTGCCGCAGGGTAAGATCGTACTCGTCGCCACTGTTAAGTCTGTGTGTTATATTGTGAATTACTACACAGACCACAAGAGTAAACTTTAACAGGTCTTTACTAGTTGAAGGTCAGGGCTGAACTGCCCAATAAATCATTGCACAGCACTTATATACCGGTGTGGCCACCACCGGTATTACAGTATACAGCAGCCAAGATAAAGTAGTGCAACCCTTAAAATAGTTCTCTTAAAGGTGGAACGGTTACATACACTACAGCGAGTTCCACATTCTCACCACTCTCTGGGTAAAGAAGTTTCTTCTGAATTCCCTGCTGGATTTCTCTATTAGGTCACCCCTCAGCCTTCTCTTTTCAAGAGAACAGAGACCCAGCCTGTTCATCCTTTCCTGATAGGTATACCCTCGCATTTCTGGTATCATCCTTGTAAATCTTCTCTGCACCCTCTCCAGTGCCTCTATATCCTTTTTATAATATGGCGACCAGAACTGTACACAGTACTCTGAGTGTGATCTAACCAAGGTTCGATACAGGTTTAGCATAACTTCCCTACTTTTCAATTCTATCCCTCTGGAAATAAACCCTAGTGCTTGGCTTACTTTTTTTTTATGGCCTTGGGTTTTTTTTGCTGCTAAGCCAATAATTGCAGTGACCTTCACGTCTGCCATCACAAGAAGACCATATCAATGAAATGGAACCAAAATGCACTTTGTTGAAACTGGCAGTGACTATTGTCCTTTCTGACAGCAGATTGAGGCCTGAGATTAGAGATACGTCTGTACTGAAAGGACGGGACCCTTGCAAATGGACAGAAGTGAAGTACTGATAAAAAGTTGAACACTTGCTGCGGTCTCGTTTGATGAATGTCTTGTAATCTTGCTGAAGCTAAGCTTCCTGGTTGTGGGTGAAGCGGACACAGTGACGGCTGAGATAGCAGATGACCATATGGCTGCAATGTGTACTCCTTCCGCTGCTTCGCTGCCAGCCTCGTGAAATTGTCCGGATTAGACATAGGAACAGGGGTAGGCCACTCAGCCCCTTTAGCCCGTTCCGCCATTCCGTTAGACCGTAAACAAAAACAAAGAACTTGCATTTATATAGCGCCTTTCACGACCCCAGGACATCCCAAAGCCCTTTACAGCCAATGAACTACTTGCGAAATGCAGTCACTGTTGTAATGTAGGAAACGCGGCAACCAATTTGTACACAGCAAGGTCCAACAAACAGCAATGTGATAATGAGCAGATCATCTGTTTTTGTTATGGTGGTTGAGGAATAAATATTGACCAGGACACTGGGGAGAACTCCCCTGCTCTTTTTCGAAATATTGTCGTGGGATCTTCTCAGCATTTTCTATTGTTCACTTAGCATCTTGTTGAATTATAAATTACTTTGTTTTAAATATAATACTTTTACTTTTGTTAGGCAGGGGTATGGAATCAAGGCGGGTAGATGTAGTTAAGATACTGATCAGCCATGATTGCACTGAATGGCGGAACTGGCTGGAGGGGCTGAATGGCCTCCTCCTGTTCCTATGTTCCTACAAGAGTCTTTGCTCCATTTCTTCATTGGTTCCCTGGCCCTTTCAAGTCATCCGACGATTCCCTTTACCAGTTGTTGAGGATTTACCGTTGGTCACATGGTTGGATTTTACTCATTTTTGTAATGCAGTAAAGGCAATTTGACATAATTCTGAAGTTAATGCCGGTTATTATGGGCATTTGGGGAGTTTTTGTTTACTCGACATTGATAAGAAAGTGTTTCTGCCCTAGGATTGGGGCGGGGGCATCCCCTGTCTCTCAATCTCTGTCTCTGGAAAGTAGCCCAGACCCACCCCTCCGAGCTCTGGGACCCTCATCTTCATCTCAAGGTACATTTAGTAACAGGAGGAAGCCATTCAGCCCCTCGAGCCTGTTCCACCATTCAATGAGATCATGGCTGATCTGTGACCTAACTCCATATACCCGCCTTTGCCCCATATCCCTTAATACCTTTGGTTAACAAAAATCTATCAATTTGAGATTTAAAATTAACAATTGCCGCTTGCGGAAGTGAGCTCCAAACTTCTACCACCCTTTGGGTGTGGAAGTGTTTCCTAGTTTCACTCCTGAACAGTCTGGCTCTAATTTTTAGATTATGCCCCCTTAGTCTTAGACTCCACAACCAGCAGAAATAGTTTTTGTTCTTTGTTCTTGTCTATGCCTAACTTGCAATCAAACGCTTTCATAATCTTAAAGATTTAAAAATAAAGTGGGTTCCTGACCTTTTTTTTCTGTTGATATGAGTGAATGGAGAAAAATATCCCCACGGATCAGACCTGGGATCGGTTGGGAAGCGTGGAAAGGGAAGTTGGGGTACCAGCGGGGGTTGACTCGGCCCCCTGAGCAAGTTGCTGTTAACTGGAGTCGAGAGCGGTGCAAAGTTCGGCTATTCATAACTCTGATAAACAAATGAGCTTAAATTGAATTTCCCTGTGCTTTATGACCTTTTTAAATTCAAACCTCAGTGGTTATGCACGTAAGGGGACGGGGGCAGGGTGAGCAAAGATGAATCACCAGGTAATTACACAGTCATTTCCTCCCGCCACAACCTCTCAGCATTCTGTATATTCACCTGTGCAGGACAAATTAATTTAACCTCCAAATCAACAGACACTCCCAACGCAATGAGGCTGTTTGTGTAAGGATATTAATAACTATGCCATGAATATCCAAATAACCTAATATTTGCAGTTTTCTGTCATTATTCATGTGCTTTCGTTCCACAAATCCAAACACTTATTAAAGGTATTTTGGTCTGATTTGGGCTTCATTCGTATTTTCTTTTTGTATCACATTATGATACATATCAAATGAAATTCAACACAAATAAAATCCTGGAACTCCCTCCCTAACAGCACTGTGGGAGCACCATCACCACACGGACTGCAGCGGTTCAAGAAGGGGGCTCACCACCACCTTGTCAAGGGGAAAACATAGAAGATAGGAGCAGGAGTAGGCCATTCGGCCCCTCGAGCCTGCTCCGCCATTTAATGAGATCATGGCTGATCATTCAAATTCAGTACCCTGTCCCTGCTTTCTCCCCATATCCCTTGATCTCTTTAGCCTTAAGAAATATATCCAACTCCTTCTTGAATATATTTAATGAATTGGCCTCCACTGCCTTTTGTGGTAGAGAATTCCACAGGTTCACCACTCTCAAGGTGAAAAAATTCCTCCTCATCTCTGTCCTAAATGGCTTACCCCTTATCCTTAGACTGTGACCCCTGGTTCTGGACTCCCCTGCCATCGGGAAGATCCTTCCTGCATCTAGTCTGTCTAGTCCTGTTAGAATTTTATAAGTTTCAATGAGATCCCCTCTCATTCTTCTAAACTCCAGCGAATATAAGCCCAATCGACCCAATCTCTCCTCATACGTCATTCCTGCCATCCCAGGTATCAGTCTGGTGAATCTTCGCTGCACTCCTTCCATGGCAAGAACATCCTTCCTCAGATAAGGGATGGGCAATAAATGCAGCCCATAAGCGAATAAAAAAATAAAAATAAATGTGAGGTATTACATTTTGGTAAGGAAAATTCAAATCTAAATGGGGTAGAGGAACAAAGGGATCTCGGAGTACAAATGCACAAATCACTGCAAGTATCGACACAGGTTAACAAAGCCATTAAAAAAGCAAACCAAGCACTAGGGTTTATTTCTAGAGGGATAGAATTGAAAAGTAGGGAAGTTATGCTAAACCTGTATCGAACCTTGGTTAGACCACACTTAGAGTGCTGCGTACAGTTCTGGTCGCCTTATTATAAAAAGGATATAGAGGCACTGGAGAGGGTGCAGAGAAGATTTGCAAGGATGATACCAGAAATATGAGGGTATACATATCAGGAAAGGATGAACAGGCTGGGTCTCTTTTCTCTTGAAAAGAGAAGGCTGAGAGGTGACCTAATAGAGGTCTTTAAAATTATGAAAGGTTTGGATAGAGTGGATACAGAGAGAATGTTTCCACTTGTGGGGAAGAGCATAACTAGAGACCATCAATATAAGATAGTCACCAAGAAGTCAGATAGGGAATTCAGAAGAAACTTCTTTACCCAGAGAGTGGTGAGAATGTGGAACTCGCTACCACAGGGAGTGGTTGAGGTGAATAGTATAGATGCATTTAAGGGGAGGCTAGACAAGCGTATGAGGGAGAAGGGAATAGAGGGTTACGCTGATAGATTTAGATGAGGAAAGACGGGAGGAGGCTCGAGTGGAGCATAAACGCCGGCATGGACTGGTTGGGCCGAATGGCCTGTTTCTGTGCCGTATATCCTCTGTAATTAGAAATCATAGAAATACATCGAAATTTTAACATGGAAACAGGCCATTCGGCCCAACCAGTCCGTGTTGCCATTCACCCTTCACTTGAGCAGATAGTTTTAATCAGATTTACCTGCCCTGTTCCCATATCCCTTCAACCCCTTTTCGTTCATCCACCTCTCCAATCTAACCTTCAATGTTGAGATAGTTTCTGCCGCAATCACTAACCCTGGAAGTGGCTTCCACAGCCTCTCTGGGTAATGTAGTACCTCCTGCCTTCTGTCCTAAAACTCTTACGTTCAATCTTGTATCTATGGCCCCTCATTCTTGACCCTTCAACTACAAGAAACAGTCTATCTACCCTTCCATAATTTAAAAAACTCTATTGTATCGCAATCTGTGTTGTTCTAATGAAAAAGACCTAACTTTTCAAGTCTTTCTTTGTATTTTTATCAGCATCCTGGTGAATCAGCGCTGTACCCTCTCTATTGCCTCAACATCCCTCCTATAGTGTGGAGCCCAACACAGCACACCGTACTCAAACTGAGGTCTTATTGAGGTTTTATATAGACTCATCATTACCCCATCATTAACAAAATATCAAACTATCAAGAAAAAGACTTGCATTTATGTAGTACCTTTCACAACCTCAAGCCATCCCAAACTGCTTTACAGCCAATGAAGTACTTTTGAAGTGTAGTCACTGTTGTAGTGTGGAAAACGCAGCTGTCAATCTGCGCACAGCAAGCTCCCACAATATGATAATGAGTTTTAGTGATATAGGTTGAGATGCAAATATTGGCCCAGGACACAGGGGGATAATATCTCTGCTCTTCTTCGAAATAGTGCCATAGGATATTTTATGTTCAGCTGAGAGAGCAGACGGGTCATCGGTTTAATGTCTCATCTGAGAGAACGGCACCTCCGACAATGCAGCACTCCCTCAGCACTGGCACTGGGCGTGAGAGTGTCAGCCGAGATTTTTGTGCTCAAGTTCCTGGAGGGGGCCATGAACTCACAACCTTCTGACTCAAAGGCGAGCGTGCTGACCACTGAGCCATGGCTGACACATGCAAAGTGTACAGAAAGTGTTAATTGAGTACATGCCACTGGTTTTCCTCCTACCTTAATCCCAAGGGCCCAATTTGCCCTCAGCTGAACCGGCTTATATTTTTTTTACTTTATCCTATTTTTGTTTTCCTTCACCAATCTTTTCCCTTCTCAAGACACTGGGTGCAATTCAGTGGGCTTTCGTCACCTTTCAGTACCTCAGCCAACTGTTGTCCAACTGAGGTGTTCAAGATGATTAAAGGAGTTGATAGGGTCGGTCTGAATCCACCTTCTGTTTCTTTACTTGACCCATTACCATCCCCTTTTGCCTTACACCATCATCCCTTTAGCCATTTAATCACTCTTGCCTCCAGCCCATCACAGACCTCTCCCTTTTGTCCTTTTCCTGCCCCCTTTTCCCAGGCTCTGTGTACTTCCTTAAAAGCTGTTAAAGCTCTAATGTATTCCAATTCTGATGATGGGTCATCGACCTGAAACGTTAACTCAGTTTCTCTCTCCACAGATGCTGCCTGACCTGCTGAGTGCTTCTCCGGCATTTTCTGTTTTTATTTCTGATTTTCAGCATCCGCGGTATTTCGCTTTTGTTTTACTCAATCAATGATCCCATTGAATCATCAGGGCGCCTTTTCCGCTTGTTAATCTGCTCGTTTAGCAACTCATTTTCATAATTTTTGACAACTTTCAAAAGGAAATTGGATAAATGCTTGAAGGGGAAAAGAATTGCAGGGCTATGGGGGGGGGGAGCGAGACTATTTGGACGGCTCTTTTAAAGAGCTGGCACAGGCACGATGGGCCGAATAGCCTCCTTCTGTCATTCTAATTTGTTAAATTTGTTGATCTTCACGATTAAGTAGCAAGTAACCTGCTCTTTGCCTTGAACTAGCTCAGTAAACCTAGGGTTAAACACGCACATGCTAGTTAACTTCTGAACCGACAGAGAACTTATCTACTTGGTGAAGTTAGGCAAACTCATTGGGGCAGAACTTCCTCGACGGCCCTCCTGCTTAACTTTGATGGAAATTCCGCTTACGCGCGTACAGGGAGATTGCACCACACTTCCGCCGAAATTACAGCAGCCGGGACAAGCTCCGAGGAAATGCCCCTCCTCTGTGCAAAGATTGGGAATGTCCTGCACTCGGCAAGAGGACTTTAAATTCCTCCCTCTACAACAGCGCTCACTAGATCTTCAACCGTCAGGAACGAATCACACACACAAAAAAAAACAACAGATAAAGTTCCCCTTTAATCGAGATTAAGCAACATCCACTCTCAGGAGAGACGAGGAGCTGGTCAGGGGAGGCAGACGGCAGCTGGAATAGGGTCACATCAGATCCAATGAGAAAAAGACAGAAAGGACCATGGGTTGGAGCTGGAGCAAGGCAGAGAGGGCGACATTGGCTCTGATGGAAAAGAAAAGTGGGCGGGGTGTAAAACGAACAGCTGATTCGCTATCGCCCGTTTAGCACTGTTGCCTAAGTCAAACTTCACACAATAATGTTACTCTTAAAATGGATTTCCTTTGCTTTTTCAGTCCACTGGCATTTCTAACACTGGCAGGTAGTGATCAGGGGCAGATTGATTGGGACAGTCTCAAAGACATCCCAAGTCCCACAAAGATGTTCGGAAGTCCTGAGGTAGATGCCAGACGTTCTCAACACTCTCACTCTCCCCTCCCCTCCCACCCACCTCCTTTAAACCTCCATCTCATTCCTTTGACATTTGTTTTTATTTGTTCGTGGGATTTGGGCGTCGCTGGCAAGACCAGCATTTATTGCCCATCCCTAATTGCCCTTGAGAAGATGACTGTTATTTTACCTTCCCCTCTTGCCTCACCTTCTCTCTGACGGTTCAGCCTTGGTGCTGTCCTGCTGTATGGGTCTTTGTACTTGTTTTGTCTAGGTTTGCCCATAGCCCACAAGTTCGCCACTGGCTAGTTGGTGAGTTGAATTTGCCCGTCCGTAGTTTAGACATTGATCGAGGAGGAGGGAGAAGACTTTCCTGTAATTGTTATGTGATAGGGGCCATTGGCTGGATCTACAATTATCACTCTTTCTATTAAATCTAAAATATGAAAATCTTTCTGCTATAACTTCACTAACATAGAGCAAGCAGAGAAGATCTTGTCTCCTGGTCACACCCCTTAAAAGACCAAACAACGAGAGAACACAAATACAGAGGCATCAAACAATGAGGATTACATTGAGTTAAATAGAACTTTACAGTACAGAAACAGACCATTCGGCCCAACTGAAGGTGCTGGTGTTTATGTTCCACATGAGCCTCCTCCCACCTCACCTATCTACATATCCTTCTATTCCTTTCTCCCTCATGACTATACTATTGTCTCAATAGAACTGGATTAAAAGCCACACAAAATAATGTTATCAGTGCTTGGATAGGGCTGCGGACTAGAACCCCTCGCAAGAATGGAGCACCATACTTTGGGAAGGATGTGATTGCATTGGAGAGGGTGCAGAGGAGATTCACCAGGATGTTACCTGGGCTGGAGCGCTTCAGCTATGAAGAGAAACTGGACAGGCTGGGTTGTTTTCCTTAGAGCAGAGAAGGCTGAGGGGGGACCTGATTGAGGTGTACAAAATAATGAGGGGCATAGATAGGGTAGATAGAAAGGAACTTTTCCCCTTAGTAGAGGGGTCAATAACTAGTTTCAAGGTAAGGGGCAGGAGGTTTAGAGGGGATTTGAGGAAAAACTTTTTCACCCAGAGGGTGGTTGGAATCTGGAACTCACTGCCTGAAAGGGTGGTAGAGGCAGGAACACTCACAACATTCAAGAAGCATTTAGATGAGCACTTGAAACACCACAGCATACAAGGCTACGGACCAAGTGCTGGAAAATGGGATTAGAATAGACAGGGCTTGATGGCCGGCATAGACACGATGGGCCGAAGGGCCTCTTTCTGTGCTGTATAACTCTATGACTATGACTCTAAAAGGCAGTCACTCAATTGAGATGGTTTACATTCACATCCCAAGACTGATCACCACCTTACCTTCGTGAAGCGACTTCAAGGGTGATTCTGGTTTCCGCGCTAGCGGCAGGGAAGCACGTTGACAGGGAGCACGGGCTAGGGAGAGGGTTACAACACTGGTAGCCCCAAAGCCACAGCTCCTGCTCCCTACTGGCTGTACGAGATCGTGGAATCACCCCTATCCATTTCTATTTCTAACATAAAAAGAAAGTTGTGGGTATTCTTACCATTCTGATGTTGTGCGGTTCTGACAATTGACTTGGTGACGTGCAATGCAGGTACAGGATAAGACTGACGCAATGAAATAGCACTTCAGGTGTATTGGACTTTGGATCTGCAGTATCACTAGGATTTCTCAATGTGAATGACTGCAAAAAAATTCATTGACGTACACATGCTCGGATAAAATATATTTCCTGGAAAGAGCAATTACAATGGATCCTTATACACCATCCTTCTCCACTTCACTGACACACCCTACCTCTGGCTTTTAAATAAATTGAGCCCGGGGGATGGGGTGGGGCATTGGGTAAAGCGAAAATATTACAACACCATCCTCCCTGGAAACTGGCACAAATCCAGCACACAATCACTCCGAGACTATCCCAGTCATCGCTGTTTCCCCACTCTAGTGTTTTATCGTTTCTAGTACTGTATGTGCGACCCGAGAATTATTTTTGCCCCCTCTGATCTTCTCTGCTTTAGATATGACTCACGTTGGAATACAGGGTCCAATGGGTACCGGCCGCCCTTCAGTACCCTTCCCAACTGGCTATCTTCCATATGGGGGGGGGGGCGGACGGAGTATTCAACTGTGTGAGGCATCACAGCAGAAGCCTCGCCCACCCCGCCCGAATCTTTCCCTGCCCTTCACACAAGGACACTCTCCAACAATCATTGGACGTTGACTTCTTCTACAAAAACCCAGGGCCGCGGAGACGAACTGTAACAATCCTACTGCCACCATTCTGGTTGAGAACATCTCACTTGCCACAGACCACAACTCAAACCTGGGACCTTCTGGTCTGTCAAAGCTCCATTGGGCACCTCTAGCCGTGCTACTGAGAACCCCATGTCGCGGCAGCTTTACCTGTGGTCGGGAAAGTCTGCAGAAGCAATCGAGCGGCAAGTCGCTGGCGAACTTTGGAAAGAGGGGGCCTCAAACGGGCATCGGCCCCTTTGCCCATGCAAGCAGGCAGCCGAACCCATGTTGGCTGCAGGCGCTGGACATCTGTACAGGAGCCTTTACCAATATGGCTGGCAGAGCGCTTCGGACGCGGAATGTGCGCAGGTGCGACATGGTCCCGCTTCAGCGCCCGTGCCACGCCTGAAAAAACGGGCGCGGTGCTGACAAATCTCAACGCCCGTCATCAGAAGCGCTGCATGCCAACAACGACAACTTGCATTCATGTAGCACCGTTAACACAGTAAAACGTCCCCACGGCGCTGCACAGGAGTGATCATCAAACAGAATTTGACACCGAGCCCCACAAGGACAAATTAGGCAGCTTGGCCAAAGAGGTAGGTTTTAAGGAGCGATGTAGCGAGGCGGGTCACTGCACTACATATTGAAAAGGACATTCTGTAATACAGAGTACGTTATATATTATAGCAGAAATTACTCATCCTTTGGGGCTTATCCATAAGTTTGTTTAATGCATCATAGAAAACATAGAAGATAGGAGCAGGAGTAGGCCATTCGGCCCCTCGAGCCTGCTCCGCCATTTAATGAGATCATGGCTGATCATCCAAATTCAGTACCCTGTCCCTGCTTTCTCCCCATATCCCTTGATCCCTTTAGCCTTAAGAAATATATCTAACTCCTTCTTGAATATATTTAATGAATTGGCCTCAACTGCCTTCTGTGGTAGAGAATTCCACGGGTTCACCACTCTCTGGGTGAAGAAATTCCTCCTCATCTCAGTCCTAAATGGCTTACCCCTTATCCTTAGACTGTGACCCCTGGTTCTGGACTCCCCCGCCATCGGGAACACCCTTCCTGCATCTAGTCTGTCTAGTCCTGTTAGAATTTTATAAGTTTCAATGATCTCTTACACAACCATCACTGCATTCCAAAAAGTGCGCGAGGCTCTCTGAGATATTTGATAACATGATAAGACTTCTTTATTTCTTGTGTAAAGTGTATATATATGTATGTATATTTGAGTAAATCATGCGGGGACTTACTATATTTTAGCTCCTCTTACTGTACACGTAGATTAATTTAAATAATCTACTAGCATTTGGACCCTTAGCATTTTAAAAACCTGGATAATATCGCTCCTCAGTTTTCAGGTGGTGTGATATCCCTTCAGCCATTGTGCCACTCTCCCAGATATTGCCAACCTCAGAAAGTTTCTGCCAACGCATTGTGCGATTACAGTGTCAGCTGTGGCTCAGTGGGTAGCACTCTCTCGCCTCTGAGTCAGAAGGTTGTGGGTTCGTAGTCCCCACTCCAGAGACTCGAGCGCATAATCTCGGCTGACACTCCCAGTCCGGTATTTATCTATCAGCCAACATCTAAAACAGATGACCTGGTCATTGTCTCATTGCTGTTTGTGGGATCTTGCTATGCGCAAATTGGCTGCCGCGTTTCCTACATTACAACAGCGACTACACTTCAAAAAGTACTTCACTGGCTGTAAAACGCTTTGGAACGTCCTGAGGTCGTGAAAGGCGCTATGTAAATGCAAGTCTTTTTTTATTTATCAAAAACCTCAAAGTACAGCTGGAGACCATATAATAATGTTAAAATCCGAGTGGCTAGCAGTGAGCCAGATTGATATTCCAAGGTTTCACTTTCCCTCTAACTGGCACTCCTTTGATCCTCTGAGGGGCTTGCAGGGCCGGACAGATGCATGTCTCCTGTCCCTTCTCCTGGCATGTGCCACATCTGGGGAGCCCTGCTGCAGGAGGTGCAGCGAAGGAGAATGGCCCTCGTTGGGGGACATGAACGCCACCAGTCAACTGCATGACAGGGTTTCACGGATGTTGCGTGGAGCCCGCCAGCATGGGCCCCTCGAGCCGATCTCTCAGCCTGTCCAACCCGGCACCCGCATGAGTCGAAGGCCCCGAAATCGCAGCAGCTGCAGCTTATGAGGAAAGTTGCACCTAGATTTGGTCCCTCCCTCCTCAGGTGCTCATTGGACCCTCTGGAGCAAAAAATACCCAAAGCTGTCTCCTCAAATCATGACAGCGCTTTGGCATTGTGAGGTCCCTTTGACTGTGCGCAGATAAGAACAGCCAAATGCCACCTCTGTGACCAGTGCTGAACCCCTCTTCTGGGAATGCACTCTAACAAATAATTCCAAAACTAGAGATCATCAATGTAAGAGAGTCACCAATAAATCCAATGGGGAATTCAGGGGAAACCTCTTTACCCAGAGAGTGGTGAGAATGTGGAACTCGCTACCACAGAGAGTGGTTGAGGCGAATTGCGTAGATGCATTTAAGGGAAAGCTAGATAAGCACATGAGGGAGAAAGGAATAGAAGGTTATGCTGATAGGCTTAGATGAAATAAGGTAGGAGGAAGCTTGTGTGGAGCATAAACACCAGTTAGGCCGAATGCGCTGTAGACTATCTAACTCTAGGTATTGGTTTGGTGCTGGTGTTGGTTCTCAGCATACCTTCCAACATTTATGTATTACAGTGAAAGCTACTCGTGTGCCCTACAGGAAAGGTGCTTCCAAGCAATAAAAGAAAGAGCGGAGAACAGCGAACAAGGTTTTCTCCAAGTTTTGCATTTCACTTTCCATTGAGGGTGCTGCAGCTCACAGTTTTGGTTTGGGTTATGCAAACAGTTCTTCTTCTCAGACAGTCCCTCGGGACTGAGGATGACTTGCTTCCACATTAAAAATTAGTTCTCAGGTGGCTGATGAGTCCAATGCGGGACCTACAGTCTCTGTCACAGGTGGGGCAGACGGTGGTTGAAGGGGCGGGTGGGTGGGGTGCTTGGGTTGACATGCCCTCCTTGCGTTGCTTGCGCTTGGCTTCCGCTTGCTCCCGGCGAAGAGACTCGAGGTGTTCGGCTGCCTTCCCAGATGCTTCTCCTCCACTTTGTGCCGTCTTGGGCCAGGGATTCCCAGGTGTCGGTGGGCATGTTGCACTTTTTCAAGGAGGCTTTGAGGGTGTCCTTGAAGCATTTCCTCTGCCCACCTGGGGCTCTCTTGCCGTGCCGGAGCTCTGAGTAGAGCGCTTGTTTTGGGAGTCTTGTATCGGGCATACGGACGATGTGGCCCGTCCATCGGAGCTGATCGAGCGTGGTCAGAGCTTCGATGCTGGGGATGTTGGCCTGAGCGAGAACACTGGCGTTGGTGCGCCTATCCTGCCAATGGATTTGCAGGATCTTGTGGAGGCAAGCAGTGGCCCAATAGTGGATACATGTAAAAGGTTCGCTTACACTGCTGCTCCTCCTGCTAACACAAAACTTCTTCCACACTTGATCTCAGCTCCTTTGGACTGGGGATACCTCATTTTCTCTCTCTGCTTAACCTCTCACCGTGTCACTCGAACCTCTGCTCTCGGAGGAGAATGTCCTTCAGTTCCAGACGAGAGCCATTCCCCTTCACTGCATCTCCTACAGCAGGACCTTCAAGCCACCCTCGTGAATAGTGGAGTTTTTCCCAAAGCCCAGCAACGCCTCGATTTTAACAATCCCGTTCTTATTTTCAAATCCCTCCATGGCCTTCGCCCCCACACCCCCCTCCCTATCCCTGTAACTTCCTCTACCCCTACAACCAATGTTCGCTTTACGTTGCGCGGCTGTGCTGCGCTCAGGATCTCCCGCGTTGCCGGCTCACCGGCTTTTCAATAGGAAAAACCGCGCATGCCCGGTATTTTGAATGGGCTGCGCATCCCCTTAAAGGGACTGCGCACCCCCTAAAAAATTAAAGGGACCATTGCCTACAACCCTCGTAGATCTCTGCGCTTCTCCAATTCTGGCCACTTGCGCATCCCCCGATTTTAATCGCTCCACCATTGGTGACCGTGCCTTTAGCTACCAAGGCCCTAAGCTCTGGAATTCCCTCCCTGAACCTCTCCGCCTCTCTTACCTCCTTTAAGACGCTCCTTAAAACCTACCTCTTAGACCAAACTTTTGGTCATGTGCCCTAGTTTCTCCTTCTGAGGCTCGGGGTCAAATTTTGTTTGATAACGCTCCTGTGAAGCGCCTTGGGACATTTTACTATGCTACAGGCGCTATATAAATGTAGAGTTTATTCTGACTTTGTACGATAGCATAAAATGGGTGATAGCGAGTGGGCAGCTCGTTTTGTATCTCTCCCGATTTTTATATGTTTTTGCAACACTGCGCTGTCAACTTTTCCTGCAGAACCGAATCCTCAACAAAATATCTGCTCCCTTTTCATGATCAATAACAGCCCTTGAATAGATTGCCCACCCCTTCTCCAGGAATAATGGTGCAACGCGTATTTATATAGCACCTTTAACATAGTAAAACATCCCAAGGCGCTTCACAGGAGCGATTATCAAACAAAATTTGACACTGAGCCACATAAGGAGATATTAGGGTAGATGATCAAAAGCTTGGTCAATGTTGGAGGTTTTAAGGAGCGTCTTAAAGGAGGAAAGAGAGGTAGAGAGCTGGAGAGGTTTAGGGAGGGAATTCCAGAGCTTAGGGCCTCGGCAGCTGAAGGCACGGCCACCAATGGTGGAGCGGTTAAAATCGGGGATGCTCAAGAGGGCAGAATTGGAGGAGCGCAGAGATCTCGGGGTGGGGGGTGTGGTTGTGGGGCTGGAGGAGGTTACCGAGCTAGGGAGGGGGGGGCGATGCCATGGAGGGATTTGAAAACCAGGATGAGAATTTTAAACTCGAGGTGCTGCTTAACTGGGAGCCAATGTAGGTCAGCGAGCACTGGGGGTGATGGGCGAACGGGACTTGGTGCGAGCTAGGACACGGGCAGCCGAGTTTCAGGTGCCGATTGACCCACAGTTTCTCTCTTTATTTATCCCTTTTGCTCATTCTTGTCGTTCTGCAGGCTTTTCTAAAATGTATAAAATGCTTGATTGTGAGACCAGCTGCCAAGCATCTAACCCCCTCTATAGAACCAGCTACCCATCTGGCCAACACCTATCCCTCAACCAAATCAACCAAAAACAGATTAACTGCGTGTTCATGGGATCTTACTGTGCGCAAATTGCCTGCCGCATTTGCCGACAAAACAGCAGTCTCTTCAGGTCACCAGTAAGTCATTGGCTGTGAAGCACTTTGAAAGTAACTTGCTCATGAAAATCTCCGCAAATGTTTCAATCTCAGCTTCCACGTCAATCTAATTCTTTTTGAAGCAAACAACTAAAGAATAAGTAGCTAAAAAAATAAAAGACTAATTTTACAATAATAAAACCACTGGTACATCAAGAACAGCTTTTTTAAAATTGTAATATTACATAGAATTACACAGAAATTAACAGCACAGAAACAGGCCATTCGGCCCAACTAGTCCGTGCCGGCGTTTATGCTCCACACCAGTCTCCTCCCACCCTTCTTCATCTCACCCCGTCAGCGCATCCTTCTATTCCTTTCTCACTCATGTACTTATCAGCCTCCCCTTAAATGCATCTATACTATTCTCTTCAACCACTCCCTGTGGTAGCGAGTTCCACATTCTCAGCACTCTCTGAGTAAAGAAGTTTTTCCTGAATTCCCCATTGGATTTGTTGGCGACTACCTTATATTTATGGCTCCTAGTTTATTATTAATGTTATTTATTAGCCCCTACCCTATTTAAACACTAAAAAAACATATGCTGTCACTCTGATGCCCTTTCCTCCCCTCTGTTCTATTATTTAAATCGAAGGTTTATTCTTTAACCAATGCACTGTTACTGGTACATATGCGTCGAGAATACTCAAGGAAATCTGGTTTGCGAGTGATACAATACAGAATTCAAACAAGGAGAACAAACATAAGTGAATAAAACGTGTTTCTGTTTCAATGTTAAAACTGCTCAGTTGAAAGCTGAAACAAATTGGTCATATGCTTACCTTCCAGTCTCAGTTTGGGGCTCCTACTCCGACTATTGTGCTTGTGATAATGAATGAGCTTGTCGACTGTTTCCTCCTTGCTGCTGCCTCTGCACGCTGCTGATTGGGCGCAAGCTTTCTCTGAGCTTTCCGCGGTATACAGGAAAGTTTTTATGTTTTGTCAGAAGTTTGTTTTAGCCGTAGATATTTTTTATTACACAAGGGGTTGTCTGAATGCCCTGCCTTTGAAGGGAAGTTGTAAGATTGCTCAGAAGGAGGTTAATTAAAAACATGAAGCCAATGCGACTGACTGGAAGTAAGCCAATAAGTGACAGGCTGTAATTTTTCGAGAAGTTGGGAAATTCCATGGAAAGGGTTTGGCAGAAACACTAGTGAATCAGCGACACATGACCAGACACTATTCCCTGAATGTGGGCGGAGAGAGACAGGCAGAGTCACTGAGCTAGGGACAGAAAAGACACACAAGAGAGGCACAGGCACAGGGACATAGGGAGAGACAGGACTAAAGACACATGTCCAGTCAGGGAATAGGATTAAATGTGGATGGAGGGACAGAAACTGTCACGGATAAATAGAGGCATAGGGAGAGTGACATAGGACACAGAGGCACAGAGAGAGAGAAAGACAGAGACAAGAGACATAGATACACATGACCAGGCAGGGGACAGGGTTTATTGTAGGCAAAGAGAGTGAAAGAAAGAGGAAAAGAGCAGAGTGTAGGAGTCTCTGCACTACTAGCAAAGAATCTATAAACTCACTAGTAGTTAACAAACTGAGTTTAATGTACTAAAACTTTACAAAACAAGAAAATGCAGGAGAAGCTCTAAACAGGCCTATTCACTATCACTCCACACGAGGACTAGCTGGAAACGCTCTCTACCTCTGACGTCATGATGTCATCACGTTTCCTGCCGTTGGGACGTCACATGACCCACGTGATGACGTCATCGCGTCAGATCGCGATTTTGTCGATCTAGCTCTGTTTAACCAGAGCCAACAATAAAAGGTAATAAACATGATTAAAGGCAATTGTACAAGTCACTGTGAGAGTCTCTTAGTGGCTTTGCCACAAGAGACTTGATTTGAGCAGCACCTCCCAAACCCGCGATCTCTATCACCGAGAAGAACAAGGGCAGCAGGCGTATGGGAACATCACCACCTCCAAGTTCCCCACCAAGTCACACACCATCCTGACTTGGAAATATATTGCTGATCCTTCATTGTCGCTGGGTCAAAATCCTGGAACTCCCTCCCAAACAGCACTGTGGGAGTACCTTCACCACGCGGACTGCAGCTGTCCAAGAAGGCGGCTCACCACCACCTTCTCAAGGGCAACTAGGGATGGGCAATAAATGCCGGCCTTGCCAGCGACGCCCACAACCCGTGAATGAAAAAAAAATGAAGGAGAAGAGGTTTGAAGGAAAGAGATTGAGGGAAAGATAATTGAAGAAATGGCACTGGGGCCAAACAGATGGAAAGTAAAACCCAGACAGATAAGTGTGAAGGAGATAAAAGGAGACACTGAGAGTGATGGAGATACAGGACCAGAGAGTGACAGGCTTAAAGGAAGAGCCAAAAGAAGCAACAAAAATAAACGGCGAAATTGAGAAAGGAAGGGAGATAAAAAAAAGAGAGAGAATATGAATTAATCTCTCGTTGTTTTGGCATCAGAACTGCCGTAAATTTGAGAATCACAGACTGCGAATGAATTAAATTCAAAATTTTAATTAAAGGTGATTATGTATTCTGAACTTGAATCATGTCTTAAATCTTTGCCTGCCCTGGACGAGGTTACATGCCCAGACACGGGCCTAGAAATTGAATCGTGAGGCGCCTGTTCTTCAAGTGCAAAAACGGGCGCTGAAGTGTCCAGTGTGGCGTGTGGCGTGCCGGCGCTCATTCCAGGCCAGGTATGCGCTGCACGCCATATTGGCGAGGGCGCATTGTAGCTGTCCAGGGCGCCCGCCTGAGACAGGCCTTAGGCCTATTGGCTATGCAAAACAGTAGGGGTGGGGGTGGGGTGGGGGAGGGGGGGAGTGCTAATGCCCCTTTCAGGCCCATTCTCAAACATGTTTATCGTCTGACTGCAGTGTGCGGCGTGTCCTCCCCTCAGCTCCGAATCTGGCCTCTGTTTGGCTCTGATCAAGGGGGTTGCTCAGGACAAATATTTCTTTAAAAATGTCATCTTCTTTAGGGGGTCCAGACTGCTTGCCGGGTTGGTGTGCCTCATCTTAGTGGGAGTGTCGGCTGCCACTGCTATGCTGACTCTCAGCTGCCTGGGCCCTAAGCTCCGGAATTCCCTCCCTAAACCTCTCCGCCTCTCAACCTCTCTTTCCTCCTTTAAGACGCTCTTTAAAACCTAGCTCTTTGATCAAGCCTTTGGTCACCTGCCCTAATATCTCCTTTTCGCGGCTCGGTGCCAGATTGTGTCTGGTAATCGCTTCTTGTGAGTCGCCTTGGGGCGTTTTACTACGTTAAAGGTGCTATGCAAATGCAAGTTGTTGTTGTCTCGATTGAGGCTCAGGAGTGGGAACTCTGGTTTAGGAAGTCCCTGCTCCTGGCCACCTCACCACCCAAATCCTTTGCCTTGTAAAGTGTCGATGGAACTCCCACTCCTTACAAACCAACTAGGTCACTGACATTTCTAGTTGTATTGGTCTGATATGTGCTGCTCTGGTAAAGCCCTGGAATATAAAAGCACTGGAATTCCCTTCCCAAACCTCTAAGACACTCCTTAAAACCTACCTCTGTGACCAAGCCCCTGTCCTAATATCTCCTTTTGTGGCTCGGTGTCAAATTTTGTTTGATAACGCTCCTGTGAAGTGCCTTGGGATCTTTTACTGCATCAAAGGCGCCATATAAATGCATTTTGCTGGAATTGTTGTTAGCGATACATTGGCCTAGAAATTCATTACAACCACTTTTGGGGCGGTAAAGTCGGGCGGCCGCTAAAGTTTGTGCCCGGTGCAAATTCGAGGCCACTTCGCCGATATTCATTAGCTTCGCCCTAAGAGTTTGCTCGAGCGCTAAAACTGGCGATGCACGCCTCTCTTTAGGCGCTAAGCCGGAGGTGCTGAGCGAGAGCGCCGAGGCCGGGCGCAGCGCAGGTACGGCCATTTCTTGATTGACAGCAGACACCCTGGCGCCGGCCAGCTCTTAAGGGGGAAGGGTCGACTTGGTCTGCTGCCACGCCCTGGACACTGGAGCCCTCCAGCTAGGCCTGAACACTGCTGCTGGACCCAAATAGCGCCTCAAAGTATGGAGAAGGCCCGTGAACGAGCGCAGCGCTTCTCAGAGCATGATCTGAGGGTGCTGGTTGGTGCTGTGGAGAAGAGACGCCATATTTTGTTTCCGGACAATGGCAGGAAGCCGCCGGCCCGCGTCTACCGGAGAGCCTGGAGGCATGTCGCCACCAAGGTGTCATCCAACAGCGAGGTCCCCAGGAGCGGTGTCCAATGCCGCAAAAAGCTAAATGACCTCGCCAGGATTGTCAGGGTGAGTACCCTTTCCAGTGTCCTCCTCATCCTTGCATGTGCACCTCACATTATGGGCAAAGGGACCTGAAAGCCCTAATGGCCAGCCCTCATGAACATCAATTGCACATTGTGCACTTAACACACTGGCCAGGCTATTCGACCATGGGAGGCAGTGCACACAAGATCAGGGCTACACACTGGCCAGGCTATTCGACCATGGGAGGCAGTGCACACAAGATCAGGGCTACACACTGGCCAGGCTATTCGACCATGGGAGGCAGTGCACACAAGATCAGGGCTACACACTGGCCAGGCTATTCGACCATGGGAGGCAGTGCACACAAGATCAGGGCTACACACTGGCCAGGCTATTCGACCATGGGAGGCAGTGCACACAAGATCAGGGCTACACACTGGCCAGGCTATTCGACCATGGGAGGCAGTGCACACAAGATCAGGGTTACACACTGGCCAGGCTATTCGACCATGGGAGGCAGTGCACACAAGATCAGGGCTACACACTGTACTTAGAGGCCGTCCTTTCTCTTGCAGGCCAAGCTGGCCAATAATAAGAGGAGCCGGACTGCGACCGGGGGAGGCAGACCCCAGATCCAGCCGCTCACCGAGCTGCAACATCGCGTGGAGCGCATCATGGGTGCCCGGGTGATTGGCCCCGCTGCATCTGGAGATGCCGACCCTGTTCTGGGCACCAATGGTAAGGACATCACCTTTTGGACCTCTCTCGTCCCACTTGCGCATCAGATCTACATCCTTTGCCACTGTCCGACCAATGCGCTGAATGCCACCACTCATGCATCCCTCGCTGACGCCCTCTCCTCACTCTAAAGCTACTCTTGTGCCTTCCTGCTTTCAGATGGTGAGGAGGAGGTCCCTGAAGTTGCCAGTGACAGCCCCTCAGAAGAGGAGGAGGAGGAGGAGCAAGAGGAAGGCGGCCCATCAGGGGAACCCTCAGCCGCGGCAACCCATGCCAATGTAGGGGACACGTCTTCCCTGGAGGGGAGCGTGGGGGAAGTGTCGGAGGGGAGGGGAGCTCCTGGGACCAGCGGCCTGCAGAAACGCGGGAGGGGGGTGGAAGCTCAGCGGCCTTCTCCCCAGAGGGGGGAAGGGTCGGAGGGGAGTCCAATTGCTGGGCCCAGTGGCGTCCAGCAACGCAGGAAGGGTCGGACAGCTCGGCGGCCTTCTCCCCAGAGTCCGGCCTCCAGTCCGGAGACGGCCAACGCCGAGGAGATGCGCCGCCTCGAGGACTTGTCCGCGGACTCGGAGCGCCGGCACACGGAGCTCATGGGGGTAGTGGCACGGTTGCCTGAGGCCATCGAGTCCCTGTCTCGGAGTGTGACCGAGTTCGGGGCCTCACAGGCCACCAGTCGGGCGGAATTCGGGGCAGCTCAGGCAGCGAGTGGCCAGGTGATCAGTGGTGCCGTGCAGTCACTGGGTGCTCTGATGCGGTCACTGAACAGGTCAACACGGGCACTCACTGCTGCCACACTCGCTGTGTCAGCCAGGCATCGCCAGGGCACCCGACGCGCTGCAGCAGCACAGTGGTCTGTCCCTCGGCAGATTGGTGCGCATGCTGCAGTGCTGGCCCGGCCGAGTGTCAGTGTCTCAGGTGACCAGCGAGCGCCTGCCATCCACCAGCTTGCCCCCATTCCTCCAGCCGCCACTGCCACTCCCCCAGTGGAGCTGCCAGGAGCTGCTGCAGCGACTGATGCTGGCCAGCCACAGCTGCAGCATTCACCAGCTGGCCCCTCGACGGCCAGACCTCGTCTAGGCCGACCCCCAAGGGCATCTGCCGTCACGACATGTGCCCCTCAGGAGCCTGCCCCCAGCCTTGCAGCAGCCAATGGCCTCACTTTGAGGAGGAGCAGCAGGGCGTGCAGGGGCCGCCAAAGTTTGCAGAAGGCATCGCCCTCGCGGGCCACTAAGTAGAGGGTGTGTCCAAATGTTGTGTTTTCTGGAATGTGTGTTTTGTGAAGGCCGAGGATGAAGGCCATTTTTGTTTACATCTTTTGTTAATGCTCCCCAGGTTGTGGGAGTGAGTCATGTGTGTGAGTGTTTTTTGGGGGTTTCGTCTGTTTTTGGTTTTCATGTGGGAAGGGCCCAGAGTTTGTACAATAAACCATTTTATTTATTCACATTGTCCATGTTTGATCTTTGAAGTGTTTGTTGCCTTAACCGGCTGAGGGCTTGCAGAGCGGCTGCAATCATGTTCTTTCATTGGCACAAGCCATTCCCTGACAGGGGGCCTAGAAGTGACGGTCAATAAGCCGCCGACGGGCGGCCCTTGGACCTTCTGCCTCCCTCCTGGGCTGGTACTCCTCGTCCTCCTCCTCCTCCTGCTCCTCCTCCTGAGGTGGTGGTCCAACGTGAGGTGGCAGTGCCTGAGTCCTGCGGATAGCCAGGTTGTGCAGCATGCAGCAAACGACGACGAATTGGGAGACTCGCTCCTGCGAATACTGGAGGGCTCCCCCGGAGCGATCCAGACAGCGGAACCATTGCTTGAGGATGCCGATTGTTTGTTCTATGATGTTCCTAGTCGCTTGATGGCTCTCGTTGTATGCCTCTTCAGCAGGGGTCGTGGGCGCGCGGAGCGGGGTCATGAGCCAGGTACACAAAGGATAGCCTTTGTCCCCGATAAGCCATCCTCTTGGGTGAGGCTGTGCCTGGAACATGTCAGCCACAGTTGTCTGTCGCAGGATAAAGGCATCGTGGCTGCTGCCTGGAAAGCGGGCATTGACAGCTAGGATGCGCTGCCTGTGGTCACACACCAGCTGTACATTGAGGGAATGGTAGCCCTTCCGGTTGCGGTAATCCTCGGCATGCTCCAGAGGTGCCCGCAAAGCCACATGCGTGCAGTCAATGGCGCCCTGCACCATGGGGAAGCCCGCTATTCTTGCAAATCCCACTGAACGCTGCTGCTGCTTGTCCAGGGTCATGGGGAAGGAGATGAATTGACGTCTCCTTCTGAAAAGGGCATTGGTCACCTGGCGGATGCAGCAATGCACGGCGAACTGGGAGATGTTAGCGATGTCCCCAGCAGCGGATTGGAAGGAGCCGGAGGCATAGAAGTTGAGAGCCACCGTCGCCTTCACTGCCACCGACAGAGACGTCCTGCGCATCAGCTGTGGACACAGACCTCTGTGCAGCAGCTGGCAGATGTCTGCAACCACCTCCCTTCTGAATCGCAGCCTCCTAACACACTGCGCGGCAGACATGGTCAGATAGGAGGACTGCTGGCGGTATACCCTGGGTGGGTAAGGCCTCACTTGGCGACGCCTGTTGCCCCCTCTGCGTCTAGCCAGGGCTGCCACTCTCTCACGGCGTCTGTAAGCCCTTCCGGCACAAGGCTGAAACTCAGCGTTGGCACCCAATGCAGCTCCCATTATATGCTGGCAAACACTGAGATCTCAATGAAGGCAATGAGAATTGCACAGCTCTGGCCTGAGCCAAAAATACCTGTCCTAGTGTTGGGCCAAAGCAGTAAGCTCTCCTCCTTGGTCTCTCTCCAAAAATCCGTTGCACAAGAGTGAATGTTGCAAAATGGCTGCCATTTATAGTGCAGGGTAAGTGCCCTTTAATTTGCGCTCCCCGCGGCCCACCTCGGCTGTGTACCGTTCCACTTCACAGTCGTTAGGGCCGCCCGGCGCACAATGGGGCGGCGCGAGTGAAGTTCCGGTTCCGGGCGCACAAAGGGCGTTGCACGACGAAATGACGTCATGATCTGCGCGCGCAGCAGGGCGTGCGCTAAGACTTTGCGCCGGCGCTAAATGTCTACTGAAGTTGGGGCGAGGCGCAGATCGAGCTGCGCCCGGGCGCTAAGCGCCTAGCGCTCGAGATCTACTCCTCCTAAGGCGCTAACAGCTGGCGCGCCCAGCTGAATTTCTAGGCCATTGTTTCTAAAAGAGGTGGCTGAAGAGATAGTGGGTGCATTGGTTTTGAGGGTTGTGAATCTTTGGAATTATCTAGCCCAGAGGATGCTCAGTCTATGAATATGTTGAAGACTGAGATTGATAGATTTTTGGGCTCTAGGGGAATCAAGGGATCTGGGGATTGGGTGGGAAAGTGGAGTTGAGGTCGATGATCAACCATGATCTTATTGAATGGCGGGGCAGGCTCGAGGGGCCGTATGGCCTACTCCAGCTCCTAATTCTTATGTTCTTATGTTATGTTGATCTTCCAAAATTCCCTAGATTCTGGAACGGTCCCAACGGATTGGAAGGTCGCAAATGTAACACCGCTATTCAAGAAAGGAGGGAGAGGAGTAAGGATGTCTTACTACAGTTATACAGGGCCTTGGTGAGACCACACCTGGAGTACTGGGTGCAGTTTTGGTCCCCTTACCTAAGAAAGGATATACTTGCCATAGAGGGAGTGCAGCAAAGGTTCACCAGACTGATTCCTGGGATGGCAGGACTGTCGTATGAGGAGAGATTGGGTCGACTAGGCCTGTATTCACTAGAGTTTAGAAGAACGAGAGGGGATCTCATTGAAACGTATAAAATTCTGACAGGGCTAGACAGATGCAGGGAGGATCTTTCCACTGGCTCGGGGGGTCTAGAACGAGGGGTCACAGTCTCAGGATACGGGGTAGGACATTTAGGACTCAGAGGGTGGTGAACCTGTGGCATTCTCTACCACAGAAGGCTGTGGAGGCCAAGTCACTGAATATATTTAAGAAGGAGATAGATAGATTTCTAGACACAAAAGGCATCAAGGGGTATGGGGAGAGAGCGGGAATATGGTATTGAGATAGAGGATCAGCCATGATCACATTGAATGGCGGAGCAGGCTTGAAGGGCCGAATGGCCGACTCCTGCTCCTATTTTTCTATGAGAGAGAAAACAGGGAACTACAGGCCAGTTAGCCTGACATCAGTTGTCGGAAAAATGCTGGAATCCATTGTTAAGGAAGTGGTGACAAGGCACTTAGAAAATCCTAACATGATTAGGCAGAGTCAACATGGTTTTATGAAAGGGAAATCGTGTTTGACAAGTTTATTAGAGTTTTTGAGGATGTAACAAGCAGGGTAGATAAAGGGGAACCAGTGGATGTAGTATATTTGGAATTCCAAAAGGCATTCGATAAAGTGCCACATAAAAGGTTATTACACAAGATTAGGGCTCATGGGGTTGGGGGTAATATAGTAGCGTGGATAGAGGGTTGGTTAACAGACAGAAAACAGAGAGTAGGGATAAACAGATCTTTTTCATGTTGGCAGGCTGTAACTAGTGGGGTGCCGCAAGGATCAGTGTTGGGGCCTCAGCTATTTACAATCTGTATTAATGACCTAGATGAAGGGACCGAGTGTAATGTATCCAAGTTTGCTGATGATACAAAGCTAGGTGGGACAGTAAGCTGTGAGGAGAACACAAAGGGCTCGACTTTTATAGAGGAGGCGGGTTGAGGGCGGGCCCGCTGCTTGGCAGCTTTTGGACTCGCTCCCGCCTGCCGCTAGCCCACAGTTCCAATTTTTGCTTCATTGGCCTCGATACGGCCGACGTGCGGGTCCCTCCAGACAGTTGCTTGGAGCTTGTCAGTTTCTCACGTCTGATGATGCGTTTCTGGAGTAAAAATTTAAAGGGGCCACGTCCCCTTTGCAAAAATGTAACTGGAATGTCTTGGTGCTGTATTATCTAGAAAGGGGAGTTGACAGCGGCTGGTGTGAACACAAATAGTTGAATTAAATTGCTGGTCATATTATTCCAGAAAGACATTTATGATTTTTTAAATCTATCAATGTAGTATGTGACTATGAAATGAAACAGATGTGTTCCAATCATTGGCTTAGTGATATTAATGCTTTTTTCTCTGAAAGGTGCTGGGAGCTGCAGGAATGGGAGCCCCCAAAAACTAAGGCTGCACCCAGGTTCAATGAGGGCTCTCTCCATGCTCTTGCTGAGGGAGTTAGAGGATGTCAGGAGGTCCTCTTCTCTGGAAACGGAAGGAGGAGGGCCTCCTCAGCAAACCAAGGCAGCTTGGCTGCAAATTGCTGAGGAGGTGAGCTCGAGGTCTGTGTGCAGACGCACATGGGTTTAGTGTCGAAAATGGTTTAATGATCTGCTGAGGTCACCTACAGTGTGGCCTCTGAGTTCAGGGAAATGGAAGTTCAAGAGTGAGGGCTCGGGGCGATTTCCATGTAGAATGTTGGTGGTGACACTGAGCACAAACCACCGTTTATTGGACAGATGGTGCCTGGGGTTTGAGACTGTCGGACTTATATTCATCTCCATGTGCCGGCCACCTGTGGTTGAAGCATAAGCTTACGTGAATCTGGCATGGATGAGTGCATCCCTTGCCTGACAGCCAGCAATGTACTTTGCCTGATACTGGATTGGCCACATCTGGCCCCGCAAGGCGTCGCTCCCCGTCCTCATCCTCATCCTCTTCCTCATCATCTTCCTCCGAGGAGGCTGTGTACTGAGCCACTTGTTCATGCAGCAGCACTAAGCCGCGCTGCTGTGCGATGTTGTGCAGGGCACAGCAGACCACGACGATTCTGGACACCCTGGCTGGTGCATACTGCACGGCTTCTCCAGATCTGTCTAGGTATCGGAAGCGCTTTTTGAGCAAGCCGATGGTTTGCTCGATGATGCTCCTGTTGGATATGTGGCTCAAATTGTACCGCTCCTCAGCATCGTTTGATGGACCCCTCATCGGTGTCATAAGCTACTTTTTCAGGGGATAGCCCTTGTCGCCAAGCAGCCATCCGGAAAGTTGGGTTGGCGGATGGAAGTGCTGAGGCACGGTAGACTGGCACAGGGTGAAGGAGTCATAGCAACTGCCAGGGTACTTCGCGCAAACATGCAGGATGATCTTCTTGTGGTTACACACCAGCTGGATGTTCAGGGGGTGGAAGCCCTTGCGGTTGACAAATACAGCTGGGTTGGGACAGGGGGCCCTAATGACTACATGTGTGCAGTCAATGATGCCCTGCACCATTGGCAAGCCTGCCATATTGGCAAAGCCAACAGCACGCGCCGTCACACTTGGGCCATCCGTACTGTCGGAGGGGCAGTACTCGGAGCGCTGCACTGTCAGAGGAGCAGTACTGAGGGAGCGCCGCACTGTCGGAGGGGCAGTACTGAGGGAGCGCTGCACTGACAGAGGGGCAGTACTCAGGGAGCGCTGCACTGTCGAGGGGCAGTACTGAGGGAGCGCCGCACTGTCGGAGGGGCAGTACTGAGGGAGTGCCGCACTGTCGGAGGGGCAGTACTGAGGGAGCGTCGCACTGTCGGAGGGGCAGTACTGAGGGAGCGCCGCACTGTCGGAGGGCAGTACTGAGGGAGCGCCGCACTGTCGGAGGGGCAGTACTGAGGGAGCGTCGCACTGTCGGAGGGGCAGTACTGAGGGAGCGCCGCACTGTCGGAGGGCAGTACTGAGGGAGCGCCGCACTGTCGGAGGGCAGTACTGAGGGAGTGCTGCACTGTCGGAGGGGCGGTACTGAGGGGGCGCTGCACTGTCGGCGGGGCAGTACTGAGGGAGCGCTGCACTGTCGGAGGGGCAGTACTGAGGGAGTGCTGCACAGTCGGAGGGGCAGTACTGAGGGAGCGCCATACTGTCGGAGGGGCAGTACTGAGGGAGCGCTGCACTGTCAGAGGGTCAGTATCTATGTCCGAAAGCGCACCAGAGCCAGTGAAGTACTTTTGAAGTGTAGTCAATGTTGCAATGTAGGAAATCCAGATAATCTGTTTTTAGTGATGTTGGTTGAGGGATAAATATTGACCCAGGACACAGGGGATAACTCTCCTGCCCTTCTTCGAAATAGTGCCATCGGATCTTTTACATCCACCTGAGCGGGTAGACATGAGATTTAACATCTCATCAAGATGATGGCACCTCAGACAGTGCAGCACTCCCTCAGTACTGCACCGGGAGTGGGACTTGAACCCACAACCTTCTGACTCAGAGGCAAGCGTGCTGCCCACTGAGCCACAGCTGACACAGTAAGGATTCTTTTACTGAGAGACATTGTCAAGTTTCGCATTTGAAGAATGGTCACTTAGGCATGGTCCTCGCATCCATGGAAATAAACCACAGCATCAGTCAAAGTTGTTTAGTAGAGGGGAACGGGACAAAGAGACAATTGTACAAAGCAGAAACGATGGATATGGTTAAGTCATTGAAACAGCTTTTTAAAACACCATCCTTTCTTTCTCTTTCAGCCGCAGATCAACTTGATGCTGATCCTACCTCCAATCGTCTTCCTTTTCTCTGCTGAAGGTGGTGGCTCAGGCTGTAGAAGAGACCTTTGGGTATTGACCCTCCTCCAGTACCTGGACCTTAGAGGGACATCAAAGCTAAGCCTGGTCCTGTCCAAAGTTGACATCCACACATGCTCATCTTTTGGTAGTTATCGCTAGATAGCGATCAAGAATGGGACCCCTTTGCTATCTTTTCCCATTTCAAACCACACACACTGATTCCAGTTACAGTATCCCAGCTTGGATCTACTAACTCAACAACAATAACTACAACAACTTATTATATTTATATAGCACCCATAACGTAGTAAAATATCCCAAGGTGCTTCACAGGAGCGTTATCAAACAATATTTGACACCGAGCCACATAAGGAGATAATGGCCCAGTAATTCCTCTCCCAACGCGTGAGTATGGACGGGGTACTCACGCGTGTGCCCGGAGGAATTGCCGGTTTTCAGCATGCACAGCGCATGCGGGGAAAACCGGCATTTCCTCTCCTCTGACCCAAGGGGTTAAGAGGCTGAACGCGTGCGACTGCACAGGCAGCGCGTGCGACTTGGATTTCCTTTATTTTTAGAGAGTTGCGCATGTGTAAAGGCCTCCGGTTTTTACGCATTGAAAAACCACACGTAAGTACTTAGTTTTACAGGTAAGTGGTCTATTAATACAATTTATAAAAAAAATTTCCACAGGTTTATTATTTTTAAAGAATTTACAGTAAGGTAAGTTTAGTTTTAGCCCCGATTTTTTATATAATAATTTTTTTCAAATTTTAAAATTATTGTTTAAAATAGTTTTTTTTACAGTTAGTAATGGTTCATTTAAGTAGTGCAATGTTTTTTTTAAATTTTCTTTCTAGTTTAAGTAGTGTTTTGGGGCCAGGAGTTTTCATGAGTTTGACAGCTCTCACTATCAAACTCATGCATGAACTTTTGCAACCTCCCATTGGTTGCCCTGTGCTCACGTGATCCCAGCCGGCTCATCGCACTAAGTACGCCGCTGGGTCACGCACGCACAGCGCGGCAGGACCTCAAGCGGGCCAGTGAGAGGAAATGCAATGCGGGCCAGGATTGAAATGTCAGCGCGCCGGGTAAGTGCACATCGGGGGCTTGCACGCGCGGCAAGCTCCCGATCCTAATTTCAGGGCCATTAGGACAGGTGACCAAAAGCTTGGTCAAAGAAGTAGGTTTGAAGGAGCATCTTAAAGGAGGAGAGAGAGGAGGAGAGGTTTAGGGAGGAAATTCCAGAGCTCAGGCCCTAGGCAGCTGAAGACACGGCCACCAATGGTGGAGCGATTAAAATCGGGGATGCTCAAGAGGCCAGAACTGGAAGTGCGCAGGTATCTCGGGGACTTGAAGGGCTGGAGGAGTTTACTGAAATAGGGAGCAACAAGCCTACTTTAATTTCATTGGGGCAGCTAGCTGCGTGCAAAATGGCCAACCAAATTTGCCTGCACAACAATAGTCATCACACTTCAAAGTAATTCATTGTATGTGATGTGGCTCTGAGGCATTTCCTAGATACGTGATAAGACAATGTATAACTGCAAGTTTTCCTTTATAAGAACATAAAAACATAAGCACATAAGAAGTAGGAGCAGGAGTAGGCCATACAGCCCTCGGGCCTGCTCCGCCATTCAATAGGATCATGGCTGATCCGAACCTAGACTCACGTCCACTTCCCTGCCCGCTCCCCGTAACCCTTAATTCCCTTATCAGCTAGGAAACTGTCTATCTCCGTTTTAAATGTATTTAATGTCGCAGCTTCCACAGCTCTCTGAGGTAGCAAATTCCATAGATTTACTACCCTCTGAGTGAAGACGTTTCTCCTCATCACAGTTTTGAAACGGCAGCCCCTTATTCTAAGATTATGCCCCCTAATTCTAGTCTCACCCAACAGTGGAAACATCCTCCCCCGCATCCACCCGATCAAGCCCCCTCACAATCTTATATGTTTCGATAAGATCGCCTCTCATTCTTCTGAATTCCAATGAGTAGAGGCCCAACCTACTCAACCTTTGCTCATAAGTCAACCCCCTCATCTCCGGAATCAGCAATATTTTTAATGTAATAAGACAACACGATGAATGGAAAGTTGGGAGAGCAGCCTATTGGCCAGCTGTGCCAGTTAGTAACTGGCAGAAGCCTGGGCGAAGGGATTATCTACCCATTTGGCAACAGACGGGACAATCTAGAGAGAGTGCAGATAGGAAAGAAAAGGACTAAGTAAGTGGAGAAAAATATTAAAGCATCTTAAGACGGTCTTGAGAATGTGGTTAATGGGTAACTACAGCTAACACTTCTTGTCGGAGATACGTCAATATATGGTTATAACCAGAGGAAATCGAGCAAGAGTTAAACCTTCTTATCAGCCACTGTAAAGTCCAAAACAAACAACCCAGACATCAAGGTGTGATATATTGGGTGGAGGCCCACCACGAAAAGATAAACAGAGGAGAAACTGGTCCAGATGGTTTGCATCCCAGGTTGCTAAATGAACTGGGGGAGGAGATAGCGGAAAGGCTTGCCATAATTTTCCAATCTTCCCTAGATGCGGGGGAGGTGCCTGAGAATTGGAACGTGGCAAATGTGACACCATTGTTCAAGAAAGGGTGTAAGGACAATTCTAGTAACTACAGGCCGGTCAGTTTAACATCAGTGGTGGGTAAAGTTTTAGAAACAATAATCAAGGAAAAAATTAACGAGCACTTGGAGAGGTTTAAGCTAATTAAGGAGAGCCAACACGGATTTGTAAAAGGCAGATCGTGTTCTAATTGAATTTTTTGATGAAGTAACAGGGAGTATTGATGAAGGGAATGCAATGGATGTTGTCTACATGGATTTTAGGAAGGCATTTGACAAAGTACCACATAGAAAGCTGGTTAACAAAATTGAGGCTCATGGAATAGGTGGGTCAGTGGCAGCTTGGATAAGGAATTGGCTTAAGGCCAGAAAACAGCGAGTTGTGGTAAATGGCTGTTTTTCAGATTGGAGGATGGTAGACAGTGGTGTTCCCCAAGGGTCAGTGCTGGGGCCACTGCTTTTTTTGATATATATAAATGACCTGGATATTGGAATACAGAGTAAAATTTCTAAATTTGCCGATGACACCAAACTTGGGGGTGTGGCAAACAGTGAGGATGATATCAATCGACTGCAACAGGACATAGAAAGGCTAGCAGAATGGGCGGACAAGTGGCAGATGGAATTTAATACAGAGAAGTATGAGGTGATGCATTTTGGCAGAAGGAACCGGGAGAGGCAATATACATTTAATGGCACAGTTTTAAAGAGTGTGCAGGGACAGAGGAACCTGGGAGTTAATGTGAATAGGTCCCTGAGGTGGCGGGACATATTGAGAGAGTGGTTAGCAAAGCATATGGGATCTTGTGCTTCATAAATAGAGGTACAGGAAACTTTGGTTTATCCGGAGGTTGTATGTCCGGAATACTCGATCTAACGGCAAAAATCAGGAGCCATTTTCTGTAAGTTTTTTTAGATCTCATTCTTTTTTTTTCCCAGTCAGCCACTGCAAGGTCTGTAGCTATAGCAACAGCTTCAGCTAGAGACACTTGCAGCTGCAGACGACTCTTTAGAAGCTGTTGCTAAGCAACAGTGTTTGTTGTCAGATACGGAGATGAAAACCTCCATATGCTTCAACATTAACTTTGTATGTCTGGCAGTTTTGATAGATCGGCAACACGCCAGTCCCGTCGGTGCCGGATATCACAAAGTTTCCTGTATTGAGTGCAAAAGTAGAGAAGTTATGCTGAACCTTTATAAAGCGCTGGTTAGGCCACAACTGGAGTATAGCGTCCAGTTCTGGTCACCACACTTTAGGAAGGATGTGAAGGCCCTTGAGAGGGTGTAGAGGAGATTTACCAGAATGGTTCCGGGGATGGGGGATCTTAGCTACAAGGACAGGTTGGAGAAGCTGGATTTGTTTTCATTAGAGCAAAGGAGGTTGAGGGGTGATTTGACAGAGGTGTGCAAGATTATGACGGGTTTGGATAGGCTAGACGGGGAAAGGCTGTTCCCACTAGTTGATGGTACAAGGACTAGGGAACACAGATTGAAGGTTTTGGGCAAAACATACAGGGGGGATGTGAGGGAAAACTTTTTTGCGCAGCGAGTAGTGAGGGCCTGGAACTCGCTGCTGACGGAAGTGGTGGAAGCGGAGACACTCAGGCCTAGAAATTCAGTTGTTTGCGCCAGCCGCTAGCGCCTTAGGAGGAGGAGATGTGGGGCGCTAGGCGGCTAGCGGCCGGGCGCAGCGCGATCTGCGCCTCTCCCCAACTTCAGTAAAGATTTAGCGGCGGCACAAAGCCTTTGCGCGCGCTCAGCTGCGTGCGCAGATCCTGACGTCATTTCATCGTGCAACGCACTTTGTGCGCCCCAAACCGGAAATTCAGTGGCGCCGCCCTTCTTTGCGCCTGGCGCCCCCAGCGACTGGTAGAGGGGAACAGTTCCCAGTCGCTGCGGGGCGCGGGGGGCGCTATTTAAAGGGGACTCCTCCTGCAGTATAAGTGACAGCCATTTTGTGCCAATCCCTCTGTGTGAGAGACAGATATTTGGAGAGAGACAAAGGCAGAGAGCTTTCTGCTTTGACTCAGCGCTTGCACAGGTACTTGTGGCTTCAGGCCAGAGCTTTGCACTTGGATTTCACTTTCAGTGCCATAGCCTTGAGTTGCCACATATAATGGGGGCTGCAATGGGTGGAAACGTTGGCTTTCTGCATTGCATTCAGAGGGATCAGAGACGCCGTGAGAGAGTGCCAGTCATGGCCAGACGGAGATTGGCCAACAGGCGTCGGCACAGGAGGCCTTACCCACCCAGGGTATACCGCCAGCAGTTCTCATATCTGAACATGTCTGAGGAGCAGTGTGTTCGGAGGATGCGGTTCAGAAGGGAGGTGGTCACTGAGATCTGCCACCTGCTTCGCAGAGATCTGCAGCCACAGCTGAGGAGCAGGACGTCTCTGTCAGTGGCAGTGAAGGTGACGGTGGCTCTCAACTTCGATGCCACTGGCTCCTTCCAATCCGCTACTGGGGACATTGCCAACATCTCCCAGTTCGCGGTACATTGCTGCACCGCCAGGTGAACAATGCCCTTTTCAGAAGGGGACGTCAGTACATCTCCTTCCCCATGACCCTGGACAAGCAGCAAGAGCGTGCAATCGGCTTTGGAAGAATAGCGGGCTTCCCCATGGTTGAGGGCGTAGAACTGATGAACCAGCAATGGTCAGGCCTTGCTTCAGGGCTGCAGTGTGCAGGGCATGGCAGCCAAACAAGTCGACCCTTCCCCTTTAAGAGCTGACCGGCGCCAGCCTGTCTGCCTTCATTGAGCAACTCGCCACACCTGCGCTGCGCCCGTCCTCGGTGTTAGCGCCCCGGATCGCCGGCTTAGCGCCTAATGATAGTCGTGCATCGCCTGCTTTAGCGCAGCAGCAACCTCTTGGGGCGATGCCATTGAATATCGGCGAAGGTGGCGCGAAGTTGCGCCGGGCGCAAACTTTAGCGGCCGCCCGGCTGTAGCGCCCCAAACGTGGCTATACTGAATTTCTAGGCCTCAATGTTTTAAAGGGGAGACTGGATAGGCACTTCAGGGAAATAAACTCGCAGGGCTACGGGGATAGAGCGGGGGAATGGGACTGACTGGATTGCTCTACAGAGAGCCGGCATGGACTTGATGGGCCGAATGGCACCTTCTGTGCCGTTATGACTCTATGACTAAACAGAGCCCAAGGCGACACAATGTTAAATCACTTCCCCCATTAATTGAAGACAGCAGTCCTTGAACACAAGATTACAGCTCTTTCCTAAATTTTCTAAATTTTTCCTCCTTTTCTTTTCTTTATTCATTCATGGGATCTGGGTGTCGCTGGCAAGTCCAGCATTTATTGCCTATCCCTAATTGCCCTCGAGAAGGTGGTGGTGAGCCGCCTTCTTGAACCGCTGCAGTCCGTGTGGTGAAGGTGCTCCCACAGTGCTGTTAGGGAGGGAGTTCCAGGATTTTGACCCAGCGACGCTGAAGGAACGGCGACATACTTCTAAGTCGGGATGGCGTGTGACTTGGAGGGGAACTTGGAGGTGGTGGTGTTCCCACGCGCCTGCTGCCCTTGTCCTTCTAGGTGGTAGAGGTCACGGGTTTGGGAGGTGCTGCTCAAATCAAGTCTCTGCACTTTTCCTCTTTCTTTCTCTCTCTCTGCCCACAATGAATCCCGTGCCCTGCCTGGTCCTGTGTATCTGGTTCTCTTGTCTCTGCTTTTCTCAATACAGAAAGTTCAATAGGCACAAATATCTCTCCACCACCTCACTTAAGTGTCCCATCTAAGTGTGAGCCTAGATACTCCCTTAGGCTAGCCACCATGGTAGGAATCACAGGCCGGCCCAATACCACCTTAACCCAAAATCCACTTTGCAGTGAAAGCCACTGGATATCGATCAGGAGCAGGAACCGTGGATGATTCATTCCCCCCCTTTCTAGCCTGGGAGAACTGAAACGTCTTCTAACATGTCGACTACTATTCCAGGTGAGATCAGGTAAATCAGCACAGGCTGGGAACTGAACGGGGTCCTTACTGCAATTATACAGGCCCTGGTGAGACCACACCTGGAGTATTGTGTACAGTTTTGGTCTCCTTACCTAAGGAAGGATATACTTGCCATAGAGGGAGTGCAACAAAGGTTCACCAGACTGGTTCCTGGAATGAGGGGATTGTCCTATGAGGAGAGATTGAGTAGACTAGGCCTATATTCTCCAGAGTTTAGAAGAATGAGAGGTGATCTCATTGAAACATACAAAATTCTTACAGGGCTTGACAGGGTAGATGCAGGGAGGATGTTTCCCCTGGCTGGGGAATCCAGAACCAGGGGTCACAGTCTCAGAATAAGGGGTCGGCCATTTAGGACTGAGATGAGGAGAAATTTCTTCACTCAGAGGGTTGTGAATCTTTGGAATTCTCTACCCCAGAGGGCTGTGGAGGCTCAGTCATTGAGTATATTCAAAACTGAGGTCGATAGATTTTTGGGTATCAAGGGAGTCAAGGGGTATGAGGATAGGACAGGAAAGTGGAGATGAGGTAGAAGATCAGCCATGATGTTATTGAATGGCTTGAGGGGCCGAATGGCTGACTCCTGCTCTTACTTCTTATGTTCTTATGTTTGTGGCACAGGTGGCCCAGTCCCACACGGGACAGTGCAGTTACACATTGTGCCACTGGTGGCACTGTTATTAATTTCCATCCAAAAAGTACTTACCAGACAGTGAACGTAAGAACAGATGACGTAGGAGCAGGAGTCGGCCATTCGGCCCCTCGAACCTGCTCCTCCATTCAGTAAGATCATGGCTGATCTGATCTTGGCCTCAACTCCACTTCCCTGCCGGCTTCCCATAACCCTCGACTCCCTTACCGTTCAAAAATCTGTCTATCTCCATCTTAAATATATTCAATGACCCAGCCTCCACAGCTCTCTGGGGAAGAGAATTCCAAAGATTCACGACCCTCAGAGAAGAAATTCCTCCTCATTTCTGATTTAAAAGGGTGCCCCCTTATTCTGAAATTATGGCACCATAGTTCTAGATTCCCCCACGAGGGGAAACATCCTCTCTGCATCTACCCTGTCGAGCCCCTTCAGAATCTTATATGTTTCAATAAGATCCCCTCTCATTCTTCTAAACTCCAATGAGTATAGGCCCAACCTGCTCAACCTTTCCTCATAAGACAACCCCTTCATCTCAGGAATTAACCTCGTGAGCCTTCTCTGAACTGCCTCCAAGGCAAGTATATCCTTCCTTAAGTAAGGAGACCAAAACTGTACGCAGTACTCCAGGTGTGGTCTCACCAACGCCCTGTACAGCTGTAACAGGACTTCCCTACTTTTATACTCCATTCCCTTTGCAATAAAGGCCAACATTCCTTTTGCCTTCCTAATTACTTGCTGTAACTGCATGCTAACTTTTTGTGATTCATGTACAAGGACACCCAGATCCCTCTGTACCTCAGCATTTTGTAATCTCTCCCCATTTAAATAACAATTTGCCTTTTTATTTTTCCTACCAAAGTGGATAACCTCGCATTTTCCCACATTAAACCCCATCTGCCAGATTTTTGCCCACTCACAGCCTATCTATATATCCCTTTGGAGACTCTTTGCGTCCTCCACACCAAGAATATGATTTGAACGGCGGGGGGAGGGAATCAGCGGTGAGCAGGATGTTTCAATGGAGGAAGCAAAGGTCAGCATTCCCGGGATTTCTAAGCTCAAAAACTAAAGGGTAGAAATTTTCCGGGGCCCGTTTTTCGGGCTCGAACGGAGAAGCCCCAGACCGGCCCGAAATTGGGCTCGAGCCTCACCTAACATATTCCAGCGGCCCTCCGCTACGTTCCGGGAGGGGATTTGGAGATCGCCAGGGCTGTAAAACCTCTCGCAAAAAACCCCCATGATGTTCCTCCCTTCTCTGCTTCACAGAATCTTCAGATGTGAACACTGAGAAGAATAAACACAGAGGCGACCGTAGCAACAAAGTCTACAAACATAAGAACATAAGAATTAGGAGCAGGAGTAGGCCATATGGCCCCTCGAGCCTGCTCTGCCATTCAATAAGATCGTGGCTGATCATCGACCTCAACTCCAGTTTCCTGGCCCGATCCCCATATCCCTTGTTTCCTGTAGAGTCCCAAAATAAGAACAGATGCCTGTATTGGCTCAGGATTCAGTAAAAATGTGATGGCAGCAGTTGGGTGATTGAGTCGGAAACATTGTTGCACAGTCTGAGTAGGAAGGTGGGCCTGACTGCCATTGCACCTCCTGTGTGGCCAATTGGTCATGGCTCTGCCATAAATAGTGGATTGACTGTTGTAACTTTTGATTACCAAAACTTGGAACAGAAAAAAATAAAAATACCTGTAAGTTAGCGGCCTCGGAGGCTGCTGAGGGAACCTGTCTCCTGCCCCGCTCATCAGCGACTAAGAGGGGGGGGGCCCTAATTAACTTATTGGAGGAGCCTAACACCAGTTACAGGCGTCTGCCTGGGACACCTATAAAATGGGCCCCGCGAACTTAGCAGCGGGACCAACACCTGTGCAGACTGGCCGTAGACCGTCCTACTGCTAAATCAGTATGTTTTACCCCCCTTTAACGCCCGGAAAATGGGCGCAATGTATGTCAACTTCTACTCCCCGAATGCTTTATGTCAAAATTGTAACTTTCAGGCCGTTTTGGTATTTTCGTCTTCTACTCTGTGCCATTTCTCTTGATTCCTGTTCGGTACAGAAATGCAGCCCGAACCTTTTCCTGTCTCTCTCTCTCTCTCTCTCTCTGCTGTAAAGCGCGACGGCGTTCTTATCATTCAGGAGCTCTGAAGCCACAGTTGCTCTTCAGGTCCAGAGGTCTCAGACCACGGACAGGCTTTTCCCGCCGATAAGAATGCTATTTTTTCCTGTGCGCTCTTGATGGTTTTCCCACATTTAATTCTTGTATTTCCCACAAGAGTGCAAAAAGAAAAGAAAGACTTGCATTTATATAGCGCCTTTCACGACCGCCAGACGTCCCAAAGTGCTTTACAGCCAATGAAGCACTTTTGAAGCGGAGTCGCTGCTGTAATGTGGGAAACGCGACAGCCAATTTGCGCACAGCAGGCTCCCACAAACAGCAATGTGATAATGACCAGAGAATCTGTTTTTGTAATGTTGGTTGAGGGATAAATATTGGCCCAGGACACCGGGGAGAACTCCCCTGCTCTTCTTCAAAATAGTGGCCGCGGGATCTTGTATGTCCACCTGAGAGGGCAGATGGGGCCTCGGTTTAACGTCTCATCCGAAAGACGGCACTTCCGACAGTGCAGCCCTCCCTCAGTACTGCACTGGAGTGTCAGCCTGGATTTATGTGCTCAAGTCTCTGGAGTGGGCACTTTGAACCCACAACCTTCTGACTCAGGCGAGTGTGCTACCCACTGAGTCACAGCTGACACACCATGAAACGGGAAAGTGAAATTACACAGAAATATACTGAGGTTTCAACATGGAAACAGGCCATTCGGCCCATCCAGTCTGTGTTGGCGTTTACCCTGCTCACGAGCAAGTGGTTCTAATCACATTCACCCACCAGGTTCCCCTATCCCTTCATCCCATTTTCCTTTATCCGCCTCTCCAATCTAATTTTCAATATTGACATAGTTTCTGCCTCAGCCACGAACCCTGGACGTGGATTCCAAGCCCCACAACTCTCTGTGTGATGAAGTTTCTCCTGCCCTCTGTTCGAAATCTCTGGCATTTAATCTGGTCCCTCGTTCTCGACCCCTCAACTACTGGAGATTGTCTGCTCCAATCTACCCTGTCCCATCCCTTCAGAATTTTCAACACTTCTATTACAGGAAACTTTGTGCTATCCGGCACCTACGGGACCGAGCTGCTGCCGTTGCCTCAAAACTTCCGGACAGACCAGCGTCAATGTTATCAGGTAGGAGCTTTTCATCTCCGTATCTGACAACAAAGACTGTTGCTTAGCAACAGCTTGTCAGCACTCGGCCCGTGGTTTGGAAGCGTCTCTGAAGCTGTTGCTAAGATACAGAGACACCTTCCAGAGCCTGCCGTATCTGACCACAAACACTGTTGCTCAGCAACAGCTTGTCAACACTCGGCCCAGTAGCTTGGAAGCGTCTCTGAAGCTGTTGCTAAGCGACAAAGACGCTTTCCAGAGCCTGCCTGTGAAAAGAATGCTAGGAGAAGAAAAAAAACCTAACCAAAATGGCTGCTGGTTTCTGCCGTTAGATCGAAGCTGCCGGACATTCAACCTCCGGATAGCACAAAGTTTCCTGTATATTGTCCTGTAACATATGCTGCTCTCACGAAAAAAAGCAATTTTTCCAAATCTTTCTCCGCATTTGCATTTCCGCATTTCCGCACTCCTAGAGTGTGGAGCCCAATACGGCACACAGCATGCTGAAAACTCCAATCATAAGAACATAAGAAATAGGAGCAGGAGTCGGCCATTTGACCTTTCGAGCCTGCTCCGCCATTCAATAAGATCGTGGCTGATCATCGACCTCAACTCCAGTTTCCTGGCCCGATCCCCATATCCCTTGTTTCCTGTAGAGTCCCAAAATAAGAACAGATGCCTGTATTGGCTCAGGATTCAGTAAAAATGTGATGGCAGCAGTTGGGTGATTGAGTCGGAAACATTGTTGCACAGTCTGAGTAGGAAGGTGGGCCTGACTGCCATTGCACCTCCTGTGTGGCCAATTGGTCATGGCTCTGCCATAAATAGTGGATTGACTGTTGTAACTTTTGATTACCAAAACTTGGAACAGAAAAAAATAAAAATACCTGTAAGTTAGCGGCCTCGGAGGCTGCTGAGGGAACCTGTCTCCTGCCCCGCTCATCAGCGACTAAGAGGGGGGGGGCCCTAATTAACTTATTGGAGGAGCCTAACACCAGTTACAGGCGTCTGCCTGGGACACCTATAAAATGGGCCCCGCGAACTTAGCAGCGGGACCAACACCTGTGCAGACTGGCCGTAGACCGTCCTACTGCTAAATCAGTATGTTTTACCCCCCTTTAACGCCCGGAAAATGGGCGCAATGTATGTCAACTTCTACTCCCCGAATGCTTTATGTCAAAATTGTAACTTTCAGGCCGTTTTGGTATTTTCGTCTTCTACTCTGTGCCATTTCTCTTGATTCCTGTTCGGTACAGAAATGCAGCCCGAACCTTTTCCTGTCTCTCTCTCTCTCTCTCTCTCTGCTGTAAAGCGCGACGGCGTTCTTATCATTCAGGAGCTCTGAAGCCACAGTTGCTCTTCAGGTCCAGAGGTCTCAGACCACGGACAGGCTTTTCCCGCCGATAAGAATGCTATTTTTTCCTGTGCGCTCTTGATGGTTTTCCCACATTTAATTCTTGTATTTCCCACAAGAGTGCAAAAAGAAAAGAAAGACTTGCATTTATATAGCGCCTTTCACGACCGCCAGACGTCCCAAAGTGCTTTACAGCCAATGAAGCACTTTTGAAGCGGAGTCGCTGCTGTAATGTGGGAAACGCGACAGCCAATTTGCGCACAGCAGGCTCCCACAAACAGCAATGTGATAATGACCAGAGAATCTGTTTTTGTAATGTTGGTTGAGGGATAAATATTGGCCCAGGACACCGGGGAGAACTCCCCTGCTCTTCTTCAAAATAGTGGCCGCGGGATCTTGTATGTCCACCTGAGAGGGCAGATGGGGCCTCGGTTTAACGTCTCATCCGAAAGACGGCACTTCCGACAGTGCAGCCCTCCCTCAGTACTGCACTGGAGTGTCAGCCTGGATTTATGTGCTCAAGTCTCTGGAGTGGGCACTTTGAACCCACAACCTTCTGACTCAGGCGAGTGTGCTACCCACTGAGTCACAGCTGACACACCATGAAACGGGAAAGTGAAATTACACAGAAATATACTGAGGTTTCAACATGGAAACAGGCCATTCGGCCCATCCAGTCTGTGTTGGCGTTTACCCTGCTCACGAGCAAGTGGTTCTAATCACATTCACCCACCAGGTTCCCCTATCCCTTCATCCCATTTTCCTTTATCCGCCTCTCCAATCTAATTTTCAATATTGACATAGTTTCTGCCTCAGCCACGAACCCTGGACGTGGATTCCAAGCCCCACAACTCTCTGTGTGATGAAGTTTCTCCTGCCCTCTGTTCGAAATCTCTGGCATTTAATCTGGTCCCTCGTTCTCGACCCCTCAACTACTGGAGATTGTCTGCTCCAATCTACCCTGTCCCATCCCTTCAGAATTTTCAACACTTCTATTACAGGAAACTTTGTGCTATCCGGCACCTACGGGACCGAGCTGCTGCCGTTGCCTCAAAACTTCCGGACAGACCAGCGTCAATGTTATCAGGTAGGAGCTTTTCATCTCCGTATCTGACAACAAAGACTGTTGCTTAGCAACAGCTTGTCAACACTCGGCCCGTGGTTTGGAAGCGTCTCTGAAGCTGTTGCTAAGATACAGAGACACCTTCCAGAGCCTGCCGTATCTGACCACAAACACTGTTGCTCAGCAACAGCTTGTCAACACTCGGCCCAGTAGCTTGGAAGCGTCTCTGAAGCTGTTGCTAAGCGACAAAGACGCTTTCCAGAGCCTGCCTGTGAAAAGAATGCTAGGAGAAGAAAAAAAACCTAACCAAAATGGCTGCTGGTTTCTGCCGTTAGATCGAAGCTGCCGGACATTCAACCTCCGGATAGCACAAAGTTTCCTGTATATTGTCCCGTAACATATGCTGCTCTCACGAAAAAAAGCAATTTTTCCAAATCTTTCTCCGCATTTGCATTTCCGCATTTCCGCACTCCTAGAGTGTGGAGCCCAATACGGCACACAGCATGCTGAAAACTCCAATCATAAGAACATAAGAAATAGGAGCAGGAGTCGGCCATTTGACCTTTCGAGCCTGCTCCGCCATTCAATAAGATCATGGCTGATCTTCTACCTCATCTCCACTTTCCTGCACTATCCCCACATACCTTGATTCCCTTAATATTCAAAATCTATCGATCTCTGTCTTGAATATAATCAATGACTGAGCCTCCACAGCCCTCTGGGGTAGAGAATTCCAAAGAGTCGCCACCTTCTGAGTGAAGAAATTTCTCCTCGTCTCAGGCCTAAATGGCTTAGATTATAGGTTAAGGTCCTGGACTGGGGCTGGTGCCCACAACCAACAACAACAACAACTTATATAGTTCCTTTAACGTAGTAAAACGTCCCAAGGTGCTTCACAGGAGTGTTATCAAAGAAAATTTGACACCGAGCCATGTAAGGAGATATTAGGACATGTGAGCTAAAGCTTGGTCAAAGAGGTGGGTTTTAAAGAGCGTCTTAAAGGAGGAAAGAGAGGTAGAGAGGCGGAGAGGTTTAGGGAGAGAATTCCAGAGCTCTGGGCCTAGGCAGCTGAAGGCACGGCCGCCAAAGGTGGCATAAAGAAAATCGGGGATGTGCATGAAGCCAGAATTGGAGAAGCAGAGAGATCTTGGAGTGTTGTAGGGCTGGAGGAGGTTACAGAGATAGTGGGGGGAGGCGAGGCCATGGAGGGATTAGAGAACAAGGATGAGAATTTTAAAATCGAGGTGTTGCCGGACCGGGAGCCAATGTAGGTCAGCGAGCACAGGGGTGATGGGTGAACGGGACTTGGTGCGAGTTAGGACACGGGGCAGTGAGCACAGGTGGTGATGGGTGAACGGGACTTGATGCGCATTAGGACACGGGGCAGTGAGCACAGGTGGTGATGGGTGAACGGGACTTGATGCGCATTAGGATACGGGCAGCAGAGTTTTGGATGAGTTCAAGTTTATGGAGGCTGCAAAGTAGGAGGTCGGCCACGAGAGAATTGGAATAAAAACAGAAAATGCTGGAAATACTCAGCAGGTCAGGCAGCATCTGCGGAGAGAGAAACAGAGTTAACGTTTCAGGTCGATGACCTTTGGTCAGAGAATTGGAATAGTTGAGTCTGGGGGTAACAAAGGCATGGATGAGGGTTTCAACTGAGAAGAGGCGGGGGCGGAGATGGGCGAAGTTACAGAGGTGGGAGTAAGCAAAGTTGGCGAACCTTCTGATTCAGAGGTAAGTATGCTACCACTGGGCCAAACTGGGACTGGCATAGAGCTTACCAGTTAGGGAGTGCCAGTTGCTGGAGCTGGCACAGATGACTGAGATATCACTCCGTTCAAAGCCACATCCATATCACTCAGTTACCCCACCCAAAGGACACAGCAAACAGGTTTAGGCAGCCACTGCAACAACACCTGAGGAGCCTGCCGTCGTAGGGCCATTAACTGAGGGGCAAGACACTGAAACCCAGCAAACATCCATCTCAATTCCTCCTCACACTGGGGAGGAGGAATTTATTACACAAAATAGGGTTGTATTCCCTGGAATTTAGAAGGTTAAGGGGTGAACTGATTGAAGTTTTCAAGATATTAAGGGCAACTGATAGGGTAGATAGACAGAAACTATTTCCGCTGGTTTGGGAGTCTCGGACTAGGGGGGCATAGTCCAAAAATTAGAGCCAGGCCTTTCAGGAGCGAAGTTAGGAAACACTTCTACACCCGAAGGGTGATAAAAGTTTTGGAACTCTTTTCCACAAATGGCAATTGTTAATTTTAAATCGGAGATTGATAGCTTTCTGTTAACCAAAGGTAGTAAGGGATATGGGCCAAAGGCGGGTATATGGAGTTAGGTCGCAGATCAGCCATGATCTCATTGAATGGCGGAGCAGGCTCGAGGGGCTAAATGGCCCAATCTCCTTCCCCCTGACCCCTGATCTCCTTCCCCCGACCCCCAATACTCACGAAAACTGACACAACGATGTGAAGGCTGCGGGAGACCTCATGTTACAGTTGCTGAATTGAGCCTCAGGCTGATTAGCCCCCTTTGGGTCTGCCCCGACTTCCCTTACAAAAGTCTCATCTTTTTATCCGACAGTTGAAAGGCCATTACCTCCTCCTTTACTCTTGGGTTTACACGAACATCAGCTCAGCATTCCAGAGAGTGGCTCTCATAACCAAAGTTGTCCTTACATGTACAGAAGAGGTAAACATAGTCCTCAAACAGATAGCTGGTTTAAAAAAAATGTCTTTGTTCACGGGCTGTGGGAGTCACTGGCATGGCCAGCATTTATTGACCATCCCTAATTGCCCTCGAGATGGTGGTGGTGAGCCACTGCAGTCCTTGCGGTGAAGGTACCCCCCACAGTGCTGACTTTGTTGTAGCGGTTTGGTACAATTGAACAGCTTGCGAGGCCATTTCAAGGGGCAGTTAAGAGTCAACCAACATTGCTGTGTGTCTGGAGTCACATATAGGTCAAACCGGGTAAAGACGGCAGATTTCCTCCCATTAAAGGACATTAGTGAACCAGATGGGTTTTTCCAACAAGTTTCATGGTCACCGTCACCGCTACTGATACTAGCTTTTCAATTCATTCCAAATTTATTGCCATGGTGGGATTTGAATCTCACGTCTCTGGATTATTAGTCCAGGGTCTTCTTGGATTACTAGTACCAGTAACATAATCACTATGCTACCGTTCCCATTAGAAGGTTAGAACAACACAACACCTTACATAACAGTAGATATTGACTTGCAAAAGGGACTTCGTAATTCGAGCCATGTTGTGACATTCTACAGATAGCACCTATTTCAACAGATTCTGCAGAAACTGCTTTTTAACCACAAAATGGAGTCCTGAATATAAAATGGCTTCTTTCATAAAACCTATCCAACTAACATTTCTAACACTCCCCGTGGACACTCGAAACCCTGCGAACAATGGTAGACAGGAAAAGACCCTCTGGTCCATCCAGCCTGTCCTACACAATTGTGCTTCCTCGTATATCACAGTAAGAAAGAAGGACTTGCATTTATAGAACATCTTTCATGACCACCGGATGTCCTAAAGCGCTTTACAGCCAATGAAGCGGAGTCACTGTTGTAATGTAGGAAACGCGGCAGCCAATTTGTGCACAGCAAGCTCCCGCAAACAGCAATATGATAATGACCAGATCATCTGTTTTTTAGTGATGTTGATTGAGGGATAAATATTGGCTAGAACACCGAGGACAATTCCCCTGCTCTTCTTCGAAATAGTGCCGTAGGATCTTTTACGTCCACCTGAGAGAGCAGACGGAGCCTCGGTTTAGCATCTCATTCGAAAGACGGCACCTCCGACAGTGCAGCACTCCCTCAGTACTGCCCTGGGAGTGACAGCCTAGTTTTTTGTGCTCAAGTCTCTGGAGTGGGGACTTGAACCCATGACCTTCTGACTCAAAGGCGAGGGTGCTACCAACTGAACCACGGATGACATTATATACACTCCCCACCCAACCTCCTGGATGAGGCGAGAAACCAGATTTAAAACCCTGCGATAGGATAGCGCTGTGGTGTTTGCAGAATGTCCCCAAATCTAGAGTGTCATAGACTGCACACATGTAGTCTTGCACGATCATGCTACAAGGCTGGAGCCCTCATGAATCACAAAGGAATCCACTCTTAATGATGTCCAGCTGGTCTGTGGTCATCAGCAACAAATCATGCAGGTCGTTGCCTCACCTTTCTAACAATGGCCATGATGACTTTATCTGAACACATCATCATCCATTGCTTGACCCTGCACAACAAGCACAAAGTTGGCTCACTGGCATGGCCGGCATTTATTGCCCATCCCTAATTGCCTTGAGAAGGTGGTGGTGAGCCGCTGCAGTCCTTATGGTGAAGGTACCCCCCACAGTACTGACTTTGTCATAACGGTTTGGTACAACTGAGTGGCTTGCGAGGCCATTTTAGAGGGCAGTTAAAAGTCAACCACATTGCTGTGGGTCTGGAGTCACATACAGGCCAGACCGGGCAAGGACAGCAGATTTCCTTCCCTAAAGGGCATTAGCGAACCAGATGGGTTTTTACGACAATCCGGTAAGTTTTATGGTCACCATTACTGATACTAGCTTTTTAATTCATTCCAAATTTATTTAATTAACTGAATTTAAATTTCCCCCAGCTGCCATGGTGGGATTTGAACTCACGTCGCCTGAGATTATTAGTCCAGGTCTCTTGACTTACTAGTCCAGTAACATAGCCACTATGCTCCCGTTCCCATTAGAAGGTTAGAACTACACACGGCTTTCTTACACAACAGTAGATATAGCCTTGATGGTACCTGTGCGGAATCCAAGTTCACCAGCTGAGCACAAGTACAATCAGATCCATGTTTCCGTGAGAGTGCCGTCATTGAACAGACCATTGGAATCTTGAAACAACGATTCCAATGCCTCAACAGATATGGTGGACCTCCTCCACTACAGCCCAGATGGTGTAACACGTTCTGAGACTGCCTTAAGATATTCTCTCAGGTACAGCAGTGCTGATCACTCCAGTAAGTGATCTGAGTGAGTGCCTTATATTTAGGAACGTGCCTGTACTGTTTCAATAGCGTAATTCGGAGGTTTAACAAAAGAACCTCCTTTGTGATCTGAACTGGGCATTGTGTCTCTCACCAAGTGCCCTCACATGTACTTCTCCAAACTTCTCCAACTTTCTCCAGCCTTCTCTAATCTTCTCCAACCTTCTCTAATCTTCTCCAACCTTCTCTAATCTCCTCCAATCTACTCAAAGGTAGAATGCGAAACACTTGGTGAAGTGAGGCCAGATACAAATTGCTAAGACGCTCAATTTCACAGACCAATGCTCGAAGCTAATGTCATTGACTTAACTCAATCTCACTTTCTTCCTTTAAATGGGAAACAATAATGAACCGCACCTCCTGCCTGTTTTATGGGCTGAATGGCTTGTTTGTGGCATGCCTTCTCTCCAGAGAACTTCTACTGATAGGAGTTGGCTTCCTGCATCTTTAGCTCCCAGATCCAGGCCAAGTGCTGTGTGTGTCCTGTGGTCCTTTATTGAAAATCAGACTGCCTCCCCAACATGGGTTTTCATTTCTGTTTACTCTAGAAGGAGACTGGGGGGCGGTGGAGGTGGTGGTTGGGGGGTGGGGGGGGGGCGGGGGTGTCTCTGACTTTCTGAGTAGGGATTCGCCAGCATGCCTGTCAATCAAACTGACTAACTGCTTTTCCAGGAATGGGGTTGGGGAGTGGGGGGGCGGTGGGTAAGGTTAAAATCGCCTCCAGAGATGACAGGGGCTGGGAATGAGTTACACAGGTAATGATGGAGACTGGGAGGGCTAGAAACTAGTTGGTGCCCAAACAGATGCCCGAAGCCCACCCGCAATTGGGAGCCTCACCTAAATATTCCAGGCGAGTTCCTGGTACAAAAAGAAAATACTGCAGCTGCTGAAAATCTGAAATAAAAACAGAAACTGCTGGAGAAACTCAGCAGGCCAGGCAGCATCTGTGAAGAGAGAAACATAGTTAACGTTTCAGGTCGATGACCTTTCGTCAGAACTGGAAAAAAGCAGGAAATGGAACAGATTTTTAAGCAAGTGTAGGGGCTGGGAAATGGGGGATGGAATGAAAGAACAAAAGGGAAGGTCTGTGATAGGATAGAAGGCAGGAGAGGTTAAGAGACATTAAGTGATATTCAAGGTGAGAGGAGATGGTAATGGGACAGGTTAAGAAACAAAGGATGGCTCTAGATGGGGTGTAAATTGCGCTGGCAGAATGAAAGACAGCTGCCATGTGGGAGAGAAGAAAAGACACAAACAGAAGGTGTGGGTAAAAAATATATATAGGATAGGGGCCGAGGTTATGATCTGAAATTGTTGAACTCTATGTTGAGTCTTGGTACTCCTGGTCCGAGAATCTCTGCTCAAGGCAGCCCAATTTCTGGAAAGGGTCCTTCAACGGGCATCAGCATATTTGTAAAGTCTGTGGGTTGTTTAGTTAATTAATGCACAGACTCCAAGAGTAACTTAAAACAGGACTTTACTATTCGAAGGTCAGGGCGAATCTGCCCAATAACTCCTGGCACAACACTTATATACTGGTGTGGTCACCGTCGGTATTACCGTATACAGAAGCCAAACAAAGTAGTGCCACACCTAAAATAGTTCTCTTAAAGGTGAACGGTTACATACAATAGTTCTCTTAAAGGTAGACGGGTACATACACTACAATCCTCCCTTTTCAGCTTACAACATACTTATTCCCCATTAAACATAACATATAATCAACTTCATGTAAAACAATTCACAGATATAGTCTCTGCGGGAAACAGTTCACAGATTCAGTCTCTGCGGGAACAGTTCACAGATTCAGTCTCTGGTCTTGACTCGGTCCGAACAACATCTCTGTGGTGTAGCCGGTTCACATTTCTAGCGTGACTCATCCAATAGTCTTTCCCTTGGCTTAACAGCTTGAACTTCCGTCCTGCTGAACCAGCAGTGCTGACTTTTACAAACAGCTGGACTGCCTTGGTAATTTTTCCTACTTTCCAACTGATTTGGCCCCCTTCGTGGGGCCCACGTGCATGATCTGATAGAAGTGATAATGATTTAGATGGTTATCGTCTTCTGCTTCGTCTTTTTCTTTTCTGCTTCTTGGAGACTCTCGGGGCTCCCTTATCCGCTGCCAGCTGTAGCGCCACCATCTCCCTATGTTCCTTAGACTTTAAGTGCTTCATCCTGATTTCTGCACTTTGGGAGTTTTCATCACAAGCTGGGCAGACCAAGTCATCGTAATATTCCGTGTCACTCAACAGGTCATGGTAATATTCGGTGTCGTCCTGAGCTAGTCTAGCGAGAGGGCCTGCTACTTCTTCCGTACCCAACTGGACGTTAGCCGACTGTTGTTCCCTCCCTAGACATCTTTCCTGAAGAGACTTCTTCATGCGTTCATATTCATCCCGCTCTTCCTGGGTTTCCTGCAAATCCTTCACTAATGACCTCGTTTGTGATTTCAATTCTTCCCCTTCCCTTGGGGATTGCTTGATCAGGCTATTCAATCCTTCTACTGGAGCAGCTGTTTCAACATTCTGCTGTTCACATTGACGTGATTCAGCGTACTTTTGGCATCCCTGTAAAATCTGTGTTGCAACCTCAGCTATTTCCATAACTTTTGAGAGCTCCGAACTCCTTCCCTTTGAAGATTGAAGCTCGTGTTCAGATTGTTCCCATTGTAGAGTCTTGTCCTTCAGCATATGAAGGAGTTGGCTGACCGTTAACTCTTCCACGGGAACACTGTGGGTCAGAGTCTTCTCCATTTCATCCACCTTTTCCTCCAATGCTTTCACCTTCTTTTCCTCTTGTACTTTGGCTTCCAGCGCTCGGAGAAGTTGCGCCTTGATGCTCTCTAGCTCATGTTCAGAGGCCATTCTTACAGTCTCTGTGTTTCTTACAGTTCCCTTTTCTTCCACTGAACGGATTCCCAGTTGAATCTGTTCTTCAAGTTGTTGAATCTCGGTCATTGCCGCCCCATATTTGTCTTGGGTTTCCTTTAATATTTTTATGAGTTCTTGTACATCTTGTCTTTCATGTTCTGCCATGTCTTTCACCTCTAATTTCTCATCTATGGATGGAACTTCTACCGATGAGTCTGTCTTGGCCTTGAGCTCATCAAGAATTTCCTGCAGCCTTTGGACTTCTTGCTCATGTTCAACCTTCAGTTGCTCATAGGCTTCCACTGGGCTTTTCGGAGGTTGCCGAGTTAACCCCTTCCAGAATTGTAGCCTGGGCCTGTTCATACTGTTCTTTCAACTTCTCACACTCTGCTTGTAAGGAGTCGTAGAGAAGAACTGGAATAAAATCCTGGCTTCCTGAAGATTCCTCTTCATTTGCTTCTTCCTGCAAATATTCTAACTCCTGAACAGCATAAGGGAGATGTGATCGGTAATTGGTCACGATGGCTCTCTGGTCGCTCTCTGCTTGAGCTAGCTGCTTCTGTTGTCTTTCCAGATTCTCCCATTCGGTGTCATAGAACTTTTTCATTGTTTTCATCTCTTGTACGAGACGGTAACTCAATTGTTCTAATTGTTGTCGTAATTTGAAATAAGTTTGAGTCCGAGCTCGGTGTTCTTCCGTCATGGATATGTCCGTAACTTGAACAGGCTCAGAATTTTCTGTCAAAGTAGGTTGTCGTTGTTCGGTGGAGTTCTGCTCTGAAACTTTGTTCTTCTCTGGAGCATAAGCCTTTATGCATGCCTTCGTTTTTCCAACCTTCGTCGGCAAGTCCATTTCAGCCTTGTCTTTCATATTTGGGTTGGTCTTATCGTCATCCGTTTCAGAATCTGAGCTGATTGTCTGCACCGAGTCCTCACTCGTTATGGCTTTTAGATAGTGCCATTCCATGTCTATTTTCTTGATCCACTCCCGTCCTAGAAGTGGTGGTCCTCCCTCATGTAGTACGTATAAGTTCATTCTTGGGTGTTCTTTACCCCTATCTCTCACTTTGACTCTTATCTTTCCCATGGGGTATACTTTATGCCCCGTGTATGTCTGCAATATGAACTTGGTATCTCTTAAGGTTATGTGAGAATAGCCGGTGGTAATCCCTTCGATTTATGACTGATAGAGCTGATCCAGTGTCCAACTCCATTTTCACTTGGATTCCAGCTATTTTTAGCATGACCCAGATAGTTTGTAGGTCAGCTTCCTTACTCACATTGTGAATTCTAAGACTACCCAGCTCCTGGCCGTTTGGGTCTGAGTCTGAATTCTGTTCGTCTGTGATGTGCCTCAATAATTCTGAGACTCGATGTTAGCGAAACAAAACAAGGCTTTTATTAACTTAGAAAGTAACACGTAAGAGAGAGAGGTATCTTCCTTCTGGAGACTGAGGCCAGACTGAGCTAGCTTACAAAAGGGGCCAGGTATGGGCGGAGCCCTACACACAGCACATTCCAGCACATTCCAATAAACAATACAATGAGGACTGGGGGAAGGGAAATGACACTGAAACCGACCACAGTCACAGGCAGTGATGAATGGAATATTTCATCACATTCACCCCTTCTATAGATTTAGTCTGTTCGGGGGTTTGATAGTCCTCTGCGACCGACGTGGCTGTTGTGGTGCCGCGGGTGTCGGCTGGGTGTCCCCGGTAGCCTCCTGGGTCTCTGCTGGGGGTGCCGCCAGGGTTGTTGAAGGGGTAGTTGGTGGGGGTGCCGTTGGTCGATGTTCTTCCGGGGGTGATGAAAGAGTAGTGGGTGGGTAAGAGTTGCTGTGATCGTTGTTGCTGCTATTGCCGTGGTTGTTGTCGATGCCGGCTGGGGCGACGTCTTTTATGGACACGGTGTCCTCCCTTCCGTCGGCGTGCCGGACATATGCGTATTGGGGGTTGGCGTGGAGTAGGTGTACTGGCTCCACGAGAGGGTCCGTCTTGTGGCCCCTCACATGCCTTCGCACGAGTACCGGACCTGGGGTGGAGAGCCATGACGGCATGGATACGCCTGAGGTGGATTTCCGGGGAAAGACAAACATTCGTTCATGAGGCGTGGCATTAGTGGCCGTACACAATAGCGACCGTATCGAATGGAGCACATCCGAGAGGACTTCCTGCCAGCGGGAGATAGGGAGGCCCTTGGTCCTTAGAGCTAGAGTGACTGCTTTCCATACTGTCCCGTTCTCTCGCTCCACTTGGCCGTTACCCCGGGGGTTGTAGCTGGTGGTACGGCTCGTGGCGATCCCCTTGGACAGCATGTACTGGCGTAGCTCTTCACTCATGAAGGACGCCCCCCCTATCCGTATGGATGTAGCTCGGCATACCGAACAGGCAGAACAGGCTGTTGAGGCATTTAATGACCGTGGCGCTGGTCATGTCTGGGCAGGGGAAGGCGAATGGGAACCGGGAGTATTCGTCCACAATGTTCAGGAAGTAAACATTGCGGTCGACGGACGGGAAGGGGCCCTTGAAATCTAAGCTGAGCCACTCAAAGGGCCGTGTAGCTTTGATTAAGTGAGCTCTATCTGGGCGGTAGAACCGAGGCTTGCACTCAGCGCAAGTGCGGCAGTTCCTGGTCAGAGACCGAACTTCCTCAATCGAGTAGGGTAAGTTACGGGACTTTATGAAGTGGAACAGCCGCGTGACCCCTGGGTGGCAGAGGTCGTTGTGGAGGGTCTGTAGCCGATCCCCGGTGGCGCTGGCACACATCCCTCGTGAGAGGGCGTCAGGGGATTCGTTAAGGGCCCCTGGCCGGTAAATGATGTCGTACTCGAAGGTGGAGAGCTCGATCCGCCACCTAAGAATCTTATCATTTTTAATCTTCCCCCTCTGTTTATTATTGAACATAAACGCTACCGACCGCTGGTCGGTAAGTAGGGTGAAGCGTTTGCCGGCTAGGTAGTGGCGCCAGTGGCGCACTGCCTCCACGATGGCTTGGGCCTCCTTTTCCACGGAGGAGTGTCTGATCTCGGGCCCTTGGAGGGTCCTCGAGAAGAAAGCTACGGGCCGCCCCGCCTGGTTGAGGGTGGCCGCCAAGGCGAAGTCAGACGCGTCACTTTCCACTTGAAATGGAGTGTTCTCGTCCACTGCCTGTAGCGTGGCCTGCTCAATATCCTGCTTAATGCTTTTGAAGGCGGCGTGGGCCTCAGCAGAGAGCGGAAAAGAGGATGCTTTCAAGAGGGGGCGGGCTTTGTCGGAGTAGTTGGGGACCCATTGGGAATAATAAGAAAATAACCCCAGGCACCTTTTCAGGGCTTTGGGAGTGCTGGGCAGGGGCAGCTCCCGTAGGGGGCGCAATCGGTCGGGGTCTGGTCCGATTTCCCCATTCTCCACCACGCTGCCTAGTATGCAGAGGCGCGTGGTGTTGAAAACGCACTTGTCCTCGTTGTAGGTGAGGTTGAGTTTTTGTGCGGTTTCCAGGAACCTCTCGAGGTTCGAGTCGTGATCCTGCTGATTGTGGCCGCAGATGGTGACGTTGTCGAGGTAGGGGAAGGTTGCCTGCAAGTGGTGGTCATCGACCATGCGGTCCATCTCCCTCTGAAAGACCGAGACCCCATTCGTCACCCCAAAGGGGACTCTGAGGAATTGGTAGAGGCGTCCGTTCGCCTCGAAGGCGGTGTACGGGCGGTCCTCTGGTCTGATAGGGAGCTGGTGGTACGCTGACTTGAGGTCGATGGTGGAGAACACCCGGTATTGGGCGATTTGGTTCACCATTTCTGATATGCGGGGTAGCGGGTAGGCGTCTAGTTGGGTGTACCTGTTGATCGTTTGACTATAGTCGATCACCATCCGTTTCTTCTCGCTACCCCTTACCACTACCACTTGGGCGCGCCACGGGCTGTTGCTGCGTTCAATAATGCGCTCTTTCAGGAGCCTGTCTACCTCGGTCGCGATAAACCGCCTGTCCTCCCAGCTGTACCTCCTGCTTTTGGTCGCTATTGGCCGGCAGTTAGGGGTAAGGTTGGCGAATAGCGAAGGCGGCTTTACCTTCAGGGTAGCCAGACCGCACACTGTGAGGGGCGGCTGGGACCCACCGTACTTGAGCGTGATGCTTTGGTGGTTGCACTGGAAATCCAGGCCCAAGATCACGCTCGCACATAGGTTCTTCATGATTAATACTTTAAAATTATCGTATACAGTTCCGTTAACGCCGAATTGTACCGTGCAGTAACCCAGAATGGTCGATGTCTGGGTTTTATCAGCCATAGAGATGGTACCCTGAGCAGGGACCACCTTTAGGGAGAGTTGTTGTGCCAGTTCAGGGTGGATAAAACTCTCCGTGCTTCCACTGTCAATTAAACATTTAACCCGGCACCCGTTTACCTCGATGTCCACCATTGATTTGGATAGCGGGTGCGGCCTGGTCTGGTCCACTGTGACCGATGCCACTGTAGGGCCCTGATCGATACAAGATGGCGTCCACGCTGTCTGCTCATAAGATGGCGGACCCCACGAGGTCGGGCAAGATGGCGTCCAAGATGGCCGCTCCCACGGCGCACACGCTGCGGTGGCGGGTTTTCCGGCGGTTGGTTTTCCGGCGGGGTTCCCTCTGCACACCTTCCCGAAGTGCCCCTTCTTACCGCACTTAAAGCAGGTGGTGCCTTTCGCCGGGCACAGGTTTCTGGTGTGTTTTGGCTGCCCGCAGAAGTAGCAGTTGGGCCCCTGACGCGTCGCGGCTGTCGTAGGGCTTCTGGGGGGAGAGCGGGGCCCCGCCGGTGTCGGGCTGCCGGGTGGGGAAGATGCCTTCCGAGATGGCGGTGCCCTCGGTGCACACGTGGCGGCGTGGATGGCGCGGGCTGAATAGTAGGCGTCCGAGTTTCTCTGGGCCACATCCAGGGATCGCGCGGTGTCCGCAGCCTGTTTCAGGTCCAACCCCGTTTTTTCCAGCAGTCTTTGCCGGATGTAAGTGGAGCTGAGGCCTGTGATAAAGGCATCGCGAACAAGCTCGTCAGTGTACACTGTGGCTTTTACATCTCGGCACTTGCAGTCTTTGCCAAGCATTTTCAGGGTGCTTAGGAACTCCTCCACCGATTCCCCAGGTCGCTGTGCGCGAGTAGCGAGCAGATGCCTAGCATACACCTCATTCGTAGGCTGCTGGTAATGCACCTTTAAGATGTCGCAGGCGGCCAGGTAAGTATCGGCGTCTTGGATGAGGGGGTAAACCCGGTGGCTTACCCAATTCCGCAGAATTCCGAGTCTCATCCTCGCAGCGTCCGTAGCGTCTTTGACGGCTGCGGAATTGTCCAGGAAGAATTCCATACACTCAAACAGTGTCCGAAGCGTGCTGATGCGTCCGGAGCATGTTGATCCAAATCCAAACGTTCGGGTTTCAGGAGTTGATCCATAGTGTTGAAAAATAAGTTAATAAAATTGATGTGCCTCAATAATTCCGAGACTCGATGTTAGCGAAACAAAACAAGGCTTTTATTAACTTAGAAAGTAGCACGTAAGAGAGAGAGGTATCTTCCTTCTGGAGACTGAGGCCAGACTGAGCTAGCTTACAAAAGGGGCCGGGTATGGGCGGAGCCCTACACACAGCACATTCCAGCACATTCCAATAAACAATACAATGAGGACTGGGGGAAGGGAAATGACACTGAAACCGACCACAGTCACAGGCAGTGATGAATGGAATATTTCATCACAGTCTGAACTCTTCTCAGCCACCTTGTGTACCTTGTTGTATTTTTCCTGTGATGGCTTCCTTTGGTTGTTGGTCCTTTGGTTGTTGGTCTTCTTCCCTGACCGGCATACCTTAGCTATGTGACCCAGTTTGCCACATTTCCTACATTCCTGGTTCTTAAACCAGCATTGGTTCTGGTCGTGTGTTGTCTTCCCACAACGATAGCATTTTGTTGTTGTCGAGGTAATTTGATCCACACTTAGTGCTGCTGTCTTTAGCTGCATTTCCGCAGTTCCCTTCGCTGCGGCTTCGTGCGATGCTGCAATAAGGACAGCCCTGTCAAGTGTAAGGTCGTTCTCTTCGAGTAGTCGCTTTTGCGTTCCTTCCTTTGCCAACCCGCACACGAACTTGTCTCGCAATGCCTCTGTCAGATTCCCTCCAAACTGGCAGTATTTCGCTAGTCTACGCAGTTCGACCAAGTATTCTGCGTTGCTTTCGTCTTTCCGTTGCATTCTCGCATAGAATTTGAATCGTTCCGCCAACATCAACGGTGTGGGGTTCAAGTGATCCTTCAGAACAGCCACAATATCATCGAAAGTCTGATCCGTCGGTTTAGCTGGTGATAGTAGATGCTTCAAGAGCCCGTATGTCTTCGCGCCCATCGAGTTTAGCAAGGTTATAGCTTTGTCATCTTCTATTTTATTGGCCTCACAATAGATCTCGATGCGTTCCACGTACGTGGCCCAGTCTTCTACCTCGGCATTAAAATCGTTGATGTTACCACGCTTAGGCATCTTCCTCTCTTTCTGATAACACCCCGAATTATTTCTTTAACTTATTTTTTTTTTCTAAGATGGCGGTTTTCCCGCGAAAATGGCAGTTTCCCGTGCTTATCTTCTCTCCCCGCCCACTTCAATGGCGGTTTCCCGCTTCTGTCTTCTTCCCCGCCTAATGGCGGCTTCCCGCGTTTCTTCCCTAGCGGGAGGGGTACACTTTCCCCCACAGGCGACGGCCGCTGGCTTTCAGGTTCACAGCCTGCGCGTCGGCTTCAGGGCTTTCCCTTTTCTCGGCAGGGCAACCGGCGCTGGGTACACCCCGTTGACGGCGAACAGGTTCAGCCGCTGGGCTGGCTCTCGCTCAGTTCCCCTTGCTCGGGCTCGGTCTCTCTCCCGCTCTCTCGGCTCTACCGGCGCTGGGTACACCCCATTGACGGAGAACAGTTTCAGCCGCTGGACTGGCTCTCGCGCAGTCTCCCTTGGTCGGCTCTGCCTCTCCCGCTCGCTCGGCTCCCAAACGCCTCTCCCAGCCGTCTCGCAGTCCGGTGCTTCCCTCCCCGGCTGCGGCTGAGTTTATCTCTTCCCACGCCTACGCCCCCGGTCGCAGCGCTTCGTGGCTTCGGTCGCTGCCCGGCATTTCCCGCCGGTCGCGGTCTAGCTGTCTCATGACGCCGTTGCGTCCCCCAGCCTATTAGTACCACGGCTTCCTTGCTCCACGCTGCCCCAGTCTCAGCGCCTCTGGGCCCGACTTCTGTCCGGCTCCTTTCCCCCTCGACCGTGGTCGAGTGCACCGCCCTTATCCTCCGGTTATTCTGTTTACTTTTCCCTTACTCACAGTCACCGTGGCTGCCTTGCTTCTCGTGCTGATCGGCTCACTCCTCACCGTGGCAGAAGGGACAGTCAGTGCCTGTTGCTGATGGAAGTCTTTGTCTCTAAATTCTTCCTCCTTTCTAGTTCTGCAGCCTCGAGTTTTTTCCCAGCAGAACGACGAGGGCGGTTGCCTCTTCTCGACACTCGTTAACTGCTTCGGACGTATTGTTGCCGCAGGGTACGATCGGGCTCGTCGCCACTGTAAAGTCTGTGGGTTGTTTAGTTAATTAATGCACAGACTCCAAGAGTAACTTAAAACAGGACTTTACTATTCGAAGGTCAGGGCGAATCTGCCCAATAACTCCTGGCACAACACTTATATACTGGTGTGGTCACCGTCGGTATTACCGTATACAGAAGCCAAACAAAGTAGTGCCACACCTAAAATAGTTCTCTTAAAGGTGAACGGTTACATACAATAGTTCTCTTAAAGGTAGACGGGTACATACACTACAATATTCATGGAGCCTAACGCCCGTTTTAGGTGGCCGCCTGATTGATGTGTTTTGCGCCAGCCTTACGCCCGAAAAACATGTGCGACGCATACCAATTTCTACCCCGGAGGTGTTTTTGCTTGCCCCTATACTTGAAGGGAAACCATTTGCAGGGCTATGGGGAAAGAGCAAGGGCAGGGGGACTAATTGGAGAGCTCTTTCAAAGGACCGGCACAGGTACGATGGGCCGAATGGCCTCCCCCTGCACTGTACCGTTCCATGATTGTGTACGATATCACCGCCAGATGCGTACAGCCTCAGACTTTGAGTATCATCAAAGGAACCAGCACAGAATGAAACCTTTTTCAGTTGTTAGCAAGGACTGGTGTACACTGCAGCTCTATCGCTTTGATAGACACAAAAGGCGTCAAGGGGTATGGGGAGAGATTGGGTATATGGTGTTGAGATAGAGGATCAGCCATGATCATATTGAATGGCGGAGCAAGCTCAAAGGGCCGAACGGCCTACTCCTGCTCCTATTTTTCTATGTTTCCATGTTTCTACGTCCATTACAGCCATCGCTCTATTTACTTTTCTTGCAGATCATTAGCCAAGTGCTACCTCAGAAACTAAAGGACGTACGGATATAACGAGATGAACTTGAGAAACCTCAACTTCCTTTTTAAATTATTTTTTGACTTGTCACTGTTGTATCTCATTTCCTTCCTCATTTTTGTTAAAGAAAAACAAAGGCAGACAAATGTCACAATAAACCTGAAGAAATCATCAGGTTTCAGCGAATTACCAGGCTCTCTCGTGTTATAATCAGTCAGATGCCAATTTTCATTTGTTGCTCCCCCTTCCTTTTAACTTCCAATTTTCTGCTGAAGGTGCTGGACTCACACTGGGATATAACTGCATAGCCGTCAGCTCTGGCTCAGTGTTTGCTGTGGCTCAGTGGGTAGCACACTCATCTGCTGAGCCTAGAAGGTTGTGGGTTCAAGTCCCCACTCTGAGGACTTGAGCACATGAAGCTAGGCTGACAGTCCCAATGCAGTGCTGAGGGAGCGCTGGCACTGTCGGAGGTGCTGTCTTTTGGATGAGACGTTAAACCGAGGCCCCGTCTGCTCTCTCAGATGGATGTTAAAGATCTCATGGCCACTATTTTGAAGAAGAGCAGGGGGAGTTATCCCCGGTGTCCTGGGCCAAAATGTATCCTTCAACCAACATAACACAAACAGATGACCTGGTCATTATCACATTGCTGTTTATGGGAGCTTGCTGTGTGCAAATTGGCTGCCGCGTTTCCCACATTACAACAGTGACTCCACTTCAAAAGTACTTCATTGGCTGTAAAGCGCTTTGAGATGTCCGGTGGTCATGAAAGGCGCTATATAAATGCAAGTCTTTCTTTCTTATCTCTGGTCCTAGTCTCTGTTCTAACCGGTCAATGTCGACAGGGTATTTGACCATCCTGACCTTACCTGATATCCACAAGGGCACACTTTCCAGGAGGGTGCTCTGGGTGGCGATGATAGCAGGATTCCGGGCTGATTTCCACCCCCCCCCGCCTCCCCCACCACCCTCCGTCTCATCAGGGTGCTGAGGCCAACTGCTCCACCCCCACCCCAGCCCGAGTGGAGATCAGCTGTCTCAACGCAAGCCACAGACCTAAGCTGGCACCTTTCTAGTCTCTGTGGCTCAGTGCACCCTGGCCACTGCCTGATTCCCACCGACACAACAGCCGAAGTAATTCTGTTATCATTATAAATTAAGTCTGAAGTCCGTATATATGCAGTCGGTCGTGGGTTCAAGTCCCACCCAAGAGACATGAGCACAAAAGCCTAGGCTGACACTCCAGGGCAGTGCTGAGGGAGTGCTGCACTGTCAGAGGTGCCGTCTTTCAGATGAGACATTAAACCGAGGCCCCGTCTGCTCTCTCAGGTGGATGTAAACGATCTAATGGCCACTATTTTGAAGAAGAGCAGGGGGAGTTCTCCCCGGTGTCCTGGGGCCAATATTTATCCCTCAATCGACGTAACAAAAACAGATGATCTGGTCATTACCACATTGCTGTTTGTGGGAGCTTGCTGTGCGCAAATTGGCTGCCGCGTTTCCTACATTACAACAGTGACTACACTTCAAAAAGTATTTCATTGGCTGTAAAGCACTTTGGGATGTCCTGAGGACATGAAAGGCGCTATAGAAATGCAGGTCCTTTTTCTTTTTGGAAGTTGGGCCAAATGGTTTGTTAACCTTCCACTGCTGAAGTTCTAGCTGCCGCACTCCACATTTGAACCTACAGGGACTTCCTGGTATTTGTACAATTCAGCACTCCGCAGTTCCTGCCTATTTGGTTCAAACACTTGAGACAATGAAGGGAACCCGTGCTCCTTTACACAAAATATATTTTTGAGTAAACATATTAAATGCAAAACAAAATCCTCTCAACGGCACGGAAATAGAAAAAAAGAGGTGTACAAAATAATTAAAGGGCTGGAGAGCATCCCGACTGATAGATTATTCCAGTTTAACAGATTGAGGAGGACCAGGGGACGTGAGTTTGAAGAAAGAAAGACTTGCATTTCTATAGCGCCTTTCACGACCACCGGACGTCCCAACGCGCTTTACAGCCAATGAAGTACTTTTTTTTGAAGTGTAGTCACTGCTGTAATGTAGGAAACCACATCGGGAGAGATATTAGGGGACAACTTATCTTAAGACATCGGGAGTGATAATTAGACTGGATGTTGGGGCGGTTCTTCATTTCCCGGAGTGTGGTGAGGTGTTGTCGGCTGGTGCTGTCTCCCTTCAAGAGGGAGCTGGGCCGATTCTTGACCAGGGCAGAGAACGCATCATATAGAAGGGAAGTGCCTCTATAGACAATACTTAGAAACATAGAAACATAGAAGATAGGAGCAGGAGTAGGCCCTTCGGCCCTTCGAGCCTGCTCCGCCATTCAATGAGATCATGGCTGATCATCCAAATTCAGTACCCTGTCCCTGCCTTCTCCCCATATCCCTTGATCCCTTTAGCCTCAAGAAATATATCCAACTCTTTCTTGAATATATTTAATGAGCTGGCCTCCACCGCCCTCTGTGGTAGAGAATTCCACAGGTTCACCACTCTCTGGGTGAAGAAATTCCTCCTCATTTCAGTCCTAAATGGCTTACCCCTTATCCTTAGACTATGACCCCTGGTTCTGGACTCCCCGGCCATCAGGAACATCCTTCCTGCATCTAGTCTGTCCAGGCCTGACAGAATTTTATAGGTTTCGATGAGATCCCCTCTCAATCTTCTAAACTCCAGTGGGTATAAGCCTAATCGACACAATCTCTCCTCATACGTCATTCCTGCCATCCCAGGTATCAGCCTGGTGAATCTTCGCTGCACTCCCTCCGTGGCAAGAATGTCCTTCCTCAGGTAAGGCGACCAAAACTGCACACAATACTCAAGGTGTGGTCTCACCAAGGCCCAGTACAATTGTAGCAAGACATCCTTGTTCCTGTACTCAAACCCTCTTGCTATGAAGGCCAAAATACCATTTGCCTTCTTAACCGCCTGCTGCACCTGAATGCTTACCTTCAGCGACTGGTGCACAAGAACACCCAGATCTCTTTGCACTTCCCCTTCTCCCAATCTATTGCCATTCAAATAATAATCTGCCTTCCTGTTTTTGCCTCCAAAGTGGATAACCTCACATTTATCCACATTATAGTGCATTTGCCATGTTTCTGCCCAATCACCCAACCTGTCCAAATCGTACTGGAGTTTCACGACATCCTCCTCACAGCTTACCATCCCACCCAGTTTTGTGTCGTCTGCAAATTTGGAGATATTACATCCAATTCCCTTGTCCAGATCATTAATATATATTGTGAACAGCTGGGGTCCTAGGACCGATCCTTGCGGTACCCCACTAGTCACTGCCTGCCACTCGGAAAACGACCCATTTATTCCAACTCTTTGCTTTCTGTCCGCCAACCAGTTCTCTATCCAAGTCAATACCTTGCCCCCAATCCCATGTGCCTTAATTTTGCACGCTAATCTCTTATGTGGGACCTTATCGAAAGCCTTCTGAAAGTCCAAATACACCACATCCACTGGTTCTCCCTTATCTATTTTACCAGTTACATCCTCAAAAAATTCCAGTAGATTAGTCAAGCATGATTTACCTTTTGTAAATCCATGTTGACTTTGTCCGATCCTGTCACTACTTTCCAAGTGCTCTGCTATTACATCTTTTATAATGGACTCTAGCATTTTCCCCACTACCGATATAATTCCCTGCTTTTTCTCTACCACCTTTTTTGAATAGTGGGGTAACATTAGCTACCCTCCAATCCATGGGTACTGTTCCAGAGTCTATTGAGTTCTGGAAGACGACCAGCAATGCATCTACTATTTCTAGGGCTACTTCCTTAAGTACCCTGGGATGTAGATTATCAGGCCCTGGGGATTTATCGGCCTTCAGTCCCATCAATTTTCCTAACACCATTTCCCTACAGATACTGATTTCTTTCAGTTCCACCCTTTCATCAGACCCTATGTTCCCCGGCATCTCTGGGAGGTTATTTGTGTCCTCCTTTGTGAAGACAGAACCAAAGTATGAATTTAGTTGGTCTGCCATTTCTCTGTTTCCCATTATAAATTCCCGTGATTCTGACTGCAAGGGACCTACGCTTGACTTCACCAATCTATAAAAGCTTTTACAGTCAGTTTTTATGTTCCCTGCAAGCTTACTCTCATATTCTATTTTCCCTTTCTTAATTAATCCCTTTGTCCTCCTTTGTTGAATCCTAAACTGCTCCCAATCCTCAGGATTATTGCTTTTTCTGGCCAATTTATATGTCCTCTCCTTGGATCTTATGCTATCCCTAATTTCCCTTGTTAGCCACGGTTGGGTCACCTTTTTTGTTTTATTTTTATGCCAAACTGGGATGAACAAATTCTGCAGCTCATCCATTCGGTCTTTGAATGTTTGTCATTGCCTATCCACCGTCAACCCTTTGAGTGCCATTCCCCAATCAATCCTACCCAACTCGCTCCTCAGACCATCGTAATTTCCTTTATTTAAATTGAGGACCCTAGTCTCTGAGTCAATTACTTCATTCTCCATCTTAATGAAGAATTCGATCATATTATGATCGCTCCGACCCAAGGGGCCTCGTACAACAAGATTGCTAATTAATCCTTTCTCGTTACATAATACCCAGTCTAAGATGACCTGATCTCTGATTGATTCCTCGACATATTGGTCCAGGAAACCACCCCATAAACACTCCAGGAATTCCTCCTCCACAGTATTGTTGCAAATTTGGTTGGCCCAATCTATATGTAGATTAAAGCCACCCATGATGACTGCTGTGCCCTTATTGCACGCTTCTTTAATTTCCCTTTTAATGCCATCCCCAACCTCCACCTTACTGTTTGGAGGTCTATATACCACTCCCACTAATGTTTTTTTGCCCTTAGTATTTCTCAATTCTACCCACACAGATTCCACATCATCAGAGCTAATATCCTTCATTACAATTGTATTAATCCCTTCTTTAACCAGCAATGCTACCCCACCTCCCTTTCCTTTTTGCCTATCTTTCCTGAATATCGAATACCCCTGGATGTTGAGTTCCCAGTCTTGGCCATCCTTGAGCCACGTTTCCGTAATCCCAACCAAATCATATTCGTTTACCTCTATTTGCGCAGCCAATTCATCCACCTTATTACAAATGCTCCTCGCATTAAGACACAAAGCCTTCAGGCTTGTTTTTTTAACGCTCTTAGACCTATTAGAATTATTACTTACTATGGCCACATTTGATTTAAACCGTTGATTTCTCTGACTGCCACTTTTGTTTTTCTCCTTCCTATCTTTTGCTTTTATCCCTGTTTCCCTTTCCTCTGTCTCCCTGCTCAGGTTCCCAACCCCCTGCCATTTTAGTTTAAACCCCCCCGAACAGTGCTAGCAAACCTCCCCGCAAGGATATTTGTCCCGCTCTGGTTCAGGTGCAACCCGTCTGACATGTACAAGGCCCACCTTCCCCAGAAGCAGCCCCAGTGATCCAGGAAACTAAAGCCTTCCCTCCTGCACCAACTCTTTAGTCACGCATTCATCTGCTCTATCCTCCTATTCCTGTACTCACTAGCACGTGGCACCGGGAGTAATCCAGAGATTACAACCTTTGAGGTCCTGCTCTTTAATCTGCTACCTAGCTCCCTAAATTCTTGCTGCAGGACCTCATCCCTCTTCCTACCCATGTCATTGGTCCCAATGTGAACCATGACCTCTGACTGTTCACCTTCCCCCTTCAGAATGCCCTGCAGCCGTTCAGTGACATCCTTGACCCTGGCACCAGGGAGGCAACAAACCATCCTGGAGTCACGTCTACGGCCACAGAAACGCCTATCTGTTCCCCTTACGATAGAATCCCCTACCACTATTACTCTCCCACTCTTTTTCCTCCCTTCCTGAGCAGCAGAACACCCCTGGTGCCAGGAAGTTGGCTGCTGCTGCCTTCCCCTGGTAAGTCATCCCCCTCAACAGTATCCAAATCGGTATACCTGTTTGAAAGGGGGATGGCCACAGGGGTCCCCTGCACTACCTGCCTGCCTCTACTGCTCTGCCTGATGGTCACCCATTTCCCTTCTGCCTGTGCAGCCCTAACCTGCGGTGCAATCTCCTGGACTGGTTTCAATCGCTTGAGGGGGTCAGGGAGTGGAGTTATCCAAAGTATTTTATCCCGTTATTGACCCTAGGGTTTTTCTGGGTTTTTTTTGCCTTCGGCAGGAGATTACATATTATAGGGGTGGGGGCAGGCAGAGGAGGGGGCGGGTGAGGTGGTGGGGGGTGAGCGGAGGGCAGAAGTGTTTAGGTATGATGCTCCGGCCATTATGGAGTGGGCCAAGCTTGATGGACCAAATGGTCTTTTCCATGTCCGCCAATTTTGTATGATCGTAAGAAATGGAATGTGGAAAAAGGAATTGTCAAAAATAATTTAATCGAATAACAATAGCAGCCTTATAATTCGTTAACCCCTCAGCGACTGGTCTGTGTTTATAATGCAAACTTTAAAATACAAAACAGAGGTGCACCGTGGGTCAAACACTGACCTTTCACCTCTGGAACCTAGATTCAAATCCAACCCTCTGCATGTTGGTTGTAAGGGTTCGATGTGAAATGGGTCAGACAGTCTCAATCCAATTCCCAGTGGTCCCACAGCACTAAACTGTTCCGAATTTAGCACTAAATTGGCAATCTCACTCAGGGTGTGGGACGTGAAGATGTGCCGTAAGGGTGCAGTCTTTTAAGGCAGAGTCGAGGGAGCTATAGGCTGCCTCGACTCAGGCGAGTGCTTAATACTGGTATTGGTGACCCAAAATGGAAAGGTCCATTTTTCCACAGCACTAAATCCCTCACCTTGAGCACCAAGTTCATAAATAATAATAAAAAAAACTAATCCTGAGAAATCTGAGAGTCTGAGAATTGGAGAAGCTGGGGTTGTTCTCCTTAGAGCAGAGAAGGTTAAGGGGAGATTCAACAGAGGTGCTCAAAATCATGAAAGGGGCAAATATCGGTTGCTTTGCGCCTCCCGTTAGCACGCGAGGGGGCGCTAACGGGGCGCAAAGCAACTAGCGCCCGGGTGTGGTGCCGCTAACGCCTCCCGTGAAACTCGGCGTGAGGTTGGCGGCGGTGGTAGCCGGTAGCGCCCCGTGGTGCTGCGCCTCCGGCGATGATGTCATCGCTGTGCGCAGCGCCCCGCTCGTGCCCTGGCCGCAAACTTGGCTCACACCCCCTGACCTACCGCCAGATGCTATGTCTGACAGGGTCAGGGGCGCGTTCTTGTGGCCAGGGCGGCGATAATTAAAGGGCAGGTGCCGGGCGGCCATTTTTTTTGTGGGCCGCCTGCCAGCACCTGCCCCCCTCTGCCCTCTGTCAGCTCGGCACTCCTCTTGAGTGCCGGGCTCTTTTGCCTCACCCCGCTCCCTGGTGACCCAGCAAGGCCCCTCCCCTTTAATAAGGGGAGGGAGGCCTGCAGTGCCGCGGTGCTACGCGCCGGCGCGATATTGAACTGCAGCACCCCAAGAGGGAGGGGGAGCGCTTCCAGTAGCACGCCCGCCTCCTACTTGGGGCTCTACCATTCAATTTAGGGTGCGGGGTTGCTAATTTTCTCGGGGCACTAGCCGGCAAAGTTAGCGCCCCAAAGGGGGCGTGAGCCAATTTTTCCACCAAAGGATTTTGATAGCATAAATAAAGAGAAACTCTTTCCAGTGGCAGGAGATGTTGGCAACCAGAAGACACAGAGTTAAGGTAATTGGCAAAAGAATCAGTGGTGAGATGGGGAGAATTTATTTTATGTCGCGAGTTGTTGTGATCTGGAATGTACTGCCTGAAAGGGTGCTGGGAGCAGATTCAAAGAAAGAAAGACTTAAATTTCTATAGCGCCTTTCACGCTCTCGTGATGTCCCAAAGCGCTTTACAGCCAATGAAGTACTGTTGAAGTGCGGTCACTGTTGTAATGTAGGGAAACGCGGCAGTCAATTTGCGCACAGCAAGCTCCCGCAAACAGCAACGTGATAATGGCCAGATAATCTGTTTTTTTTGTGATGTTGATTGAGGGATAAATATTGGCCAAGACACCGGGGATAATTTCCTCTGCTCTTCTTCGAAATAGTGCCGTGGGATTTTTTACGTTCACCCGAGAGAGCAGACAGGGCCTCGGTTTAACGTCTCATCGATTTAATGATTCAATAGTAACTTTCAAAATGAAATTGGAGAAATACTTGAAGGGAGACAAGTTTGCAGGGCTACGGGGAAAGAGCAGGGGGAGAGTGGGACTAATTGGGTAACTGTCACAGAGCTGGCACAGGGAAGATGGGCTGAATGGCCTCCTTCTGTGCTGTGTCATCCTATGATTCGATGTGAGTAACTTACCGTCACTGCAAACAAGAAACAACAAAACTTTACAGCCCCAATTTTCAGCAGGAACTTCGAGAGAAACAAATAAACAACAATCTCCCATGACTTGCAGAGATGCATGATTGATAGGACGGCGCTCCAGTGATGGTGAGCTGAGTGCATCACATGGTACGATACTGAGCTATACCTACAGGAAAGGGTTTCTGTTACAATATCCCGGCCTACACTGAGTTAGCTTAATCAGTTGGGGGAGTGTCCCCAAGTCAGGGATGGATAAAGAACCAGCCATGGCTTCTACTCCTGGTGCGAGAATGAAACAGCACAGTAGGAGCCCATCGTGCCTTTATGGCTCTCTGAAGGAGCTATCCAATTAGTCCCACTCTCCCGCTCTTTTCCCCATAGCCCTGTCATTTTATTTCCTTTCAAGTATTTATCCAATTCTCTTTTAAATGTTACTCTCGAATCTGCTTCCAACAGGGAATGCATTCCAGATCATAAGTCGCTGTGTAATAGAATGTTTCAACATGTCGCCTCGGGTTCTTTTGCCAATCACCTTAACTCTGTGTCCCCTGGTTACCGACCCTTCTGCCACTAGAAACAGTTTCTCCTTATTTACTCTATCAAGACCGTTTATGATTTTACACGCTTCTATCAAATCTCCTCTCAACCTTCTCTGTTCCAAGGAGAACAACCCCAGCTTCCCGAGTCCCTCCACATAACTAAAGTCCTACATCCCTCGTAGTAAATCTCTTCTGCACCCGCTCCACGGCCTTGACGTCTTTCCTAAATGTAATGCCCAGGATTGAACACAACATTCCAGTTGAGGTCCAACCATTTTTTGAAATAAAAGTTTAGCATAACTTCCTTGCTTTTATACTCTATGTGAGAACGAAAGTCCACATTACCCAAGTACCTCAAATGTTCTTTCTGGGCAGTCTGCGGGACCAGCACAGCACGTGTTGTAAATTGTTTTTAACCAGCCTAAAGGAAAGGATATCTCCACAGGAAAGTAAAATAGTAGAATATGTAAGAGTCGTTCAGCCATATCTGCAATGGTCTGGAATATGTCAGCTTGGTCACTTGTGTTTAGGGGAATGGGAAGAGTTTATGACGGCACTTGTGTTTATAGTAATGCGTGTTTGTTCAGTTCATGCCGTTATTTTGTTGTCATTTGTATCTATCTATGAATTATTGGTAGCATGCATAGAATGTCGTGATCAAAGGTAAAGAATGGTATTAGGTGTATGAGTGATCCACTGTTCAACAGCTCATACTGGAATGGTGTAGTATGGAAAGACCTGTGAGCTTATACTGGAATCGTGAAGAGTGATGTCTCACAGAGCTCATACTGGTTGTGGATAGTATGAGGTTTCAATAATCCTGCATTGCTACAACTGAGTGTGTGTGTAATCTGGCTTTTAAGGTAACGAGGCAAGAAAGCAGTCCAACACTCTATTCCTCTATTAATAAAATATATCCCTTTGTAATCCCTGCTGTGGATGTTGGAAGTGCACAAGGTACCTTAGGTAGGGAACAGGGGACCACGGGGATAAAAGATCTTAGTCATGGTCGGATGATGCAGTAAGAATAGTTTCTTTGGGCTGCAGGGACAGGGTTCAAATACAGTTCAGACTGATTGCCGAAAACACCCTGGACGAGAAATTCGGTATGTTCGTGCCTCCCGTTGGTGCCTGACAGGGGCGCTAAGGGGTTAGCGGCCGAGTGCGGCGAATGCAGCGACGCCCACGAACATCAGTGCCGGTTTAGCGCCTGGGCCTCTCGCGCCTGCGAGATCATGATGTCATAAAGAGCGCAGCGCCCCGTTATCGCCCCGGATTGAAAATGGACTCTCGCCCCCCCGTGCTTTATCGCCTCGTGCCGACAACGCCAGCAAGTGGAGGTGTTGTGAACTCGGCTGGCCGCTTCGGGAGCGGTAATTAAAGGGAATGCTTTTCAGCCAGCGCAGCATTTATTATTTGCACCAGTCGGGTGCCTGCACCAAGTTTTTCAATTCAATTCAATTCAATTTTATTTGCCATATGTAACTAGTACAAGTACAAGTACAATGGAATGCTTACTCCCCGTAGGGACATGTCAGCTATTTTTACAGCGCTGTGTTCAGAAAGTCAATTCTTTGGCATCCAGTGGCAGTGGGAGCACGATGTCCCTCAGCCGCTCCGTCCTCCTCGTCACTGCGGCCTCCTCCTCACTGTTACCGGCTCCACGTGTGGTGGCCTGTTCTCCCGCTCACGATCCGACCTCTGGCCGCCATGCCCGGCTCCCCTCCTCCCAGTCGGACTGCGAGTCATCGTGGCTGCTGCTGCTGCTCGATGCGCTGCGCTACCTCCGCCCGACTCGCCGAACACATCCTCCGGTCACCGCGGCCTCCACCTCACCGTCGCCGGCTCCACGGTCCGACGGCCCGGGGCCTGCTTCTCCCTCTTCCGGTCCGGCCTCTGGCCGCCATGCTCTGCTCCCCTCCTCCCAGTCGGAATGCCTTCCCGCTGAGGAGCAGCCGGCCGACGTGCTCTAGCGGGTCGACGTAGCTGCTGCTGCGTCCCGATGCGCTGCGCTGCCTCTCCCCGACTCGCTGAACACCTCGCTCCGGTTGCGGGAGCGAGCGGCGAGAGCGGGCCGCCCGAAGCAGGGAGAGCGCGCTAGCGCCGAACCATCTCGGTCACCATCTTGACTCCATTTTAATGCTTCATCGGTGTGAGATGTCCAAGCCCTCCCCTTTGTGAGAGTGTTTGGGGCTGTAATGGCAGTCGCCCAGGTCACCTTGTGAAACAGAACTGACGACAACTAGCTTGTGCAGCATCCTTGGCCCTTCCCCTTAAGCGAGGGAAGCAGCCTCTGTGATGAACGAGTGCCAGTTACATTGCGCTCGAAATTGTTCGGCGCTCTGCCGCTACCGTCCCGCTCTCAGGCTTTAGCGCCCCAAGAGAAGTGGTTGGCGCTTGATTTAGTGCTCCACTCCCCTCTTGGAGCGCTAAAGCTCAATTTCGCGGGAGGCGAGACTGATTAGCGCCTGCCGCTAATTTTTCAACTTTTAACATTTTAGCGCCCCAAATGGGGCGATACCGAATTTCTCCCCCCGCCTCACCTCTCTTTCAGCTCAGGGTCCTATACGAAGTTACGTCAGCCAGTTTTAATCCAGTAACCAGTGGGCTCGCGGCCAAAAGACTGAATTATCCACAATTCAATCTTCATTGGCAAGCTCAGTCAGGGAGTTCCGTGTAAATAGAAAAACAGTCTAGGAGGTGCCCTTCTCAGGTTGGGATCAAGGCACAGTGTGGGGCCAGAGTAGAGGGAGTCTGCTTTCAGTTTGCCCTACTTACTGTAGCCCTCAGAGTGCTTTATGCTGAAAATAGAGAATTCCATAGACTTTACAACACAGGAACAGGCCATTCGGCCCAACTGGTCTATGCCGGCATTTATGCCCTACACGAGCCTCCTCCCACCCTACTTCATCTAACCCGATCAGCATATCCTTCTTCCCTCATATCCTTATCTAGCTTCACCTTAAGAGTTTGAATCTCTTCCTCTCTGACATCAATCACTTTAACAAGAACCAAATTTCAACTCCCGAAAATAATTACATCCGTTGTCTCTACTGCTCTCACTATTTTTATTTGATCAGTTAATTTGACAAACGTACAGTTGGTTTCAGTATCCAAGTCATTTAGAGGCGAAAGGAGTTAAAACATTGTGACCCCTGTGAACTTCACTTAACACTTCCCCCAGTCTAATGTTACACCGATCGTGAGCACTATTACTTCCAATTTCTCTTTAACAGTTTATTATTGTTCTACTCTGGATTCTGTGGGGGGGAAATTGTCTCGCACCCCCTTCGGGGCGATAACTTCGCCGGAGCGCTACTTTTAGCACCCCAAAAAAGTTAGCGCCCCCGTGCCTGAAATTCAATGGTAGTGCCCCAAGCAGGAGGCGGGATGCTACTGGAAGAGCTGCCCCTCCCTCCTGGGGCGCTCCCATTAAATATCGAGGCGTTACGTGCAGCAGCGCCACGCGCGTCAGCCCGTAGTGCCGCGGTACTGCGGGCCTCACCCCCCTGATTAAAGGGGCGGAGCCTAGCATAGCATGCACCGGGGCTGGACCAACGGGGAGCGGGGTGCTGGCAAAAGAGCCCGACACTCCCTCGGGGCGCAAATGGGAGGCGCAAAGCAACAGAATTTTGGCTTTTAGTTAATATGGAATTCCTTTGTGCCAAAAATTCCGTGAAAATCTAAAACTCTAACTTAAAGATTAATGGGATCTGGCAGAGTCCATGTTACATGAACAACTGCATTTCCGCTGAAGTTACTTTAACTCCCGCGTGTTGTATGGTTCAGTATCTCCTTCTCATCAACTCTTCCTTTTAGGAGGTTAGTGTCTTTATAGCTAACACTATAGCTATATAGCTACTCCAATGTGATGGAATACTCTCCACTTGCCTGGATGAGTGCAGCCGCACCGTGGCTGCAGTGTGTACCATCTACAAGATGCACTGTAACAACTCGCCAAGGCTTCTTTGGCAGCACCTCCCAAACCCGCGACCTCTTCCACCTAGAAGGACAAGGGCAGCAGGCGCATGGGAGCACCACCACCTCCAAGTTCCCCTCCAAGCCACACACCATCCTGACTGCAGCGGTTCAAGAAGACGGCTCACCACCACCTTCTCAAGGGCAACTAGGGATGGGCAATAACTGCTGGCCTTTCCAGCAACGCCCACATCCCTTGAATGAATAAAAAAAACTTGGTCCATGTGGACTGGTTTCACTCGCCTGAGGGGGTGGGAGAAGAATTTTCCAGAGTACGGGCGAAGAAGGAGGGAGTGTAGAAGATTGAGCAGGGATCTCATCGAAACCTATAAAATTCTGTCAGGCCCGGACAGACTCGATGCAGGAAGGATGTTTCTGATGGCGGGGAGTCCAGAACCAGGGGTCATAGTCTAAGGATAAGGGGTAAGCCATTTAGGACTGAAATGAGGAGGAATTTCTTCACCCAGAGAGTGGTGAACCTGTGGAATTCTCTACCACACAAGGCAGTAGAGGCCAATTCATTAAATATATTCAAGAAGGAGTTGGATATATTTCTTAAGGCTAAAGGGATCAAGGGATATGGGGAGAAGGCAGGGACAGGGTACTGAATTTGGATGATCAGCCATGATCTCATTGAATGGCGGAGCAGGCTCGAAGGGCCGAATGGCCTACTCCTGCTCCTATCTTCTATGTTTCTATGAGTGTCTAGTCATGATGCTCCGGTCATTATGAGTGTGGGGCAGGTTTGATGGACCACATGGTCTTTTCCTGCCCATCGCTTTTGTATGTTCTTATGTTCCGGTGGTGTTTACCCTTTGACAAAAATTTAATCAGAAAGAAAGAAAGACTTGCATTTATAGAGCACCTTTCACAACCACAGGACGTCCCAAAGTGCTTTACAGCCAATGAAGTACTTTTAAGGTGTAGCCACTGTTGTAATGTAGAAAACGCAGCAACCAGTTTGCGACCAGATACAGGAAACTTTGGTTTATCCGGAGGTTGTATGTCCGGAAACCTCGATCTACCGACAGAAATCAGGAGCCGTTTTGTTAGGTTTTTTTTCTTCTCGTGGCTTTGTTTTCAACAGTCGGGCTCTGGAAAGTCTCTCTGAAGCTGTTGCTAAGCTACAGAGACGCTTCCAAGGTACGGGCCGACTGTTTACAAGCTGTTGCTAAGCAACAGTGTTTGTTGTCAGATATGGAGATGAAAACCTCCGTATGCTTCAACATTAACTTTGTATGTCCGGCAGTTTTGATAGATCGGCAACAGCTCGGTCCCGTCGGTGCCGGATATAACAAAGTTTCCTGTAATCTGTTTTTGTTATGTTAATTGAAGGATAAATATTGGCCAGGACGCCGTGGAGAACTCCCCAGCTCTTCTTCAAAATAGTGCCATGGGATCTTTTACATCCACCTGAGAGAGCAGACGGTTTAACACAGTAATGCCAACCCCACTGTCTCGTAAATTATGAGACAAAATCATAAGATTTGGTACAGAAATCACGAGTTGCTATTTTTTTCCCGACCCGACCTCTCACTGACCTTTGCTCCCAGACAGGAAGCGCATTCCGCGACCTTTGCTCCCGGACAGGAAGCGCATTCGGCAGTCACTCACCGATTACTGACATAAGAAATAGGCGCCTTGCACTTCTGATCACAGAAAGCAAAAAAAAAATAAAGGATTTCTGAACACGCTGGGCGTGGACCGTATGATACCCAACAACTGAGATCAAAAGTCATTGAAGGAGTAAAAGGAGTCTAGGCTTTGTACCACATCTGGACTCCTTTTGCTTTGCAATTGCCTCAATGTGGTAGATTAGAAACATCTGTAATACAACCATCATACATTGTTTGTGCTCCTGTTATACGTTTCAGTGTATCTGCAAAGGAAAATCTATTCCTCATCTCCAATCCATGCCTCCTGTTCATGCAAACAGATGATGCTGTGCAACCGAGGAGAATAAAGAAAGAAAGACTTGCAATTCTATAGTGCCTTTCACGACCACCGAACGTCCCAAAGCGCTTTACAGCCAATGAAATGCTTTTTGAAGTGTAGTCACTGTTGTAATGTAGGAAACACGGCAGGCAATTTGCACACAGCAAGGTCCCACAAACAGCAATGTGATAATGACCAGATAATCTGTTTTTGTTGTTTTGGGTGAGGGATAAATATTGGCCCAGGACACCAGGGAGAGCTCCCCTGCTCTTCTTCAAGATAGCAGCCATGGGATCATTTACATCCTTCTTCTTCTTAGGCAGTCCCTCGGAACTGAGGATGACTTGCTTCCACATTAAAAATGAGCTCGCAGGTGACTGATGAGTCCAATGCGGGACCTACAGTCTCTGTCACAGGTGGGGCAGACGGTGGTTGAAGGGGCAGGTGGGTGGGGTGCTTGGGTTGACGTGCGCTCCTTGCGCTGCTTGGCTTCCGCTTGCTCCCGGCGAAGAGACTCGAGGTGTTCGGCGCCTTCCCGGATGCTTCTCCTCCACTTTGTGCGGTCTTGGGCCAGGGATTCCCAGGTGTCGGTGGAGAAGTTGCACTTTTTCAAGGAGGCTTTGAGGGTGTCCTTGAAGCGTTTCCTCTGCCCACCTGGGGCTCTCTTGCCGTGCCGGAGCTCTGAGTGGAGCGCTTGTTTTGGGAGTCTCGTATCGGGCATGCGGACAATGTGACCCGTCCATTGGAGCTGATGCGTGGTCAGCGTTTCGATGCTGGGGATGTTGGCCTGAGCAAGAACACTGATGTTGGTGCGCCTATCATGCCAATGGATTTGCAGGATCTTGTGGAGGCAGCGTTGGTGGTACCTCTCCAGTGCTTTGAGGCGCCTGCTGTACATGGCCCATGTCTCTGAGGCATACAGCAGGGCAGGTATCACTGCTGCCCTGTAGACCATGAGCTTAGTGCCGGGTTTGAGGTCCTGGTCTTCAAACACTCTCTTCCTCAGGTGACCGACGGCTGCACTGGCACACTGAAGGTGGTGTTGGACTTCGTCGTCGACATCTGCCCTTGTTGACAGTAGGCTCCCGAGGTATGGAAAGTGGTCCACATTGTCCAAGGCCTTATCGTGGGTTTTGATAATCGGGGGGCAGCACTGTGTGGCGGGGGCAGGTTGGTAGAGGACCTTTGTCTTACGGATGTTTAGTGTAAGGCCCATGCTCTCGTATGCTTCGCTGAAGGTGTTTATGATGGTTTGGAGTTCGGCCTCCGAGTGAGCGCAGACGCAAGCATCGTCTGCATACTGTAATTCGATGACAGAGGATGGGACGACCTTGGATCTGGACTGGAGGCGACGGTGGTTGAACAGTTTCCCGTTTGTTCTGTAAATTAGCTCCACTCCAGTGGGGAGCTTACTGAGGGTGAGATGGAGCATTGCAGCAAGGAAGATTGAGAAGAGCGTTGGTGCGATGACACAGCCTTGCTTGACCCCGGTTCGTACGTGAATTGGGTCTGTGGTGGAACCGTTGGTCAGGATCACGGCTTGCATGTCGTCGTGAAGCAGGCGGAGGATAGTGACAAACTTTTGAGGGCAGCCAAATTTGAGGAGGACGCTCCATAATCCCTCACAGTTGACAGTGTCGAAGGCCTTTGTGAGATCAAAGAAGGCCATGTACAGTGGTTGGTGCTGTTCCCTGCATTTCTCTTGTAATTGACGTGCGGTGAAGATCATGTCCATTGTGCCCCTTAGTGGGCGGAATCCGCATTGCGACTCTGGGAGGAGCTCTTCGGCCACTGGGAGAAGGCGATTGAGGAGGATTCTTGCGATGACTTTCCCTGTGGCAGATAGCAGGGAAACTCCTCTGTAATTACTGCAATCGGACTTGTCACCTTTCTTGAAGATGGTCACAATTACGGCGTCTCTGAGAGCCCCTGGCATGCTCTCCTCCTTCCAGATAAGAGAAATGAGTTCATGAATTCGCACCAGTAGTGCTTCTCCACCATGCTTTAGTGCCTCAGCGGGGATTCCATCTGCTCCTGAGGCCTTGTTGTTCTTCAGTTGTCGGATGGCCTTTTCAACCTCATGCCGGGCTGGGGTTGTGCTGAGATGGTGGCGGGTAGCATACTGTGGGATGGAGTTGAGGACACTTGTGTCGAAGACAGAGTCGTGGTTAAGGAGATCTTCAAAGTGCTCCTTCCAGCGGGCACTGACTGCTTCCCTGTCCTTGATGAGTACCTCTCCGTTCTTGGCTCGCAGTGGGGAAGGACCTTGGGTGCTTGGGCCGTAGATGGTCTTGACTGCGCTAAAGAATCCACGCACGTCGTGGTTGTCAGCTAGCTGCTGGATCTCCTGCGTTTTCTCCACCCACCATCTGTTCTTTAGGTCGCGAGTTTTTTGTCGGACCTCGGCCTTCAGGCTTCTGTAGAGCTGCTTTCTTGCTCTCGAATTCTGTTGCTGTTTCCAGATCAGAAATGCCTTGCACTTGCGGCTTATTAGCTCCTGGATCTCCTGGTCATTCTCGCCGAACCAGTCTTGGTGTTTCCTGGTTGAGTGACCGAGCGTCTCTTCGCAGGTGCTGATTATGGAGGCCTTGAGTACAGACCAGACGCTGTGGGCACTCTGTGTCTCTGCATCACTGGGAGTCGTCAGGTTGTTTGTGAGGCACAGGCTGAATAGGGCAGCCATGGGATCTTTTACATCCACCTGAGAGAGGGCAGACAGGGCCTCGGTTTAACGTCTCACCAGAAAGACGGCACCTCTGACAGTGCAGCACTCCCTCAGCACCGCACTGGGAGTGTCAGCCTAGGTTTATGTGCTCAAGCCTCTGGGGTGGGACTATGAACCCACGACCTTCTGACTCAGAGGCGAAAGTGCGTCCCACTGAGCCACAGCTGGCACAATATAACAAATATATTCTTTTATTTTTGTAGCAATGGATCTAAAAAAAGATAAACTGGGTTGAAGGTTATCAGATGAAGAGGCGAGAGACTTGAAGAGGAGCAACCAATAGTAGACGCAGGCAGCTACTGGCCAGCAGGGTCTCATGGGACTACAAAACCATTTAGAAAATACACAAAATAAACTATTAATAAGAAGTCAGCTGTTGTGAAAACAGTCCAGCAGCTGCTGGGGAGATAGGGTTGGGTACCTAAAGGGTGTGGGACGGGTGGAGATGAAAAACCTTCCTGCTTCCTCCGCAGTTACTTCAACCTATCAGAAACATATTAACATGGTCCTAGTACATGAGCTTGTGGCAATTACTGACAAGCAAACAGCATTAGAGTCTCACAGCACAGAAGGAGGCCGTTCAGCCCATCGTGCCTGTGCCGGCTCTTTGAAAGAGCTCTCCGATTAGTCCCACTCCCCCCCTGCTCTTTCCCCAACATCACTGCAAATAGAGTACTGCAAGGTGCCAGCCATGACTCAACGGGTAACACTCTGACCTCCGAGCCAGAAGGTTGCGGGAACCTTCCCATTTTCTCCTTTCCTCCCCCTTCCCCCTTCCCTCGCATCCATTCTTGCTTATAACCTGCTCCATCTCCAGCTTTTTCCAGCTCTGGCGAAGGGTCATCGACCTGAAACGTTGACTCTGTTTCTCTCTCCGCAGATGCTGCCCTGGCCCGCTGAGTGTTTTCAACATTTTCTGTTTTCACTTTAACTCGTTACACGCTGGAGTTTTTCAAAGGCTACATTTGTTGTGTATGTACCTTTAAGAGAATAACTGGTCTCAGACTGCAGTACCGGCAGTGACCACCCCTGTATAAAAGGCGCTAGTGAGCCTCTGTTGTTTCAGTTTCACTATTGACTTCCAGCAGTAAAGACTTGTTTTGTTCAACTCCTGCTGTCCATGTCTCAATCATTCACGGACGTAATACTGGCGACGAGCAGATATGAACCTACCTACAGTCTGCACCACCTCCTGGGATCCATTCCTACAGCGAAGTGAGCAGAGGTCGAGGCCAGAAAGAAAAAGAAAAAAAAGTAAGAAGCAGTAGAAACGGGAGTCGACCGTGGGCATCCGCCCCTGTGTTAGCGGAGTTGAAGATTGCTGGAGAAGCTGTCGGAAGCGGGGCCTGGTTCCTGTCGACGGTGCTTCAGCTAATCGGGCTGGTGGCAGGTAGTGTACTGATCCTTCCTGGGCTGCGGCGGTCGCGAACTCGAGCGGGTGGTTTGCAACGGGGCCGAGCAGTGTTGTCGGGAAGAAGAGAGAGAGAGGGTGGAGCACACAGGGCACGGCCGGTGCTACGAAGCCGGGCTGCGTATAGACCCAAGAAGAGGGAGGCAAGAGTCCCACAGGGTTGTTCCACGACGGGAAAATAATAAAAAAAGAAATATTAAACGCGCAAGAAACCGCGAGGAGCTGCAGGTTGCAACGGGAACCGCGGAAAGCAGCGCTAGCAACAGTGGGGAAGAAGGCAAAGCGCGGGAGGCGCCATCTTAATCAGCGGGGAAGAAGGCAAAGTGCGGGAGGCACCATTTTGTTAAATCGGGGAAGAAGGCAAAGCGCGGGAGGTGCCATTTTAGATTTGCAAGATGCCGAAGACTGGCTGTATCACTGCTTTTGATAATACAATAGAGGACTGGACCACGTATGTGGAAAGAGTCGAGGTATATTTCGAGGCAAACGAAATAGCTGAGGAGAAAAAGGCATCGATATTGCTAAATTTAATGGGCGCTAGAACATACGGCCTATTGCGGGACCTGATTACTCCAGCCAAACCGAAGGCGAAGAGTTTTAATGAAATTGCTGCTGTCCTACAGGAACACCTAAACCCTGCACCGCTGTTGATAGCAGAAAGATTTAAATTCCACAGGAGAACTCAGCATAAAGATGAGAGCAATGCTGAGTACCTTACGGAACTACGCAAGCTATCAAAGCACTGCCAGTTTGGAGAAGGACTGGCAGATACCCTACGGGACAAATTTGTCTGTAGACTCCTGAGTGAAGGAACACAGAAGAAGTTACTATCAGAGAAAGAGCTGACGCTAGATAAGGCTTTTAGCGTGGCAGTATCGTATGAAGCAACAGCCAGGGGAGCTACAGAAATTCAACAAAAGCCACAGGAATACGGCACCCACGAAATGACACGGGGATTTGCAAAATGTTATCGCTGCGGCAGAACTAACCATGACCAGAAGGACTGCTGGTCCAAAGACAAAATATGCAGGCAATGCGGGAAGATGGGACACATTGCACGAGTTTGTAGGTCTGGGAAGAAGACCAGCGACAACAAAAAGGCTACTAAGGAACCGTACAAGAAGGTACAAAAGATGACGGACAGTAGTTCCAAAGACCAGATGAGCGATAGTGAATCCAGGAACAGGAGACTAAGCTGTCTCAAACTTCACAATGTAATCGCAAAAGAGGATCACCGAACCATTTGGGTCACCCTCACGATAGCAGGGTCCCAAGTTAAAATGGAATTGGATACAGGATCAGCGCTAACCGTCATGAATTGACGAGACTACGAGCGGCTATTTTCACACATACCCTTGAGAGAGACATCCATCGTCTTGACGACGTATACGGGGCAAAAAGTATACCCCAGAGGAAAAATAAGGGTGCCTGTCGAATACAACGGCAAGAAAATACGGAAATTGTATCTCTACATACTGCCAAATGGTGGACCACCGTTATTGGGACGGGAATGGATCAGGAAGATAAACTTAGGTTGGCACTCCATTCATGCAATGACGGTGGATGGTAAAAAAGATGAAGACGTCACTCCTGGACGATTGTCAACAATCTTAGCTAACGCCAAAGAGGTATTTCAACAAGAACTGGGCACGCTTAAAGGCATAACCGCCTCGATAAAAATAGAAGAGAATGCAGTTCCCAAGTTTTTCAAAGCAAGACCGGTACCATATGCAATTCGCCTAGCCGTCGAGGCAGAGCTGGAGAATCTGGAGAAGGCAGGCGTGTTGTCTAAGGTCGACTGGAGCGAGTGGGCGACACCCATCGTTCCTGTCATGAAGAAAACGTTAAGTAATAAGTCCGGGGAGCCAAGGAAGATTCGCATCTGTGGGGATTTCAAGGTGACGGTGAACCCAGTCCTTCACACAGTACAATATCCTCTTCCAAGGATATCACAGAAACCACAGAAACCCCACAGTGCAGATAGAGGCCATTTCGGCCCATCGAGCCTGCACCGACACATATCCCACCCGATCCCCGTAACCCCTACACCAACACATATCCCACCCTATCCCCGCAACCCCACGTATTTAATCCCCCTAACACTAAGGGTCAATTTATCATAGCCAATCAACCTAACCCGCACATCTTTGGACTGTGAACCATCTTCGCCTCACTGTCTGGAGGGAAGCGTTTTACAAAAATTGACCTCGCACAAGCATATTTGCAGATGGAGGTTGAAGAGTCCTCTAGGAAGTATCTCACGATAAACACTCACAAAGGTCTTTACCAGTATCATCGATTGGTATTCGGAGTGGCATCGGCTCCGGCGATATGGCAAAGAGCGATGGAACAAGTCCTGCAAGGGATTCCGGGGATTCAGTGTTACTTGGACGACATCCTTGTGACAGGTGAAGATGACAGTGAGCACCTTAACAACCTAGAACAGGTGCTTACTAGACTACGGGAACATGGGCTGCGAGCCAACCGCCCCAAGTGCGAGTTTTTTAAGAAACAGATATCGTATTGTGGCCACGTGATTGATGAAGAGGGGTTACATAAGTCCCCTGACAAAATTGAAGCGGTTGTTAAGGCCCCAGCGCCTGAAAATGTGTCGCAACTGAGGTCATTCCTCGGCTTGGTGAATTACTACCATAAGTTTTTGCCGAATTTGTCGACAATTCTGCACCCACTGAACGCCCTGCTACGAACGGGAGTAGCATGGGAATGGAGCAATGATTGTAAGCGGGCTTTCCAGAAGAGTAAGGACTTAATCACTTCAAGGGAAGTATTGGCTCACTACAACCCAGCACTGCCGATCAGACTGGCGTGTGATGCGTCTCCCTACGGCATTGGGGCGGTACTGTCACATAAATTCCTTGATGGTTTAGAGAGGCCGAAGGCTTTTGCGTCACGCTCGTTAACTTCTGCCGAGCGTAACTACGCTCAGATTGACAGAGAGGCCCTCAGCCTAATGTGGGGGGTGAAGAAGTTCAATCACTACCTGCACGGTCAAAAATTTACTCTACTAACTGATCATCAACCTCTTGTCTCCATTTTCAACCCTCAGAAGGGCGTACCGATAATGACAGCACATCGGCTGCAGAGGTGGTCCCTTTTCCTAGGGGCACACCAATATGACATCGAGTACAAAGGAACTAAACAGCATGGAAATGCTAAATAACAACAGAAAATGCTGGAAAAACTCAGCAGGTCAGGCAACATCCGTGGAGATGCTGATGGATTGTCACGCCTACCGTTGCCGACGGTGGAAGAAGCAGGCCTTGCAGTGGATCCAATGGAGTTATTCCACTCGACCATAGTCGAATGTCTCCCTGTGACGAATGCAAACATAGAAAAGGAAACACGGAATGACCCGACACTATCACGGGTCTATGATTTGTAAGGATTTGGGGCTTCTTTAAACTGGTTTAAAGTAATTTTCCTGGTCTTGCAGCCTTTGCCTGCACTCAGGCCAATTTTAAAATAAAACCAATTTTAAAACAGCGGTTTCGAATCGCTACCCCACCTTCCAGTTCTGACTGCAGGGCTTATAATTATTGATATTAAAACAGACATGTAGTTTGGATGAGAGAAAAAAATCAAGTTTTATTAACTAAAAGAAACTATAATCAAAATATCAAACTATCCCACACGAACACAGTAATTACAGTAAAACTATATAACAGGGGTTGCAGACGGCGAAAACGAGGGATACAATGGCTACAATGTTATTTAAACAATCTTAGCAATTCCCTTAAATCACCATCCCCCGAACTCCTTAACTAGGTTGCTATGCTGAGGAGTCAGAACACTCGGCTCACCTGTGGTCCAGCGAAGTAAGAGAGAGCGATAGCTTCAGCATCTATCTTTATACCTGGTGCGGCCCCTGCCGTCCTGCCTTGCAAGGGTTGTGTGCAAAATTCCCCACCCAAAAGGGTCCAATACACAAGAGAAAGCTATGATTGGCTAACTCAGAGTGGTTGGACTGGATTAATGTGTCTTCCGGAACTTCCTGGGCTGAAACAAAAGGGAGATACAACTGCTCTATTGTCCAGCGCTGGGTGATTTAAACCCATTCAAATCTTGAACGATTCCCATTCAAGGTGCAAAAGTCTCTTCTGCAGTTTAGATGTATCCACTCGATATACAAACAAATGCTAATAGCATTCAATTGCTTTGTAAACAAAGCATTGTCCTTTGTCTTCGGCCATGTGGTGACAGCCATTTTTATCCCTGGAAATTTAAAAGCACATCGCCAGGGATTCTTTAATGAAAAAAAATGAATCTTCAGAACTGTAAATTATTGCGAATTCTTACAGTCCGCCCTTGGATACTTCCAGCTTGCTTGTAGTATACTCTTGAAGAAATGAGCAATAATTTCTGACCCCCCCCACAAACAACCATCCCTGTATTTACCTAATAGCTATCTGCCACTGATCCCCGTCCCGTCTATTCCCCTTAAATTCAAGAAAAAAACCATGGTACGGTAGGTATCTTACAGATACTTCAGTTTTCAATAAGGGGTCTCATACCTCTACACGCTTGTAAAATTATACAGTGTAAACCAAATTTACAATCACCTTTTTTTTACATCATAAGTTATTACAAAATGTTGCAATCTTAGTTACACAATGTACTCAAATTATCGCAAGCACGGAGAGGGTCCTACGCCTCTGCTCAACTTGGGGCTGCAACACAAAATACAAAAAATCATTAAACAACATGCTTAAATGAACCCCGATCATCACGTGCCGATGATGGGTCGTGAAATTCGAGTGGGTATTGCTCCTCCCACTCGGGCAGTAAAAGTACCTTCCACCCCCCCTTGATCAGCTTAAACTTTAAAACAGGCAGAATGGATTTACCGACCAGCCTGTTCCGCCAGCCCCGAACCGTTCCCTTGTCCCTTTGTGGAGGCGGGGTACCCCTCACGTTTAAAATTACCTTGGCACAGACCGAGACCGGGGAGTATGGGATCTCATGACTCCCAGTCCCTCCCCCTCCCGTCTTCCCTTGACTGGCTGCAGAAAATGATGGGTGCCTGTGTGGCGGTTCTCCCTGGCCCCACACTGATCTGGCCACCCACTCATCCTTCCCAGCCGCACTTATCCTCTTTGCCCGTGGGCCCCCGGGTGAGTACCTCCCTCCCCCGACCGCACCCACGTGACTCTTGGGTCTCCCCCTCCTCTATACAATCTTCCCGGGCCATCACCACCCACCCCCGGGGAACGCGTCCCTATCACAAGGCGCCCGCGCTTCCCCATCGTGACTCCTCAACAGCGAGGTCTCCCGCAAGTGAAGTTCGGTCAGGATAGTGCTGGGTTGGGGGCCGTGCCCCACCCAGCTGGGGCCATCTCCTCCCCGTAGGAGGAGTAGGCAAGTTCCTCTGGACTGTGTCCGTTTTTTCCCGAAGACCGCTGCGGGGTCTCCTGGGTTCGTCCAGTGGCGAGGTGATCCCCAACATTCCGTATCTTCATTCGATGTCCAGCTCGGGCTGGGCGAACATGGCTGCTTCATTTTCCAATCTCCTGCAAAAACTTAAAAGGACATGCAGCCAGGTCTCACTGACCTGTTGCCTTAGGTGGAGACGTGGTCGGGTCCCTCGACCTCGGACCAAAACACAAACATTCAGCACATATGTAAACTTAAACTCTTTAAACTTTAACTTGAAACTAGTTTAATCCAAAACTTAAAATACACCTTTGGTACACGCTATATTCACACACATAGCTTTAGTACAAATGCCGCCCGTCTCCGGACGGCCAGTCTAATCTCTATCACTGTTGCAGATTGCTGCTGGCTGCAGCGAAGCTGGACTGTCTCCTGTCTCTGGTCCCCCGCAGCTTATGGCTGTTGAGTGGGGGCCTCTGTTCTCTGGCTTCTCCCCGGCTCGGGAGTCCGCCCTACTCCACTGTAAAGTGGGTGACCATGCTTTCTTAGGCTGGGGCACCCGCTGAGACCTTCTGAGGGGTGTCTCTATGGGGGAAACTTTGGCTGGCGGACCCTGAGCTTGGGTCACAGCCCCAGCTGGCTGGGAACCTTCTCCCCCATGTCCAAATAGCCCGCACTGTATAACGTACCTGGCAGCCTGCCGGTGCAAATCTTTCTCTGGGTTTGTCTGCTCTTCCCTGGAAACAAGTCACAGTTCCTATTTTTGTAGGCTGTGAACTTGAACTTGCATGGACAGCAAACTCATGTTCCCTCACCCAGGTGGCTTTAACTGGGGAATTTTGGACCTGCCTTTCGTCTGGGGCCAAAACTATCCCCTGTGTGCCTCCCTTGTCTCGGATTTCTGCTACTGGATCTGCTCTACAGGGGTCCCAGAACTCTCCTTTCCTGTTCCCTGGCTTAAACAGCTTACTCTGAATATGAATGGCTCCTCCCCCCACACAAGCCACAGTGCTTGCCTGTGAACTCGAACATGCTGTGGGCTGAGGATTCCTATTCTCAGGCTCACTCCTCACGGGCGGACCGTACCTCCGTTGTTGGAGGGGGTACACTGGTCCTGGTCCCCGCCTGCCTAGTGGGATCTGCTGGTGTTCTCCTACCACCCCATTGTCCACCCCTCCTTGCTGCCAGAGCTCCTCAAAACCCGGAGCTGTGGGCTGCTGTCTTGGGATCTCTAATTCCCTAGCCAGCCTTTCCCTGGGTGTTGCCTGTGGGACGGTTTGATTTGGGCTGCCAGTAAAATCCGGCTGACCTGCCTTCGGGCTGATCATGCAAGTCATTCCCTTTGATGCCTTTAAAGCCATGTTAAGGCTTTCTATCTCTGCCCTACAGGGGCCATGATCTGCTTCACCAAACCTGACATTCTCTTCCCGCAGTCTCATCTCATTTTCCCTGGCCTCAGTGATTTGGTACTTTAGGAATTCTATCTCGTTTCTCGCATGGCTCTCTCTCTCGCTAGCTTCTTGGGTGTGGTGTGCATTCTCCTCTTGTAGCCTCATCTCTCTGTCCCTCGCCTCTGTGACTTCCTGCACAAGGCGCTCTATAAATGCCTGGCATTTCGTGACCTCTAGTGTGAGGCGTGCATTCTCTTCCCGCACCCTCATACCACTAGCTCTGGCCTCACACACCTCTCTGAGGCGTTCTACCTCCGCCTGGCATTTTTCAAGCTGGGACTCCCGATTCTTGGCCTCTTTAAACTCCTCCTGCTCTCCCATCTCACCCTTCCTAGCCCAGCCACCTATACCCCGATAGGTCAGCTTACACACTGCCACTACCTTCCGCAGGGCTGCCCACAGACTGAAAGCAAGAAAGACAATAACTGATGCTTTCTCTAGATCCAGACCACTTATCATATCAAAAACGGCCTGCAGTCCTGCCCGCAGTCGCCATTGTAAGGATTTAGGGGCTTCTTTAAACTGGTTTAAAGTAATTTTCCTGGTCTTGCAGCCTTTGCCTGCACTCAGACCAATTTTAAAATAAAACCAATTTTAAAACAGCGCTTTCGAATCGCTACCCCACCTTCCAGTTCTGACTGCAGGGCTTATAATTATTGATATTAAAACAGACACGTAGTTTGGATGAGAGAAAAAATCAAGTTTTATTAACTAAAAGAAACTATAATCAAAATATCAAACTATCCCACACGAACACAGTAATTACAGTAAAACTATATAACAGGGGTTGCAGACGGCGAAAACGAGGGATACAATGGCTACAATGTTATTTAAACAATCTTAGCAATTCCCTTAAATCACCATCCCCCGAACTCCTTAACTAGGTTGCTATGCTGAGGAGTCAGAACACTCGTCTCACCTGTGGTCCAACGAAGTAAGAGAGAGCGATAGCTTCAGCATCTATCTTTATACCTGGTGCGGCCCCTGCCGTCCTGCCTTGCAAGGGCTGTGTGCAAAATTCCCCACCCAAAAGGGTCCAATACACAAGAGAAAGCTGTGATTGGCTACCTCAGAGTGGTTGGACTGGACTAATGTGTCTTCCGGAGCTTCCTGGGCTGAAACAAAAGGGAGATACAACTGCTCTATTGTCCAGCGCTGGGTGATTTAAAACCCATTCAAATCTTGAACGATTCCCATTCAAGGTGCAAAAGTCTCTTCTGCAGTTTAGATGTATCCACTCGATATACAAACAAATGCTAATAGCATTCAATTGCTTTGTAAACAAAGCATTGTCCTTTGTCTTCGGCCATGTGGTGACAGCCATTTTTATCCCTGGAAATCAAAAAAAATAAATCTTCAGAACTGTAAGTTATTGCGAATTCTTACAGATTTAACGGTGAAGGGGTGGCCAGCACATGGTGAACCACTGCTGCCAGCATTCTTGCCGAGAAGAGAACAGCTGTCAGTGTGCAGAGGAACCTTGATGTGTGGATCCAGAGTAGTAATTCCACCTAAGTTGACGGATAGAGTGCTCAATGAGCTTCATGAGGGTCATCTGGGTGGGGTAAAAATGAAGAACTTAGCCAGAGCGTTTGTGTGGTGGCCGGGAATTGATAGAGAAATCAAAGAGGTGACCAAGAGCTGTGCAGGATGCCAGAAGGTCCAAAACGCCCCACCACAGGCCCTCATCTCTATGGCAAAGGGTGCACATTGATTTTGCTGGTCCCTTCATGGACTCGATGTTTTTAATTGCGGTGGATGCACATTCAAAGTGGCCAGAGGTAATAAAAATGTCCTCAACCACCACGGAAAAAACTATCACAGTTTTACGAACCATATTCGCCAGGAATGGGCTATCTGAACTGATTTGCTCTGACAACGGACCACAGTTTGTGTCTGAAGAGTTCCGGAGGTTCTTAAAGAACAATGGTGTTAAGCATTACACATCCACCCCATATCATCCAGCCACTAATGGATTGGCCGAGAGGTTTGTTCAAACATTCAAGAAGGCTATCAAGGCAATGTGTAATGAAGATATACCCCTACAACACAAGGTGGACAACTTCTTGTTTGCCTACCGGAATGCGACACATGCGGTTACCAACCAAACTCCAGCCATGATGTTCTTCAATCGAACACTACGATGCCGCTTGGATTTGGTTAAGCCAAACGTCCGACGAGATGTGGAGAACAGGCAGTTTCAGAATATGAATGAAAGGCCGACCAGGGGTTTTAAGATAGGTCAACCAGTTTTGGCCTGGGACTACCGCACTGAGAAATGGCAGCCAGGAACGATTTGTACACGGCAAGGACCTCTCATGTATACCGTGGACGTTGGAGAGAGCATTGTAAGATGCCATGCTGACCAGATTCTAGAGTCACTGGAAAACGTCAACTCCACACCACGATCTGATACACCTGGGAATGAAATCGACGTACCAATTGCAGCTACCGCAGAACCGGTAATATTGGAAGTAGATGAACCAAACAACGACATTGATCCCGACTCAACATTGCCAGAAGAACCTGATACCCGAAAGAGGCGTTATCCAGACAGAATCAGGAAGCCTCCTCAAAGACTGAACTTATAATTGCTTAAACTTAACCAATGTATCTAGCAACCGTAATTGTGATTGTAATTAGTTATCATTTAGTTGTTAAATGAATGTTATGTACTGTTTATCTAAAAGGGGAGGAATTGTTGTGTATGTACCTTTAAGAGAATAACTGGTCTCAGACTGCAGTACCGGCAGTGACCACCCCTGTATAAAAGGCACTAGTGAGCCTCTGTTGTTTCAGTTTCACTATTGACTTCCAGCAGTAAAGACTTGTTTTGTTCAACTCCTGCTGTCCATGTCTCAATCATTCACGGACGTAATAACATTGACACGGTGACCAGGCATAGTATTGTCTAGTGGACCCTTAATTGTTCAATTCAGTCACTGTTTATAGGTAGGGATGAAAATGACCTCATAAATTAACAGGTGTATGAGATTGCCTCGTGTGCTTGAGATAATCCATATTCAATTTATATGCAAAGTCACAATAAACCAAACATTCTTCCTTATTCATTTTTACATATACATGTTGCTCAGTGGGCAGCACTCTCGCCTCTGAGTCAGAAGGTTGTGGGTTCAAAGTCCCACTCCAGGGACTTGAGCATAAAATCTAGACTGACACTCCAGTGCAGTGCTGCACTGTCTGAGGTGCTGTCTTTCGGATGAAACGTTAAACCGAGGCCCCGTCTGCTCGCTCGGGTGGATGTAAAAGATCCCACGGCACTATTTCAAAGAAGAACAGGGGAGTTATCCTCGGTGTCCTGGCCAATATTTATCCCTCAATCAACATAACAAAAACAGATTATCTGCTCATTATCATGTTGCTGTTTGTGGGAGCTTGCTGTGTGGAAATTGGCTGCTGTGTTTCCTACATTACAACAGTGACTACACTTCAAAAGTACTTCATTGGCTGTAAAGCGTTTTGGGACGTCCTGAGGCCGTGAAAGGCGCTATATAAATGCAAGCTTTTCTTTCATAACAAGGTGCAGAATTGGCACAGTAAGTGGTAGACTGGCTGTGGGGCCTACATTTTCTACTTGAAAGTAGCCTTGAGATGAACCCCCTGTCCATGTGATGTGGACACTTTATTGACATGACCGCAAACTCGGTAATAAGGAGGGACATGGAATTTAACTGAGAATAAGGAATATGAAGGGACAGTTTGTCGTAGCTACTTGTTAACGTGTGGAACAGATTGTCCAGGGCAATCCTGGTGGTGGATAGTATCAGCAAATTCAAGAGGGAGCTTGATAATTGATTTTTCTTGCCAAAAAAAAAAGCTAAGAGATGTCAGAGCTAATGGCCCCAAAATTCCTAGGGGTCTACTCAGCCGACATGAGTGTGGGAGGTTTAAGAGTATATTCAAGACAGAGCTCGATAGATTTTTGGATATTAAGGGAATCAAGGGATATGGGGATAGTGCAGGAAAGTGGAGTTGAGGTAGAAGATCAGCCATGATCTTATTGAATGGCGGAGCAGGCTCGAGGGGCCAAATGGCCTACTCCTGCTCCTATTTCTTATGTCCTTATAGAAAGAATGGGAGATTGAGAGAAAGTGTTGAGACTGAGAGGGTTGAGATAGAGAGGCTTGACAGAGAGAAAGAGTTGAGAGAAAGAGAGAGGCGGTTGAGAGAGCGAAGGAGGTTCAGAGATGGAATTAGAGAGGGAGAAGGAGGGCTGAAAGGGAAGGGATTGTTGGGAAGAGAAAGAATGGGAGATTGAGGGAAGCGTTGAGATAGAGAAGGGGTGCAATTACAGCGTGATAAGTTTAGAGGCAGTTACCATTATAAATGTGGCCAGAAGAATTTGTCACAAAGGTTTAAAAATAAGAACAGAATTATAGGCCATATCTTCCGATCGGAGGCTTCCCGCGTGCAGAGGCCTCCGATCTGGAATAAATCTACGGACTTACCAGAGGGCTCCCGAGGTCAGGCCATTTCCGATCCTGGGCCTCTCCAACTCGAAATGCGCAGGGCCCACATATCCCAGAGGCGCAGGCGGTTCGCAAGCGTCCCTGGGATCACGTGGGCCATGGGGAGCCAATAGCAGAAGGGAATCTCCCTTCATACACTTGACAGATAGACCCATTAAATATATGAATGGAGATCACCCCAAAAACACTTTAAAACATTAAATAATTTTTTTTTAAATCACATTTTTAAAATGAGTTGAAATTACAATAAATTAAATATTTTAAACAAAAATTTAAGTTTTTGAAAAAAATAATTAAAGTTTTTTACGGGGCTAAAAATACACTTGCCTTTTTTTTTAAAAGTATTTTTAAATGATAAATGAGTGGGAAAAAAATTTTTAAAACTTTTTTTTCAACTCTTATGCTGGTAAAAGCAGGCCTTACACCTGCTTTTACCAGGCGTAAGATTTCTAAGGGTTTTCTGCGGGCGGAGATTCTGCGGAACTCTCCACCCGCAGAGGTCCTTCTCCCAGGCAGGCGTCCGATCTGAGAGATCGGAAATGCCGGTTTTCAGCGCATGCGCTTGGCATTCCAATGTCCCTACGGGTGTGTACACAGCTCGTACCCGCCCGTAGGGATTGGAATATCCGGCCCTGTGACTTTAAAATGGGGGCTGAATTATGTTAGTGCAATCTGGCTCAAATATCCCCGGCCTTTAATCCTGCTACACTACATTTGATCTGGACGTATCACATACAACACCCCGGGAGAGTGACCAGTATATATGCAGACACCCACAGGAGCAAAATATTGGTGTAAACTGCGACAACGTAAGATCTAAGTGATGAAGGCTCAGACGGAGACTTGCGAAGATTAAAAACACTGATAGGCCGCAAGGGTCTGGAGAAAGCAGACACATTTTTTTTAAAGCAGTTCCTTGAAGAGATATTTGTCTCCATTTTGGGGGAAGAGACGTGCCAGAATAGCCAGGAGCCATTTTAATTGCGATACTATTATCAGAGCAGTCTCCTGGTGCATGGGATGTCAGTGTTACAGTACTGTACATGGTAAAGGATCCTCAGAAATCAATACAGAAAAGACCATGTCTCTTTAAAAGATGAAAGAGCCACTCATTATAGTTTGAGTGCAAACTATCTTGCTGACACTCCCAGTGCAGTGCCGAGGGAGTGCTGCACTTGTCGGAGGTGCCGTCTTTCAGATGAGATGTTAAACCCAGGCCCCGTCTGCTCTCTCAGGTGGACGTAAAAAGATCCCATGGTGCTATTTCGAAGAAGAGCAGAGGAAGTTATCTCCGGTGTCCTGGAAAATATTTATCCCTCAATCAACATCACTAATAGACAGATTCTCTGGTCATTATCACATTGCTGTTTGTGGGAGCTTGCTGTGCGCAAATTGACAGCCGTGCTTCCTACATTACAACAGTGACCACACTCCACAAGTGCTTCATTGGCTGTAAAGCGCTTTGGGACGTCCTGAGGTGGTGAAAGGCGCTATATAAATGCAAGTCTTTCTTCTGTCTTTTTATGATCTCTCCCCCGAGGGACAGCTGCAGAGGTGTTTCTCTGAAGACTACAGACGAAAATAAACTGACTTACTTCTTACCCCGTGCTAATCAGGAACAGTATTCATTGCAGTCATTCCTGTCGATCCTCTTGATCACATTTTGCTTCAAGGCCGCGGACTGTAAACTTTTCAGAAATCCCAAAGGTTTACTGGTTTCAATTCACACGGCTAACGGCAGAAGCAATGAAACAAAATGGAGACCAAGGTCGTCATCTCTAGGTCGCATATTAATACTGTTTGCTTTGCGGTTAGGGTTAAAAAGAACGCTCAAATCGACTGCGTTTTGGAACTAATTCTTGATCAAAGCATTCGTAAGATCCAATGAATACTTCAACAACAACAACAACTTGTATTTATATAGCGCCTTTAACGTAGTAGAGCGTCCCAAGGCGCTTCACAGGAGTGATTATCAAACAAAATTTGACACCGAGCCACATAAGGAGATATTAGGACAGATGCTTGGTCACTGAGGTAGGTTTTAAGGAACGTCTTAGAGGAGGGAAGAGAGGTAGAGAGGTGGAGAGGTTTAGGGAGAGAATTCCGCTAAATATGCAACTATTTTTTAATTTCAACTTTATTAACCAAAAATGCCTTTCAAACGTTGCTGCTCGAGTTCTGAAAGTTGATCTATAAGCTTTTGGCCGTGAGATGTACTAATGCTCAGACAACTTAAAATAACAATGAGCTCCCCTGGTCCTCACAGACCACATGATTCACAGCTTTTATTTACTCTGTAAAAGTAACAGGTTCATTGTGAGGTTTTCAGTCTCACCCCACACCATTTCCTACACAAAATAAATACTGTGGCAACAAGAGCAGGTCAGAGGCTGGGTATTCTACGGCGAGTGTCTCACCTCCTGACTCCCCAATGCCTTTCCACCATCTTCAAGGCACAAGTAAGGAGTGTGATGGAATACTCTCCACTTGCCTGGATGAGTATAGCTCCAACAACACTCAAGAAGCTCGACATCATCCAGGACAAAGCAGCCCCCTTGATTGGCACCCCATCCACCACCTTAAACATTCACTCCCTCCACCAGCGGCGCACCGTGGCTGCAGTGTGTACCATCTACAAGATGCACTGCTGCAACTCGCCAAGGCTTCTTCGGCAGCACCTCCCAAACCCGCGACATCTATCACCTAGAAGGACAAGGGCAGCAGGCACATGGGAACATCACCAGCTCCAAGTTCCCCTCCAAGTCACACACCATCCTGACTTGGAAGTATATCGGCCGTTCCTTCATCGTCGCTGGGTCAAAATCCTGGAACTCCCTCCCTAACAGCACTGTGGGAGTACCTTCACCACACGGGCTGCAGCGGTTCAAGAAGGCGGCTCACCACCACCTTCTCAAGGGCAACTAGGGATGGGCAATAAATGTTGGCCTTGCCAGTGACGTCCAGATCCCATGAATGAATAAAAAAAAGTGTCAGTAAATGTGAGTGTGATTAATTCTGGCAACTTCTCCAGAACACAGTTCCTCTCCCCACCAATCCCTTCTCTCTTGAAGATGGTGGACGTATATTGAGATACATTCTGAGGACACCGATATCTTGGTAAGCTTTTGGTGATGTGCCCAGAATATTGAATGGAACAATTTTTCCGATAACTATTATTGCCTTTATATAGCGCCTTTAATTTAGTAAAACATGCCAAGGCGCTTCACAGGACCGTTATCAAACAAAATTTGACACCGAGCCACATAAGGAGATGTTAGGGCAGGTGACCAAAAGCTTGGTCAAAGAGGTAGGTTTTAAGGAACGTGTTAAAGGAGGAGAGAGAGATAGAGGCGGAGAGGTGTTAGGGAGGGAATTCCAGAGCTTAAGGCCTTGGCAGCTGAAGGCACGGCCACCAATGGTGGAGCGATTAAAAGCGGGGAGGCCAGAATTGGAGGTGCACAGGGATCTTGGAGGGTTGTTGTGAGGCTGGAGGAGGTTACAGAGATAGGGAGGGGGTGAAGTCATGGAGGGATTTGTAAACAAGGATGAGAATATCAAAATCGAGGCCTTGCCGGACCGGGAGCCAGTGTAGGTCAGCGAGAGCTGGGGTGATGGGTGAACGGGACTTGGTGCGAGTTAGGACACGGGGCAGCACAGTTTTGGATGAGCTCAAGGTTACTGAGGCTGCCACGTGAGAGGCCGGCCATGAGAGCATTGGAATAGTCGAGTCTCGAGGTAATAAAGGCATGGATGAGGGTTTCAGCAGCAGATGAGCTGAGGCAGGGGCAATAAGGAATAGCACAGTACAGCAGGGCTAATTTCAAGATTCAATCATTAATTCAATTTAAAGAAGAAAGACTTGCATTTATATAGCGCCTTTCACAACCACCAGACCTCCCAAAGCGCTTTACAGCCAATGAAGTGGAGTCACTGTTGTAATGCAGGAAACGTGGCAGCCAATTTGCACACAGCAAGGTCCCACAAACAGCAATGTTATAATGAGCAGATAATATGTTTTTGCTATGTTGGTTGAGGGATAAATATTGGCTAGGACACTGGGGAGAACTCCCCCTGCTCTTCTTCGAAATAGTGCCATGGGATCTTTTACATCCACCTGAGAGAGCAGATGGGGCCTCGGTTTAACGTCTCATCTGAAAGACGGCACCTCCGACAGTGCAGCACTCCCTCGGAGTGTCAGCCTAGATCAATCAGCTCCGATGGATGGGTCACAATGTCCACATGGCCGATACAAGACTCCCAAAACAAGTGCTCTACTTGGAGCTCCGGCACGGCAAGAGAGCTCCAGGTGGGCAGAGGAAACGCTTCAAGGACACCCTCAAAGCCTCCTTGAAAAAATGTAACATCCCCACCTGTTAAGTCTGTGAATTATTTAGTTAATTAAGACACAGACTAATGAGTAACAATAAAAACAGGTCTTTACTGGTTGGAGGTAGGGACTATACTGAATACAAGATTACTGCACAGTGCTTATATACCGGTGTGCTCACCCCCGGTATTACGTCTACAGCAGCCTGAGAAAGTAGTACATCTCTTAAGGTGGAACAGGTTACATACACAACACTCCTCCCTTCTTAGCTTTATAGTCATCCCCCCCATTTAACATAACGTAATAACATATATACATATATAACTTCATGTTTAACGTAACATATCACAGATTCAGTCTCTGCGGAAAACAGTTCACAGATTCAATCTCTGTGGTGTAGTCGGTTCACGTTACTCATTCAATAGTCCTTTCATGGATTTAACAGCTTGAACTTCCGAACTGATTTGGCTCCGTTCGGAGGGACCACATGTGTGATCTGGTAGAGGTGATAATGGTTCAGATGGGTCATCTTCTGTTTTTACTTTTCCTTTTCTGCTTCTTGGAGACTCTCTGGGCTCCACTGTCAGCTGCCAGCTGCATGCGCAGTTCCTCCTTCTCTTCCTCCTTTTTCCGTAGTAGAGCCACCTTCTCCCGATGTTCCGTAGACTTTCGGTGCTCCTCCATGATTTCTGTATGGTGGGAGTCGAAGTTACAAGTTGGGCAGGACAGGACATAGTAATATTTGGAGTCGTCCGACAGGTCAGCGAGAGGGTCTTCTATGTCCTCCCTACCCAGCTGGACGTCAGCCAGCTTTTGTTCCAAATCCAGACATCTTTCCTGAAGAGACTTCTTCACGTGTTCCGCTTCCTCTAACTTTTTCTGGGCTTTCAGCAAGTTGTTTACTAATGACCTCATTTGTGATTTTAATACTTCAACTTCCTTTGGAGATTGATTGATCGGACTATGCAATCCCTCTACCGGAGCAGCTGTTTCAGCGGTCTGTTGTTCTACATTGACGTGAGTCAGCGTACTTTTGGCATCCAATGGCTGCTCTGCTGCAGTCGTTTCAGTCTGTGTCGTCACATCAGCCATCCCAATGACTTTTGAGAGTTCCGAACCCTTTTCCTTTGAAGATCGCAGCTCGTGTTCAAGTTTTTCCCATTTCAGAGTCTTGTCCCTCAGCATATGAAGGAGTTGGCTGACCGTTAACTCTTCTGACACCAGATTATGGCACGCACCTTCAGAACCTGAATCAGCTTTGATTCGTTCGGCCTCCTCGCGCAGATGGTTGGTGTGCTCCTGCTCCATTTTCTCCATCAGTTGCTTCTGTTGACTTTCCAGATTCTCCCACTCTGTAACAAAGAACTTTTTTATTTCATTCATCTCTTGCTCAAAACGGCGAATCATTTGTTCTAATTGCTGTTGTAGTTTGAAATGGAGTTGAGTTCGAGCCCAGTGTCCCTCAAAAATGTGCATATCAGTAGACTTGACAGACTCAGAATTCTCTGTTAAACTATGTTGTTGTTGCTCAGTGGAATTCTGTGCTGAAACTTTGTCTTTTGCACATGGGTTGGTCTTACCATCATCAGTTCTAGAGTCTGGGCTGATTATCTGCACCGAGTTCTCACTCTTTATGGCTTTTAGCGAATGCCAGTCCATATTTATGTTTCTAAACCACTCCCGGCCCAGTAGTGGTGGACCTCCCTCCGGTAGCACATATAAGTCCATTATTTGACTTCCTTCGCCCTTGTTGGCCACTGCAACCTTTATTGTCCCGATGGGGTACACTCTCTGCCCCGTGTAGGTTGTCAATATAATCTCCGTATCCTGTAGGGGAATATGTTGGAATAACCTTCTGTAATCTTTCTTATTCATGACCGACAATGCCGATCCAGTGTCCAATTCCATTTTTACTTGGACTCCTTCTATCTGAAGAGTAACCCAAATTGTCTGGAGGTCTGCACCCTTACCAACGTTGAGTACCCTTAAGCTAGCCAGTTCAATACTGCTTGCGTCTGAATCGGACTCCTGTTCGGCCACCTTGTGTACCTTTGCGTATTTCCCTTGCGGTGACTTCTTGTTGCTGGTCTTCTTCGCTGACCTGCATACTCTAGCTATATGTCCAAGCCTACCACAAGTTCTACATTCTTGGTTTTTAAACCAACACTGGTTCTGATCATGCGTTGTCTTTCCACAACGATAACATTTGCCAGAACTCACACCCAATTTGTGTGCACTGAGCTCCGGTGACCGTAGCTGCATTACTGCCGTGCCTCTCGCTGCGGCTTCGTGTGCTGCTGCCATAGTGACCGCCTTCTCAAGCGTCAGCTCATTCTCCTCGAGCAGTCGCTTTTGTGTATCCTGTTTAAATAAACCACACAGAAATTTGTCTCGTAGTGCATCTGTCAGTCCCGTTCCAAACTGGCAATGTTTCGCTAATTTACGCAATTCCAGCAAATATTCAGCATTGCTTTCATGCTGTAGCTGCCTTCTGTCGTAAAATTTAAATCGTTCCGCTAGCATCAGCGGCGTGGGGTTTAGATGATCTTTCAGGACAGTAACAATCACATCGAACGTCTTATCCGCCGGTTCATCTGGTGATAACAGGTGTTTCAATTGCCCGTATGTCTTCGCACCCATTAAATTTAATAATGTTAGAGCTTTATCTTGGTCACGAATTTTATTGGCCTTACAATAATTTTTTACTCTTTCAACATATATGGCCCAATCTTCGAGGTCACTATCAAAGGTGCTAATATTCCCGTGTTTAGGCATTGTAGATTTGCAATTTCTCAGATTTTATTTTCTTTACTTGTTATCAAAGATGGCGGCTTCCCGCTCTTGCCGTCGTCCTCCGCCCACAAAATGGCGGTTTTCCCGCGCTTGGCGGTCTTCACCCGTCCCCCGACGCCGTCTCCCTTCAGCCCCCGAGTGCGGCCCTTATCTCCGCCGCGATCGCCCGAGTGCGGCCCTTATCGGTGGTTGCGATCGATGGCCCGGCTGCGCCCCTCACTTCAAAGCGGCCCGGCCCTTATCTGCCGATCGCTATCGCCCTGTACCTGTCTTCCCCAGCCCTGTCTTCTACTCCGGTTCACAAGCTGATGGAGGCTTCAGGGTCCTAATGCCTGTCGCTTCCAGTGGGGTGGTGTGGTTTGAAACCTCTCTTCAACCGCGGTGGAATAACTGCCGCAGGGTAAGAACCTGACTCATCGCCAGTGTTAAGTCTGTGAATTATTTAGTTAATTAAGACACAGACTAATGAGTAACAATAAAAACAGGTCTTTACTGGTTGGAGGTAGGGACTATACTGAATACAAGATTACTGCACAGTGCTTATATACCGGTGTGTTCACCCCCGGTATTACGTCTACAGCAGCCTGAGAAAGTAGTACATCTCTTAAGGTGGAACAGGCTTAAGCCCTCTTAAGGTGGAACAGGTTACATACACAACACCACCGACACCTGGGAATCCCTGGCCCAAGACCACACAAAGTGGAGGAGAAGCATCCGGGAAGGTGCCAAACACCTCAAGTCTCTTCGGTGGGAACAAGCGGAAGCCAAGCGCAGGTCAACCCAAGCACCCCACCCACCCGCCCCTTCAACCACCAGCTGCCCCACCTGTGACAGAGACTGTAGGCCCCACATTGGACTCATCCATCACCTAGCGAACCCATTTTTAATGTGGAAGCAAGGGACTGCCTAAGAGAGATGTGCTCAAAGTTCCTGGGGTGGGCTTTGAACCCACAACCTCTATGATTTAGAAGCAAGTGTGCTACCCCCTGAGCCACAGCTGACACGTGTTAACAGAAGATGAACAAGGGAATATTGATGTATATTTTTTTCACAGCGGAATTTTTTCTCAGCTAGCTTTTTGAACGGAAAATGCTGAGAGGCTGCAACCTAAACGCGAAGCTATGATTTTATAAATAACTTATATAGATGCAGTGTTTCTTTTCTTGTATTTCTTACCACTTGGAAGTTCCAGGCTGACTCAAAGCTACAGTTCCTTATATCGCCGTGAAAAAAGCAACTAAAACTTCTGGATTTCAACAACTGTAAAAATAACTTGCTGTCATGACACAACTGAACAAGTTAAGATCATTGAAAAAGAAAGAAAGACTTGCATTTCTATAGCGCCTTACACCTCAAAGCACTTTACAGCCAATGAAGTACTTTTTGAAATGCAGTCACTGTTGTAATGTGGGAAACGTGGCAGCTAATTTGCACACAGCAAGCTCCGACAAACCGCAATGTAATAATTGTTCGATCCATGGTTCAGTGGATAAAGAATTACATGGATGCTGTACATAAACAATCAACAGGTCTTTACTGGAGGAGGGTCATCTCTAGACTGGAGTACAGAGGCATGCGCACAGCTTATATACCGGTGTGGTTACTGCCGGTACTACAGTATACAGGAGCTGTAAAAAGTAGTTCTGACTTAAAGCACATACACTACAATTCCTCCCTTTTTAGATTAATAATACCCCCTTAATATTCAAATAACAATTACATTTTTACATGTACATTCAATAACAAAAAGTCCATTTATAGATTCAGTCTTTGGGGCGGCCTCCTGACCCTTTCGGGATAGCGCCTCTCCGGAGGTTCTTGTTCTTGGTGCAGAGGCGATTCTGACCCCTTTTCATCGGGTAGTTCATTGGGTTCCACTGCTACTGGTTCTGAGGTAGATGCTACCGGTATGTCAGGTTCATCCCCAGGTACTCGAGACATGGGGTTGACGCCTTCCTGTGACGCTAAGATCTGATCGACGTGGCGTCTCACAATGTTCTCCCCGACATCCACTGTGTACATTAATGGCCCCTGCCTTGTACATATCGTTCCGGGTTGCCACTTCTCTGTTCGATAGTCACGGGCCAAGGTTGGTTGCCCTACATTGAAGCTCCTTGTCAGCTTCTCGTTGATGTGCTGGAATTGTTTGTCCTCAACATTTCTTCGCACATTTGGTCTGAGCAAGTCCAGACGAGATCTCAGCCTTCGGTTAAAGAACATCATGGCTGGGGTCTGGTTGGTAACTGCATGTGTCGCGTTTCGGTAGGCTAATAAGAAATTGTCCATCTTATGCTGTAGTGGAATTTCCTCGTCGCACATGGCCTTTATCGCCTTCTAAAAGGTTTGTACGAACCTATCAGCCAATCCATTGGTGGCTGGATGATACGGGGCAGATGTGTAATGCCTTACCCCATTCCTTTTCATGAATTTTTGGAACTCGTCGGACACAAACTGTGGCCCATTATCAGAGCAGATCTGCTCTGGCAAACTGTTTCTGGCAAATATGGTCCGTAGGACTGCAATCGTTTTCTCTGTAGTGGTTGAAGACATCTTTATCACCTCAGGCCAATTTGAATGAGCATCCACTGCTATTAAGAACATTGAGTCCATGAATGGACCAGCGAAATCAATGTGCACCCGTTGCCATGAAGAGGAGGGCCACTCCCATGGGTGTAGAGGGGCATGTGGTGGTGCATTTTGGACCTTCTGGCATCCTAAGCAGCTCTTAGTTAGGTCTTCAATTTGTTGATCGATTCCCGGCCACCACACATAAGCCCGAGCAAGGCTTTTCATTTTCACTCCCCCCAGATGACCTTCATGTAGCTCCTTTAGCACTCTCTCCCTTAACTTGGGTGGAATCACCACTCTGGATACACACATCACTGTCCCCTGGCATACTGACAGCTGTTCTCTTCTGGATGAGAATGCTGGCAACAGTGAGTTGCCATGTGTTGGCCATCCCCTCACCATCAATTCATATACCCGTGACAGCGTCGGATCATTGCGGGTCTCCTTCTCTATATCCGCGTTTGTTACTGGCAATCGTTCAATTATCGACGAATAAAATATCTCGATAGGGTCCACTGCTGGTGCTTCCTCCACCGTGGGCAGTGGCAGGCGCGATAGCCCATCAGCGTTCCCATGCTGTTTCGTGCCTTTATATTCTATTTCATATTGATTCGCCCCTAGAAACAGGGACCATCTTTGTAACCGCTGTGCAGTCATTACTGGCACGCCCTTCTTAGGATTAAAGATGGAGACAAGTGGTTGGTGGTCAGTCAGCAAGGTGAACTTCTGCCCATGCAGATAATGGTTGAATTTTTTTACTCCCCATACTAGGCTGAGGGCCTCCCTGTCAATGTGGGCGTAGTTGCGCTCGGCTGAGATTAGTGACCGAGACGCAAAGGCCACTGGCCTCTCCAACCCGTCTGGGAATTTGTGCGACAGCACCGCTCCAATGCCGTAGGGTGATGCATCACATGCCAAACGAATTGGTAGTGCTGGGTTGAAATGGGCCAACACCTCTTTTGATGTGATCAATTCTTTACACTTCTGGAAAGCTCATTTACGTTCGTCATCCCACTCCCATGGTACCCCTGTTTGCAGTAGGGTGTTCAGCGGGTGTAGTACCGTAGACAAATTTGGTAAGAACTTGTGGTAATAGTTTACCAGCCCGAGGAACGACCTCAGTTGTGACACATTTTCCGGTGCTGGAGCCTTGACTACTGCCTCAATCTTGTCAGGGGACTTATGTAACCCCTCTTCATCGATGACGTGGCCGCAATACAAGATCTGTTTCTGGAAAAACTCGCACTTGTGGTGATTAGCTCATAGCCCATATTCCTTTAATCTGGCGAGCACCTTCTCCAAGTTAGCGAGGTGATCACCGTCATTTTTGCCCGTGACCAAGATGTCGTCCAAATAACACTGGGTCCCTGGAATCCCTTGCAGGACCTGATCCATCGCCCTTTGCCAGATAGCCGGAGCCGAGGCTACTCCAAACACCAGCCGGTTGTATTGATAGAGACCTTTATGGGTGTTGATCGTAAGGTAATATTTCGAAGCTTCTTCTACCTCCATTTGCAAGTACGCCTGGGCTAGATCAATTTTGGTGAAGCGTTTACCACCAGATAGCGAGGCAAAAATATCCTCAATTCGTGGAAGCGGATATTGCACCGTTTGAAGGACTGAGTTCACTGTCACCTTAAAATCCCCACAGATGCGGACCTTCTTTGGTTCCCCAGGCATATTACTCAACGACCTCTTCATTACAGGGATGATGGGTGTAGCCCACTCGCTCCAGTCCACTTTGGACAGTACTCCTGAACGTTCCAACCCTTCCAGCTCTGCTTCAACCGCTGGTCTGATCGCATAAGGCACTGGTCTGGCCTTAAGAAACTTTGGGCTTGCATTATCCTCTATTTTAATTGTTGCTGTTATTCCTTTTAGTGTTCCTAGTCCCTCCTGGAACACTTCGTTTGCGTCAGTTAGCATTTTTGACAGTCGTCCAGGTGTGACGTCGTCATCCTTTTTGGCCTCCACCTTCAGTGCCTGTATGGAATGCCAATCTAAATGTATCTTCCGGATCCACTCACATCGTAGCAGTGGTGGTCCTCCATTTGGCAATACATATATATACATTTTAGGTATTTCCTGACCTTTATATGTCATTTTCACCCTTATTTTTCCTTTGGGGTAGACTTTTTGCTCCGTATATGTCTTCAAGACAATCTCTGTAGCTTTCAAGGGTATGTGTGAAAATAGCCGCTTGTAGTCTCTTTGATTTATGACTGTTAGAGCTGACCCTGTGTCCAATTCCATTTCCACTTGGACTCCGTCTATCTTGAGTGTAACCCAGATAGTCTGGTGATCCTCTATTTCGGCTACATTATGTAGTTTCAGACAACCCAGCTCCTTGCTTCCGGAGTCTGTGTCACTTTTCTCTTCGTCTGAACCACTGTCCATCACCTGGTGTACCTTTTTGTACTTCTCCTGTGGAGATTTCTTACTGTTGGTTTTCTTCCCAGACCTGCAGACTCTTGCTATGTGTTCTGCTTTCCCACACTGTCTGCACATTTGGTCCTTGAACCAACAATCTTTCTGGTCGTGTGTTTTTCTGCCGCAGCGATAGCACTTCCCTGTTCCATAGGTCATTTCGTTGGTGCCGTATTCTTGCGGTCTCCGTTGTATCTCTGCAGCGCCCCTTGCGGCTGCTTCATGTGATACTGCCATATTGAAAGCTTTGTCCAGCGTAAGGTCCTTTTCTGATAGAAGCCATTTCTGGGTTCCGTCACTTTGTAGCCCACACACAAACTTGTCCCTTAACGTGTCTGCTAGTCCCGCTCCAAACTGGCAGTATTTCGATAGCTTGCACAGTTCCGTTAGGTACTCAGCATTGCTTTTGTCTTTGTGTTGGTTCCTTTTATGGAACTTAAATCGTTCTGCTATCAGCAGCGGTGTGGGGCTAAAGTGGTCCTGTAGGATTTCGACTATGCTTCCAAAATCCTTGTTTACCGGCTTCTCTGGGGTTATTAGATTTCGCAGTAACCCATAAGTTTTTGCACCCATGGAATTTAACAGAACCAGTGCTTTATTAGCATCTGGCACTTCATTCGCCCTGCAGTACACCTCAATACGTTCCACATATGTCGCCCAATCTTCGACTTCATTGTCGAACGTAGAGATACTGCCACTCTTCGGCATCCTTGGTTGTGCATTAACTATCCCCAATGACGCCTCCCGCGCTTCCCCTTCTTCTCCGCTGGCACAAAATGGTGTCTCCCGCGCTTTCCTTCCTTCCCGTGCTCGCCCGTCTTCTCCGCTGTGGCTTTGCAAAATGGCGTCTCCCGCGCTCTTCCTTCTCCGCGGCTCAATGGCGCCTCCCGCGCTCTCCCTGCTTCTCTGCGGCTCAATGGCGCCTCCCGCACTCTCCCTGCTTCTCCGCGGCTCAATGGCGTCTCCCCTTGCTTCGCCCCGCGGACCCTGATCAGCCCGTGATCCCTGGCTGTGCTCTGCGCGTTCTTCTCTGGATATTTGTCGACGCCGCTCAGTCTAGAACCCGGCTGTTTCTTACCCTCTCTCTCTCCGGTTTGCAGTATTTTTCCTCGACGCCGCTTGGTGATCAATCCCCGGCTGCGCCCTGCTCTCTTCACTCTCTTTCTTACCCCATCGACGCTGCCCGGCTCTCTCTCTCTGCCGTCGGTCGGCTCCAGCCGCCGCTGCTCGGGAAGGGTCTGCTCTGGACCTGTCGTCGGTCTCTTACTGCTCGTTGTGGCTGGGGAACCAAGCCCGGCTCTTCACAGCCTCCCCAGTGAAGTTGGATCTCTGCCTGACTGCTGGGCGGTTGCTCGCGGTCGACGCCCGTGTTCCTGGACTCGACTATTTAAAAAAAAATTTTTTTTTCTTTGTTTAATGTTGCAGGTAGATTCGCATCAACACTCGTCGCCACTGTTTGATCCGTGGTTCAGTGGATAAAGAATTACACGGATGCTGTACATAAACAAACAACAGGTCTTTACTGGAGGAGGGTCATCTCTAGACTGGAGTACAGAGGCATGCGCACAGCTTATATACCGGTGTGGTTACTGCCGGTACTACAGTATACAGGAGCTGTAAAAAGTAGTTCTGACTTAAAGCACATGCACTACAATAATGACCCAGATAATCTGTTTTAGTGATGTTGATTGAGGGATAAATATTGGCGCAGGACACCGGGGAGCACTCTCCTGCTCTTCTTCGAAATAGCGCCATGGGATCTTATACCTCCACCTGAGCGAGCAGACAGGGCCTCAGTTTAATGTCTTATCTGAAAGACGGCACCTTTGACAGTGCAGCACTCTCTGAGCACTGCACTGGGAGTGTCAGCCTAGATTTTTATGCTCAAGTCTCTTGGAGTGGGCATTTGAACCCACGACCTATCTGACTCAGGCGAGGGTGCTACCCACTGAGCCACAGCTGACATTTAGAAAAAGAGCCAAGGGGGAGATGAGGAGAATTTTTTTCTACGCAGCGAGTTGTTACAATCTAGAATGCGCTGCCTGAAAGGACGGTGGAGGGAGATTTAATAGTAACTTTCAAAAGGGAATTGGATAAATGCTTGAAAAGGAAAAATTTGAAGGGGGATGGGGAAAGAGCAAGGGGATTGGGACTAATTGGAATAGCTCTTTCAAAGAGCCGGCACAGGCACGATGGGCCGAATGGCCTCCTTCTGCGCTGTATAATTCTAACAAATCTCGCAAGCCTGTGTTTGTTTTAAAGTAATCATGAAATTCCCTACAAATTCTGTTTGTAGCTATTTCTTAAATTCCTTGTGACCAGTGATGGATTGAAAGGAACCTCTGTAAGACTAAACAACAACAACAACTTGTATTTATATAGCGCCTTTAACGTAGTAAAACGTCCCAAGGCGTTTCATAGGAGTGTTACCAAACAAAATTTGACACCGAGCCACATAAGGAGATATTAGCGTAGATGATCAAAAGCTTGGGCAAAAAGGTAGGTTTTAAGGAGCGCCATAAGGGAGGTAATACAAGACAGAACTGCTTCATATATTTCGGAGCAACCTTGGCTGACTTTTCCTCTCTTTGGCCAAGGGACACCGAAGCTAATTATCGTGTCCCACCGTGGTCAACCCAGTGATGATGAAGGAACGGCCGATATATTTCCAAGTTCAGGGGGGTGGGTGTGACTTGGAGGGGAACTTGGAGGTGGCGGTGTTCCCATGCACCTGCTGCCCTTGTCCTTCTAGGTGGTAGAGGTCGCGGGTTTGGGAGGGGCTGCTGAAGAAAATCTTGTCGCTGGTACACACACTGATGAAGAGTGCATGGCCAAAATGTAATAATCTGTCTCTCCTCTCATTGCAGATGCTGACTGACGTGCCCACTTCCGGTTTTAGCGGAGGTGGATTGTGGGCAGGTGACTGACTGCTCTCCAAAGGTGGGCCCCTCATTTAAATGTTATAACGAGGTTGCCTACCTCAAGTTTAACAAGTTTTACATTTAACGGCTGCGGGCTGGGTTTCCCAGGGCTCGGGAAACCCGGCAGCAGAAGGGAGGTGAGGAGGGCCGGATCCAGCAGGTAAGGGCTTTTTCAGAACTGCTTGTGGGCCAGGAGGAGCTGGAGTGCTTCCCCACCCCACCCTGGCCCACCAAGTGAACTTGCTTCCCACCCCGCAATCTGCTGACACCCTGGAGACCGGATCCCCGCACCCCCGCCCCCTGTGATTGGAACCGCCCCCTCAATCTACTCACGGCCCGTGATGTCCTCTCCGCACCCACCTCCCGATGACCTCCCCAACCCATAATCCCTCCCTCCCGCCTCTTCGCTCCCTGGCTGCGGCCTAGTGCTGTAGGCCTTCCCGCCCAACAGCCTGCCGTTCTCTCAAGCTGGCTGGCTGCAATCCGGGAAACAGAGTTAAAAAATGTAATTGAGGTCCCGCTGTTAAATTCGGCAGGACCTCCGGGAAACTCACATTTAGGAACATAGGAACAGGAAGAGGCCATTCAGCCCCTCGAGCCTGTTCTGCCATTCAATGAGATCATGGCTGATCTGCAACCTAACTCCATATACACGCCTTTGGCCCATATATCTTAATACCTTTGGTTAACAAAAAGCTATCAATCTCCAATTTAATATTATCAATTGCCGTTTCTTAAGAACATAAGAAATAAGAGCAGGAGTCGGCCATTTGGCCCCTCGAGCCTGCTCCGCCATTCAATAAGATCATGGCTGATCTTCTACCTCATCTCCACTTTCCTGCACTATCCCCATATCCCTTGATTCCCTTAATATTCAAAAATCTATCGATCTCTGTCTTGAATCTCCACAGCCCTCTGGGGTAGAAAATTCCAAAGATTCACCACCCTCTGAGTGAAGAAATCTCTCTTCATCTCAGTCGTAAATGGTCGACGCCTAAATCTGAGATTGTGACCCCTGGTTCTAGACTCCCCAGCCAGGGGAAACATCCTCCCTGCATCTACCCTGTCAAGCCCTGTAAGAATTTTGTATGTTTCAATGAGATCACCTCTCATTCTTCTAAACTCGAGAGAATATAGGCCTAGTTTACTCAATCTCTCCTCATAGGACAATCCCCCCATCCCAGGAACCAACCTGGTGAGTCTTTACTCATAAACTCAAATCCTCTTGTAATAAAGGCCAACATACCATTTGCTTTCCTAATCGCTTGTTGTACCTGCATGTTAACTTTCAGTGATTAATGTACAAGGACACCCAGGTCCCACTGATCATCAACTTTTCCCAATCTCTCACCATTTAAAAAATACTCTGCTTTTCTATTTTCCTACCAAAGTGGATAACTTCACATTTCTCCACATTATATTCCATTTGCCATGTTCTTGCCCACTCACTTAGCCTGTCTATATCCCCTTGAAGCCTCCTTGCATCCTCCTCACAACTTACATTCCCACCCAGCTTTATATCATCAGCAAACTTGCATATATTACATTTGGTCCCTTCATCCCAATCATTGATGTAGATTGTGAATAGCTGAGGCCCAAGCACTGATCCTTGCGGTACCCCACTAGTTACAGCCTGCCGACCCAAAAATTACCCATTTATTCTTATTCTCTGTTTTCTGTCCGTTAACCAATCCTCAATCCATGCTAGTATATTACCCCCAATCCCATGAGCCCTAATTTTGCTTAATAACCTCTTGTGTGGCACCTTATCGAATGCCTTCTGAAAATCCAAATGCACCACATCCACTGGTTCCCCTTTATCTATTCTGCTCATTACAACTTCAAAAAACTCTAACAGATTTGTTAAACACGATTTCCCTTTCATAAATCCGTGTTGACTCTGCCCAATCCTATTATTATTTTCTAAGTGCCCTGTTACCACATCCTTAATAATAGATTCCAGCATTTTCCCTGCTACTGATGCCAGGCTAACTGACCTGTAGTTCCACGTTTTCTCTCTCCCTCCTTTCTTAAATAGTGGGGTTACATTTGCTACCTTCCAATCCGCGGGAACCGTTCTAGAATCTATGGAATTTTGGAAGATGACAACCAATGCATCCAGTATCTCTATAACCACCTCTTTCAAAACCGTAGGATGTAGGCCATCAGGTCCAGGGGATTTATTGTCTTTCAGTCCCATTAATTTCTCCAGTACTTTTTTTTTACTAATACTAATTTCTTTCAGTTCCTCATTCTCGCTAGAGCCTTGGTTCACCACTATCTTCGGGAAGTTTTTTGCATCTTCTTCCGTGAAGACAGACACAAAGTATTTGTTTAATTTCTCTGCCACTTGCCATAGAGGGAGTGCAGCGAAGGTTCACCAGACTGATTCCTGGGATGGCAGGACTGTCGTATGAGGAGAGATTGGGTCGACTAGGCCTGTATTCATTAGAGTTTAGAAGAATGAGAGGGAATCTCATTGAAATGTATAAAATTCTGACAGGGCTAGACAGACTGGATGCAGGGAGGATGTTTCCCCTGGCTGGGGGGCCTAGAACGAGGGGTCACAGTCTCAGGATACGGGGTAGGACATTTAGGACTGAGATGAGGAGAAGTTTCTTCACTCAGAGGGTGGTGAACCTGTGGAATTCTCTACCACAGAAGGCTGTGGAGGCCAAGTCACTGAATATATTTAAGAAGGAGATAGATAGATTTCTAGACACAAAAGGCATCAAGGGGTATGGGGAGAGAGCGGGAATATGGTATTGAGATAGAGGATCAACCATGATCATATTGAATGGCGGAGCAGGCTCGAAGGGCTGAATGGCCGACTCCTGCTCCTATTTTTCTATGTTTCTATTTCCTTATTTCCCATTATAATTTCTCCTGTCTCAGCCTGTAAGGGACCCACATTTACTTTTCCTTTTCACATACCTATAAAAGTTTTTACAGTCTGTTTTTATGTGTCTCACTAGTTTACTCTCATATTCTATTTTCCCTTTCTTTATCAATCTCTTGGTCCTCCTTTGCTGAATTCTTAAATCCTCCCAATCCTCAGGCTTACTACTCTTTTTGGCAACATTATACACCTCTTCCTTTGATCTAATACTATCTTTAACTTCTCTTGTTAGCCATGGTTGGACCACTTTTCCTGTGGGATTTTTGTGCCTTAAAGGGATGTCTTAAATTATGTATTCTTTAAATGCTAGTCATTGCTTCTCTACCGTCATACCTTTTAATGTAGTTTCCCAATCTACCTTAGCCAACTCGCCCCTCATACCTATGTATTTTGCTTTGTTCAGATTTAGGACCCTAGTTTTGGATTTAACTAAATCACTTTCAAACACAATATAAAATTCTATCATATTATGGTCACGCTTCCCTAAAGGCCCCTTTACTACCACGTTATTAATTAACCCTTTCTCATTGCACAATACTAGATCTAAAATAGCCTGTTCCCTAGTTGGTTCCTCAACATACTGATCTAGAAAACTATCTTTCATACATTCCATGAATTCGTCCTCTGCACTATTACTGCAAATTTGGTTTGCCCAGTCTATATGTAGATTAAAGTCCCCCATGATTACTGTATTACCCTTATTACATGCGCCTCTAATTTCCTGTTTTATACTTTTTTGGGGGCCTATAAACAACTCCCACCAATGTTTTCTGCCCCTTGCTGTTCCTTAGCTCCACCTAAACTGATTCTACTTCTTGTTTTTTGGAGCCAAGATCCTTTCTCTCTACTGTCTTTATCCCAACCTTTATTATCAGGGCTACCCCGCCTCCTTTTCCATTTTGCCTATCTCTTCTAATAGTTATGTATCCTGGAATATTTAGTTCCCAATCTTGGCCACTTTGCAACCACGTCTCCGTTTTGGCTATTAGATCAAACCTGTTAATTTCTATCTGCGCTATTAATTCATCTATTTTGTTGTGAATGCTTCGCGCAGTCAGATATCGTGCCTTTAGCTTTGTTATTTCTATTTTTCCCTGATGTCACCTTAGTCACTGATGCCTTATTACCTTTGTAACTCTCTCTGTCCTTTTCTGACCCACTCTGCTTATTTTCACCCAAAACTCTGCTCTGCTCTAGAGCCTTGACATTTCTCTCGCTGCTTTTAAATTTACTCATTCCTGAATCCTCCCACTCCCCTCCTTCGTTAGTTTAAAACCCTGTCTACTGCCCTGGTTATTCGGTTCGTCAGGACACTGGACCCAGCCCAGTTTAAGTGGAGCCTGTCCCAATGGAACAGCTCCCTCTTTCCCCAGTACTGGTGCCAGTGTCCCATGAACTGAAACCCCTTCCTCCCACACTACTCTTTGAGCCATGCATTTAAACCTCTAATCTGTTTGTCCCTACATTAGTTTGCGCGTGGCTCAGGTAACAATCCAGAGATGATTACTCCTCTCTAATTTTTAGACCCTGCCCCCCAGTCCTAGAATCCCCAACCAGCAGAAATAGTTTCTCTACCCTGTTCCCCTTAATATCTTGAAAACAAATCTTCCAGTTTTCCCGGCCACTACACCTCACGCCCCCCGCCACCTGCTCCCTCCCCTTAAATATCGGGGCCAATGTTTTGTTTCTGCTCAATGCTGCTTCTGACTTCGCACAATACATTGGGCATTTGTACACAGTAAGGGCATTTTGTGTTGTTTGCATTTTTTGCCAGTGTACAGAAGAGGTTGAAACTGCTGAGAAATCTGTGTGAAATGGAAGCAGCCATAACCTGACGTCACTGAGTTGCGGGGACATTAGTTCAGTGACCTGGGTTTCATTCCAATCCGAACAGATAGCATGAAAGGCTTGGCTCCACAGGTTGTCCAAAGTGAAACAGCCTGGAGATAATCTTAACCAAATTTTAAAAGTGTGCGCAGGCGCCCAGCAGGAAATGACCTAGGACGCAGGTCAAATTGACAATCTCGCTGAGCTATGGAGAATGGAACTGCCACTCCAGTCTAGTGAGGGGCTACTCAACTATACATAATCACAGGGAAAAGACAGAGGCAGCGGATCTGAGCGAGAGTGGAGGCGGAGCAAATAAACAGAGGAAGACACGAGAGCGGAGGCAGCGGACCTGAGCGAGAGCGGAGGCGGAGCAAATAAACAGAGGAAGGCCCGAGAGCGGAGGCAGCGGACCTGAGCGAGAGCGGAGGCAGCGGACCTGAGCGAGAGCGGAGGCGGAGCAAATAAACAGAGGACGGCCCGAGCGCGGAGGCAGCGGACCTGAGCGAGAGCGGAGGCGGAGCAAATAAACAGAGGACGGCCCGAGAGCGGAGGCAGCGGACCTGAGCGAGAGCGGAGGCGGAGCAAATAAACAGAGGGAGGCCCGAGAGCGGAGGCAGTGGACCTGGGCGAGAGCGGAGGCGGAGCAAATAAACGGAGGAAGGCCCGAGAGCGGAGGCAGCGGACCTGAGCGAGAGTGGAGGCAGCGGACCTGAGCAAGAGCGGAGGCGGAGCAAATAAACGGAGGAAGGCCCGAGAGCGGAGGCAGCGGACCTGAGCGAGAGCGGAGGCAGCGGACCTGAGCGAGAGCGGAGGCAGCGGACCTGACAACAAAAACAAGGATTGACGTCACAGGAAAGCAGGGAAGTGATTGGTTGGTCAGTATTTCTCTCTTGTCGTGGGCAATTGGCATTGGCTTAAATTAAGAGCCGGGATCAAAAGCTAAGGCCTAGAAATTTGGTGGGCTGCGCCACCAGTTAGCGCCTAAAGAGGGCACTCAGTGGCTTTAGCGGCACTGGCCACGCCTCCCGTGAAATTTAGCGGGGCGCTAATGGCGGCGTTAGCCTGTAGCGCTGCGCCGCCACCGATTATGTCATCGGTGGGCGCAGCACCCTGCTACCACCCCGAATGCGATATTGGGTCGTGCCCCCCCCCGTAGCGCCGGTCGCAAATCGCGACCGGTTCAGGGGGCCTGCCTGTGGTGGTAGTGGCGCAAATTAAAGGGGAGGTGCGGGGCGGCCATTTTTTTCAGTGGCCGCCTGCCAGCACCTCCTCGCGCCGCCCTCCCCGGCCTCCTGATTCCCCCCCCGGGCAGTGCCAGCTGTGTCCCGAGTGCCCGGCACTTCTCCTCGGTGCCGGGCTCTTTTGCCGGCACTCGCGATCGGTGATCGCGCTGCTGCAGGCCCCTCCCCTTTAAGAAGGGGAGGAAGGCCTGCAGTACTGCAGCGCGCCGTGCCGCAGCATGTGGCGCTGCGGCACGTTGCGCTGTGATATTCAGTTTCAGCGCCCCAAGAGAGACACGGGGCGCCTCGAGTAGCGCCCCGCGTCCCTCAAACTGAATAACGGGCTGGCGCTCCCGGCTCCTTCCGGGGTGGGACTTCCAGCGCCCAAGCGAGCTTGGCGCCCCAAACGCAGCGCCACCGAATTTTTAGCCCTAAACGTTCAAAACTTATTAGAGATGGCAGGGCAGGAGATGTGTTGCTGCTGCAACATGTGGGAGCTGGTGGACACCATTGAGGTCTGCGGCGACCACATTTGCAGTAAGTGTTGGTTGCTCGAGGAACTTCAGCTCCATGTGGATGAGCTGGAGTCCGAGCTTCAAACACTGAGACACATCAGGGAGGGGGAGAGTTACCTGGACGCTGTGCTCCAGGAGGCAGCCACACCCCCTTAGATTGAGTCATTCAAATTTGGTCCGTGGTCAGGGACAGGTGGGTGTGACTACGAGCGAGGCAGGTATGGGGACCCAGGAGGTAGTGGTGGAGGAGCCTCAGGTTATGGGGAGCGGGCAGGAAAGTGGAGTTGAGGCCAAGATCAGATCCGCCATGATCTTATTGAATGGCGGAGCAGGCTCGAGGGGCCGAATGACCTACTCCTGCTCCTATGTCTTATGTATAACCTGACAGAAGGAAGGGCTTGATTGCCGGAATGTCCTTTCACAAGTTCACAAGATAACTACAGATGAGCACAGCCACCTTAGCTCATCCAGCCAGATATGTAGATCATCAATCAATGATGCTAAGATTTGCATCTCCACTATCTTCACTAGACAACCATTCCAAGTGCTGGTCACTCTTTGTGCGAAGAAATGCTCCTGACGTCAGTCCTACTCTCTTGTCTTGCCTTGAAACAGTGCTCTGATTTACGCTGCTTGCACCTTTTAATCATCAGAGGATTTGAGTATAAGAGTAAAGACGTCTTACTGCAATTATACAGGGCCCTGGTGAGACCACACCTGGAGTATTGTGTACAGTTTTGGTCTCCTTACCTAAGGAAGGATCTACCTGCCATAGAGGGAGTGCAACAATAGGTTCACCAGGCTGTTTCCTGGGATGGGGGGATTGTCCTATGAGGAGAGATTGAGTAGACTAGGCCTATATTTTCTAGAGTTTAGAAGAATGAGAGGTGATCTCATTGAAACATACAAAATTCTTACAGGGCTTGACAGGGTAGATGCAGGGAGGATGTTTCCCCTGGCTGGGGAGTCTAGAACCAGGGGTCACAGTCTCAGAATAAGGGGTTGGCCATTTAGGACTGAGATGAGGAGAAATTTCTTCACTCAGAGGGCGGTGAATCTTTGGAATTCTCTACCCCAGAGGGCTGTGGAGGCTCAGTTGTTGAGTATATTCAAGACAGAGATCGATAGAATCTTGGATATTAAGGGAATCAAGGGATATGGGGATCGGGTCGGAAAGTGGAGTTGAGGTCAAAGATCAGCCATGATCTTACTGAATGGCCGAATTTAAAAAAAATGTTTTTATTCGTTCCTGGGATGTGGGCGTTGCTGGCAAGGCCAGCATTTATTGCCCACCCCTAATAGCCCTTGAGAAGGTGGTGGTGAGCCGCCTTCTTGAACCTCTGCACTCCGTGTGGTGCTGCCGAAGAAGCCTTGGCGAGTTGCGGCATTGCATCTTGTAGATGGTACACACTGCAGCCACGGTGCGCCGGTGGTGGAGGGAGTGAATGTTTAAGGTGGTGGATGGGGTGCCGATCAAGCGGGCTGCTTTTCCTGCATGGTGTCGAGCTTCTTGAGTGTTGTGGGAGCTGCACTCATCCAGGCAAGTATTCCATCACACTCCTTACTTGTGCCTTGTAGATGGTGGAAAGGCTTTGGGGAGTCAGGAGGTGAGACACTCGCCGCAGAATACCCAGCCTCTGACCTGCTCTTGTTGCCACAGTATTTATGTGGCTGGTCCAGTTAAGTTTCTGGTCAATGGTGACCCCCAGGAAGTTGATGGTGGGGGATTTGGCGATGGTAATGCCGTTGAATGTCAAGGGGCAGTGGTTAGACTCTCGCTTGTTGGAGATAGTCATTGCCTGGCACTTCTGTGGCGCGAATGTTACCTGCCACTTATCAGCCCAAGCTTGAACATCGTCCAGGTCTTGTTGCATGCGGTCACAGACTGCTTCATTATCTGAGGAGAATGGCCTACTCCTGCTCCGAATTCTTATGTTCTTATCGTATATGTATCTCTAGAAGGTCCCCTCAGTCACTGGCTTTGAAGGCTAAGGATCCCCAGGTTTCCCCAGTCCTTTCTGATACTGCAATCCTCTAAAGCCAGGGATCAAGCTGATTGCTCTTATCTGTACAATCGCCAAGGCCTGACTGTTTCCCTTGTGTCCCGGGGATTAAAACCAGAGCTGACCCCCGGTTGAGTGCTCCTCGAGGTGACTGACACTGACCAGGAAATTGCAGACCCACAGGCCCCGATTCTCTGTTCATTCATTTAAATGGACAGAAACCCACGGAGTTTGGGTCCATTATGTCCTGACCGGCACTCCCGGCAATCACTGCTCCTTGCTGGGAACTGGGGAGCGAACCACAACATTCCACATGTGACCCAACCAGAGCACTGTACAGTTTGAGCATGGGGCCATCCTTTGACTTCTCAGCCCCAATTTTGCGATCCCAGTAAAAAAAAATGGACTTGCGTTGGCCCGTAGCTGCCTGTAGCTCAGAAGACGGGTTGTGCCGAATGTTGCAATCTAAGCCTTGGCTTCTCATTTTGACCAGGGCACTGGCTTTCCCAGAGAGCACGGCCTGCAGCCCATCGGGCTCAGAAGTGCCAAATATCCAGCAAAAGGAGCAGCACTTAAAGGGCTGCAGCGCACCAGAAAAGAGGAAGTTGCGCTGATGGCATAAAGGTTGCCCTCACCGTCCAGCATGGCGCAGGGGGCAGCGCTGTGACTTTTGATGCTGAAGCGGTGGAGGTCCTGCTGCAGCAGTTGCACAGAAGGAGGGTGGTCCTACTCGGAGTTGAAGTCCACCCTCTGGTAAAAAGCACAGGTGTCAGTTTGCACGGAGGAACGGTTGCCAACTGAGTCACTGCAGTCGCCCAGCTTCCTTGCACCCGGACACAAATGAGGAAGAGATGTGCTCATAGCAGGAGCAAGGCAAGCGTTCCTCCTTGTACACCCGGTTCTCGTGTGCTCTATCGAGCCTGACGCAAAACTGAGCTGGGAACTATCTCGCCCTCTGGGAGGCCAACGTTGTACACATTGTTTGATTTTTGCATGCTACTCTTTTCTTAAAGCTGGAGGTGACAGCCAAGGCACAACAAATAGGTCCCGAGGTGTCCAGGTCACTCTGCTGTTAATGACTTTGTCAGTGGAATCTGCAGATACTGATCCAGGGATTAGCCCTGAGCTCCTATAGACGTAGAGAAGATATTTCCACTTGTGGGGGAGACCAAAACTAGGGGTCATAAATAAAGATAGCCACTAATAAACCCACTAGGGAATTCAAGAGAAACTTCTGTACCCAGGGAGTGGTGAGAATGATGAGCTCGCTACCACAGGGAGTAGTTGAGCCGATTGGCATAGATACATTTAAGGGGAAGCTAGATAAGCACATGAGGAAGAAAGGGATAGAAGGATATGCTGAAAGGGCGAGATGAAGAGGGGTGGGAGGAGGCTCGTGTGGAGCAGAAACACTGGCATAGAACAATAGCAAAATACTGCAGATGCTGGAAATCCAAAATAACAACAGAAAATGCTGGAAAAACTCAGCAGGCCAGGCAACCGCCGTGGAGAGAAAATAGAGTCAACGTTTCGGGTGAACCCTTTGTCAAGACTCTCCACGGATGTTGCCTGGCCTGCTGAGTTTTTCCAGCATTTTCTGTTGTTATTCCGGCATAGACCAGTTGGGCCGAATGGCCCGTTTCTGTGCTGTAAATTCGATGCGATTCTAAGTTTAGTGGAGGCGCCGTCCTTGATTCCGATGTTGTGTCTTGGTCATTGGGCAGCAGTTGGCACTAGTATGCAGCATACCTGGTGAAGTGGGGCTAAGTGACGACAGGATTCCTCTGACCTTCACAAACTCCTCTTCCTCTATCCAGTTATGAAGCGTGTCGAGAACTCCAAACGGAATACCCAACAACAACAACAATAACTTGCATTTATATAGCGCCTTTAACATAGTAAAACGTCCCACAGGAGTGATTATCAAACAACATTTGACACCGAGCCACATGAGGAGATATCAGGGCAGATGACTGAAAGCTTGGTCAAACAGGTAGGTTTCAAGGAGTGTCTTAACGAACGAGAGAGAGGCAGAGAGATTTAGGGGGGAAATTCCAGAGCTTAGGGCCTCGGTAGCTGAAGGCACGGCCACCAATGGTGGAGCGATTGAAATCTGAGATGCGCAAGAGGCCAGAATTGGAGGAGCGCAGAGACCATCCTCGACATTTTTGGGAAGATGCCATATCAAAGCCAGCAGCAACCAAGAAAAATGAAGAAAAGTATTGATGAGCAATTAAAAGTTTCAAATGCGGAAAACCAGCCAATGCATAGAGCAAAATGGAGTCGGACGGCCTAACAGTAAAATAAAATAATTCTAAACATGTCTTCTTATTTTGAGAGGCTTGCTTCCGCAGGTGAGCGCGCCCAGCCTCCTCTGCTTTATGGGCAAGGTTCACACTGTGGGCGGAGCCTTGCTCAAGGATGTGGCCAATCCGGTGCGGGACCCTTAATGAGCACCTGCGAATATTTTAAGGGGGCCGTGCCCGCCGGTGTCACAGCCTCATTGGTCGACCCCAAATTGCCCTTCGCACAACTGGGTGCCCCGCGTGAGTGAAATTGGGTTGTCCAATCTTGCGAGTGCTGCCCACTGCCCATGAGGCCCTTGTGGCACCACGAGGCCTCAGAACACTTCTCCTAATACTCTACTGATTCGTCGGTATAGTTCCACATTCCATCAACTTTGCTTATTCCTGCTGCATAGTGATTTGAAAGAAAGAAAGACACGTGTGCATATAGGTGGACCTCCAGGGCTGCATGGTGTGCCCGAAAGTGTCCCACCAGGTTAAAAGGCATGTGGGGTAAAAATTGGGTTGCTTTGTGCCTCCCTAAGAGGGCGCTGATGGGGCGCAAAGCAACTGGCGCCCGGGCGCGGCGCCACCCACAAAACTCAGCGGAAGGTTATCGTCGTGCGCTGCGCCCCACTCGCTATCTTCGGGAGCGCCCCCTGACTTACCGCCGGATGCTGTGTCCGACGGGGTCAGGGGGCTACCTGCGGCCGGGGAGGCGCTATTTCAAGGCGAGGTGCGGGGTGACCATCTTTGTTGCTGACCGCCTGCCAGCACCTGCCTCCGCTCCCGTCCCCGGCCTCCTGACCCGCTCCCCCTGCTCCGCTCCGTGAGCCCGGCACTTCTCTTGAGTGCTGGGCTCTTTTGCCAGCACTCCCGATCCCCGGGGGCCCAGCCGGGCCCCGGGTCGCGCCGCGCAAGGCCCCTCCCCTTTAAGAAGAGGAGCAAGGCCTGCAGCACCGCAGCATGCGACGTGCCGCAGCTACTCAATTTTTAGCCCATGGACTCTTCTAATTCGGTCCAGGTTTAGTTCAGAACCTGTTTATTGGGATAGGGAGGTGGTGAGAGTCTCTGTATTGCCATTTCTGTTCCAAATTTACTGGCAGCCGAGTCTGGGACCACAATAAGATTCATGTTTCTGTGAAGTGAAGGAGAACACCCTGAAGGGAATTTCCACTGTCCCAGTCACATTTCCACACAAAGATTTATGAGAATGATGGGTGAACCACGGTCAAAGATTCAGAAAACCAAACACAAAAGGCCAAAGTGCAGCAATAATTCTGGGAAAACATTGGGAAATAATAAATCCGTAATTTGCCTGACTTCTCCTTCCAGCCTCCGCCAAGATAATCATTTGCAATAAATGTAAAATTAGGTGAAAATAAAGGTGGTGAATAAGACTCAGATAAGACCTGCGACTGGGCAGAGCTGTGGTGGAAGGAGTTTAATCGAGAGCAAGGGAAGGAGCCGCAAATGCAACAGGAAAAAATGAATCAGTAGGTCGCGGGTTCAAGTCCCACTCCAGGGGCTGGAGCACATAATCCAGGCTGACACTCCAGTGCAGTGCTGAGGGAGAGCTGCACTGTCGGAGGTGCCGTCTTTCAGATGAGACGTTAAACCGAGGCCCCGTCTGCTCTCTCAGGAGGGCCAAAAAGATCCCATGGCATTTGAAGAAGAGCTGGGGAATTCTCTCTGGTGTTCTGGCCAATATTTATCCCTCAATCAACATCAATAATACAGATTATCTGGTCATTATCACATTGCTGTTTGTGGGAGCTTGCTGTGCGCCGCGTTTCCTACATTACAACAGTGACTGCACTTCAAAAGTACTTCATTGGCTGTAAAGCGCTTTGGGACGTCCTGGTTTGGCAGACAGAACCTCGAGTTAACGTCTCATCTGAAAATTGGCACCTCCGACAGTGCAGTACTCCCTCGGTATTGCACTGGAGTGTCAGCCATAGGTGCAAACTGACCGGCCTGGCATCCCTCTCTTTGCTCTTCCTTAAACGGTCAGGAAGGGGATTCCCACTGGGAAACCCACTGTTGGCATTAATTGTGATGGGGGAAAAGAGCTTTGCAAACTGGTAGCAGAGCGAGAAAACCCCCTAAAACACTGAAGAGAAATATTGCAGAACAACTGAATGAATCTTGTAAACATCTTTGGTATACAGCTCAGTGTTGAATAGCCATGCGCATGAACAACAATAGCTTGCATTTATGTAGTGCCTTTAGCGTAGTGAAATGTCCCAAGGTGCTTCACAGGAGCGATTATCCAACAAAATTTGACCCCGAGCCACATAAGGAGCAATTAGGACAGGTGACCAAAAGCTTGGTCAAAGAGGTGGGTTTTAAGCAACAACTTAAGGAGGGAGAGAGGCGGAGAGGTTTAAGGAGGGAATACCAGAGCTAAGGGCCTAGGCGCGGCCGCCAATGGTGGAGCAGTGGAAATCGGGGGGATGCGCATGACGAGGAAGAGGTCCAATACTGACTCTAACGCTGACCCCATCCAGAGTCCTGGGGACAGGTAACTCTGGGCAGGTGCTCATACTGCCTCGATACAACTGGGGTACCCATCCCAGCGGGGGAGGGGGAGGGGGAGGGGAGAGGAGGAATGTTGTAGCGCACTGGAGCTAACCGACCCGGCTGAAGGGCCAGAGGGTTCAAGTGTCACTTTTCTGCTCCCAAAGCGGCTTTCACACTATTGAAACCGATGTGAAATTCTAGCCCTGAGTTCCTAATCTTCAAAAACCGCACCAGACTCCCTCCACCAGTCTGTGTACTGTCACTTCCTCTTCAGTGAATAGACCTGTAAAGTCATGCACCACATTTGAGTTGCGTCAATTTGCCAACATTTCAGAGAAAAAACATTAGTCAGAGCTGATCTTTTGCATAATTTCTGTAATCTTGCCCATTTTCCAGGAATGTTTTGTAAGCTATAGCATGGCATATTTTATTTGGTATGCCCTGAAAGTCTCTAGGAACCTTGTAGTTTATTTGAAACGAGCGTGCTGTGTTGTTTGGGGTGCACACAGAAAATGTGCGTTAAAGGAGATGGCAACTTCACCCTGAAGTGGAGGAAGGAACTCATTCCAAGGGGGTGTTTGCACTGCCCTGACCAGGACTTGAGGCAGACTAACGTTGCTGCGTCATGGAGTGTAAAGAAAAGAAAAGAAAAGACTTGCATTTATATAGCGCCTTTCTCCCACTCCAGGGACTTGAGCACATAAAGCCGAGGCTGACACTTCCAGTGCAGTGCTGAGGGAGTGCTGCACTGTCGGAGGTGTCGTCTTTCGGATGAGACGTTAAACCGAGGTCCCCCGTCTGCTCTCTCAGGTGGACGTAAAAGATCCCACGGCCACTATTTCGAGAACAGGGGGAGTTCTCCCCGGTGTCCTGGGGCCAATATTTATCCCTCAACCAACATAACAAAAACAGATTATCTGGTCATTATCACATTGCTGTTTGTGGGAGCTTGCTGTGTGCAATTGGCTGCCGCGATTCCCACATTACAACAGTGCTTTGAGATGTCCAGTGGTCGTGAAAGGTGCTATAGAAATGCAAGTCTTTCTTTCTTTCAGGAGCTCCCAAAGTGCTTTACAGCCAATTGTAGGATTCGCAAAATTGAACTTTATATTATAAAGGGTCGAATGGCAGAAGAGTCCATGATTTTAAAAACTGTTTTAAAAGAAGCCTAGGAAAAAGGGGCATTCAAAATGGCTGCCAGACCCCGTGACCAAGCTATTGGGACACTTTAAAATGGTTCCTGCAGTCCTCAGACAGCTTTGTGGATTCAGCCCACAGTAAGTTCTGGAAGCCGTTTCTGAGAGAATGAAACCAGACACCCACATATACATATAGATTGGATGCAGATCCAGTCAAGATCGGCCTGTAGATAAAGGCCATCTAAATGTTTACCCAGACAAAAGGGAACAGTTTCATATTCATGAGAAGAGCATCAAGGGCCCGTTAAGGACATCACCAGGACATTAAAAACAATGAAGGTAATTCCAGAGCAGAGATGGCCCGTTACCGGCCATCCAAGAACAGTTTAAAATATAATAACTACCCCGTTGTGCTCCCAGCCCACCAAAATTAAAACAAAAGACTAACCTGATTTGGCGCGAGATAAGGGCTTCTGATGAGAAGTATATCTGGGAACCCAGGGGTAGAAAGAAGTCATCGAGGGAAGCATCGTGGAAAATGGGAGGAAGCCATAAACGGAGCGACCATCATCGGAGAGGAAGACGGTTTGAGCCGGCGTCCCGCCCCGGGGTAAAACATTGGGAGATCATCGACCAACCCCGGGCCATTGACGAAACGAGAGGCCATCGACCCGCTCCGGCTCGGGAGAAGAGATAAGATAAAACTGAAGAAATGATGGGGGCCAGCCCAAGGCTCCTCTGACCGGGGTCGAGCTAACGATCCCTGACCCCGCCGACATCCAGACCAGCCGGTGTCCAGCCATCCCTGACCCCCACCTCAGGAGAGAGGTGTGGCGCAGTTCGCTGGGGCTCCAACAACCACGTGGAGACGGGACACCTGAAAGGATCAAACGCAGACCTGTTTCAAAACCTTGCACTTCCTAGTTGGATTGGTGAGCATGTTTCTGGCCCTTCATAATCAGATCCAGATAGGTTTAAGGGGGTGGACATTTAAGGGTATAATTAACATGAGTTGTTGTCCCTCGATGTTCCGTGTGTTTTCCCCATTTCATGATGATCTTTGTAGAGTATAATATGCCTGTATTTGCCGTAGTTAGTACTGTGCCGTTATGATTTGTTTGTGTTTTCCCCTCCCATGTACCCTCTTATTTGCTTGCATCTTGATTTGTTCTACATTATGCAATAAAATTCCATTTCATTCCATCAAACTTGGTCTATAAGAGTTTTCTCTACATTGTAGTTCCTGCCCCCAAGTCCAGAGTACAGAATCTAAGGGGCGAGTGGGTCGAATCACTCACGGTTTTCCTGTGCAAGAGAGAGAGGCCTCTAGAGAGAGAAACCTCTGCGATCTAAAACCCCTTACACAATGAAGCACTTTTTGAAGTATAGTCTCCTCCAACAGTGCGGCGCTCCCTCAGTACTGCACTGTAGTGTCAGCCTGGCTTACGGGCTCAAGTCTCTGGAGTGGGACTGGAACCCACAACCTTCTGACCCAGATAATAATTAAAAAGGCGAAAGGAATGCTGGTCTTTATGTCACGAGGGCTGGAATGCAAAGGGGTGGAAGTTAATGGCTCGATTTTGCCAGGCCCGAGGAGGCGAGGTTGGAGGTGTGTGAGGTGTTAAAATCGCAAAAAATGGCAGGCGTCTCCGATCGCGCATCCAGCCCGCCTCCGAGCAATTTTCCCAGAATCGGGGTTTCAGACCCCGGTTCCATCCCGCCTCCAAGAGGCGGGATAGGCCTTTAAGGCCCTTAACAACCAGTTAATTGCCTCTATAATCCCATTTTGATTGGCCTTTCTGATTTTAACACATTTCCCCCATCCTGTACGTCTCCTCTGGAACACGCCAGTTAATCCTGGCGGCCTCACAAGTGGATGGCTTACTAACAGCTGCAGCTCCACCATTAAAAAGGAGTTTTCAGCAATCATCATTTGCAGGTGGCAGATCTTTGTTGTCCCCGGTCTGGGGGAACTTTTAGCAGGCCTACGCATTGTTATGGAAGTTTGGAGCCTGACACCCATCTCCAGTGTGACCTCCTGGGAAACCCCTCTCCCCACTTTGACTGAGGTATATACCAGAAGCATGGGAACCATTTATTTCCTTTCCTCCTGGACATCAGATTCGGACGAAGACCAGCAGAACCATGAACAACAACAGCAGCAACAACAGTAGCGCCAAGCTGCTGCTCACCCACCTGAAGCTGCACAGGCCAGAAGGAGTCAACGCGCGACCACATTGCTGGCCGGGATGCAAGGGACGCACTCATGTTGGCCAGATTTGCTTAGCCTGCATAATCAAACACTTTTGCCTCACACCTTCTTACCAGAGCATTGACAATGGACAAGAACCTACGGATTCCTATCACTCTGACTACCATACTGACAATTGCAAGTCGCCCTAAGCCCTCAATGTGGAAGTCCCATTAACGAGATGACACAGGCCACAACTTCAACAGTTTGCCATCAAATCTGTTTATCATAACATTACAAGGATGGCTTGTCAAAAAACAATACAACAGAACATCCAAGTGACTGCCCTTGTGACTACTTGTGCTTTATCTTCCTCTTATGCGTGCTCCTATGTGGTGCTTCCCCTGTGGCTTCAGCAGATGTGGAGGCCCCTTGCTCACTTTCTTGCTGCTCCTGTCTCGACACCTTTGGCAGGCATCCTCTGGGGTTGCCAGCCTGTGAGGGCACGGCAGCAGTCTACTGCTCCTGCGGCTGTGCAGGGACTGAGACGCCCATCTCAGTTGGGTGAGGACTCTGGTGGGGCTCGGACCGAGGGCTTTGCAGTGGCATGGTCGTGTGAGCGCTTGGAGAGGAGCCCCCACTTCCTTGTTGTCTGCCACCAACTTCCCTCTCATGGGTCAGCCCCACTTCAGAGCTAGCAAGTGGCTTGAAAGCATCTTGCTGCAATTCAGCGGTGCCATGAGGACCTGTTTCTGTACTGGAAGTCCTACTCCAGAGGACTTCCATGAAGGTCTGGATTCTCTGCTCAATAGCTGACCATCGCTCCTCAAGAGATGTCAGTCTATTCTGAACAATGACCATATTTTCAACACTCTGGCCGTAGCCATCCTCTCCTCTACCGTGGCCATCCTATCCACGGAGGTTGCCATCTTTCCCGTCATGGTGCGTTCATGCGCCAATGCCTCCACAAAGGCTCTGCTCATGTTCGCGATGGACTCCTCCATTCGCTCCACAGTTGCAGCGACCCTGGAGACAAAACCTGCCAGAGACTCCGACACCTGTTCCTGGAGTTCCAGCACCGCTCTCCTTCTGGATGGACCTGGAGGCACAGGGTCGACATGCAGCTGAGCCGAGCTGGGAGAGTCCTGTGCCCTCCGACGAGGACTCTCCACTGCTGTCACTGTCTCCACCATCTGCTGATGCTTACTTGTGATCTGTGATACACCAGGTGACAACTCTACTCTATCTCGCGAAGGTCCCACCGAGGTGTGAGTGTCTGCGCTGGTGCTGGGTGCGCTGAATTCTGCTGACGCTGCGCCCTCAGAGGTTGCAGCTTCCTCTGAGGAGTCTTAAGCTCGGGCTGTTCCTCCTGGACAGTGGGGACGGGGGCTCTCGATGGTCCTGTGGGGGAGTAAAGGAAAGAGTTAGAGATGTGAGGTAAAGGTTGCATGCACATTGAATTGTGCAGATGATCATAAGTCAATCTGTTAGAGCATCAGAATCATTACCAGTCACTCATGGAGAGAGATGCTAAACTATTCTATCACCAGCTTGCTGGGATGCGCCTGTCTGTCCGGCCCCCACTTGTGAATCATCCTCCACTTCATTGATCTCTAGGGCCGCCTCCTCCGAAGTGGTGAGCTGGGCTACTGAGGGTGGCCCTTCTCCTGCCCTCGCTCTTTCCCTCTTATTGTGGGCTCTCTTTTCCTGCAATGAGGGACACAAGTGGAGTTTGAGTGAGAATGAAGAGAATCCATAGCTTAGATGCTTAGAAAGAGACAAAGGGCCCTCCCTGTGTGTTGCAAGTTGTCATTGCATCACAGTGATAGGGAGTGTGAGGGCTACATGGTCGAATAGTAAAGTGAATGTGACCACATAGAGAGAGGAAATGGGTAAGGGTGCAGGGATGTAAGGGTCAAGTGGGATGTGGAGGAAGCGGTTGGTGAAGCAGAGTGCTGGTGATGAGAGGCGATGGGGATCAGATTGAGGGTGATGGGAAAGTCATACTCACTATTCCAGTGTGGAGGTCATGAAACCTCTTCCTGCACTGCAGCCAGGTTCTGCTGCACATAGAAATTGCGTTTACCTCTTGGGCCACTTGCAGCCACACAGCTTTAGTCTGCTGGGGAGGCTTTTTCCTCCGTGAGGAAGGGAAGAGCACCTCCTTATTTGATCTTGCTCCCTCCACTAGAGCTTGGAGGGAGGCCTCATCGAATCTTGGAGCACACTTTGGTCTACTGCTGGACATAATTGGTGAAGGGAGAACAATGGGCATAAAATTTAAAGGCTGCTTGCAGGCCTTAAACCCAGCAGCATTGATGACATCATCGGAGGCGACTTTCTGTATGAAAGGGCTCAATGGGCCAGGGGTTCCCACACGCTGGAAATCAAGTGCCCAATTAGGGCAAAATTGCACTTTTGCCCCACTTCACGTCGGAGTCGGGGTCCTGACACGACGACCACCTGACATGCCCCCAGCCCGCCCCCAATGGCAAAATCAAGCCCTATGTTACAGCTGTACAGAGCTATGGTTAGACCCCATTTGGAATACTACATTCAGTTCTGGGCAGCGAACCTCAGGAAAGATAATATTGGCCTTAGAAGGGGGTGTAGCACAGATTCACCAGAATGATACTGGGACTAAAAAGGTTAAATTATGAGGCGAGGTTGCATGGACGAGGCTTGAATTCACTTGAGTACAGAACATTGATGGGTGATTTATTTGAGGTGGATAAAGAAAAGAAAAAAATGTATAAAATTTCTACAGCGCCTTTCACAACCACCGGACATCCCAAAGCGCTTTACAGCCAATGAAGTGCTTTTTGAAATGTGGTCACTGTTGTAATGTAGGAAACGCGGCAGCCAATTTGCACACAGCAAGCTCCCACAAACAGCAATGTCATAATGACCAGATAATCTGTTTTTTAGTGATGTTGATTGAGGGAATAATATTGGCCCCAGGACACCGAGGGTAACTCCCCTGCTCTTCTTCGAAATAGTGCCTTGGGATCTTTTATGTCCACCCGAGAGAGCAGACGGGGCCTTGGTTTAACGTCTCATCCAAAACACAGCACCTCTGACAGTGCAGCACTCAATTCAATTCAATTCAATTCAAATTGCTTTATTGGCATGACAAGGTACATCTTATGTTGCCAAAGCATCGAAAAACATTCATGGTTGTACACAAAAATACAGATCTATCCATACAGTGTATAAACAGATATACCCCTGAGTGTATAAATATACTTCATATAATTTGTATATACTCTTTTCTTATATTTAGTGGTTGTCCCTCTGTTTATGGCAAGCTGTAACATAGTGTGCCGCTAAAGTTACACAATTTCTCTCTTCCCCTAGTAGGTATGGGAGTTTTTGGTCGTCATTCAAATTTCTGAATTCCGGGCATATTTTTGTGAATTTTGGGTAGAAATTCTCCCTTATGCCCTGATATTTTCTACAAGCTGTGAGGAAGTGCATCTCTGTCTCCACCACTCCCTGACTGCAGTGAGAGCATATCCTGTCCTCTCTTGGTAGCCGGGTCTGCCTGTGTCTACCTTTTTCGATCGCCAGACTATGTTTACTAAGTCTGTACATTGTCAAGGTTTTTCTCAGTTTGCTATCCTTTACCATGGTCAGGTAATCAGTCATGTTGTATTGTCTGTTTAGGGCCAAGTAGCAATTGAGTTTGCTTTGGGTTTTTGTTGTTTCTGTCCAATATGACAGATATTTTTCCTTTTGCTCAGCGATGATTGTGTTGGGTCGAATTCTTTGTGTTACGCTGTCACTGCCCTGGGGCTGGTTATTGTTAGTAGTGTTAGTAGTTACTTCACTGAGTCCCAGGACTAGTTGACTGAGGGTATTCTTCTTTATGGTCCTCTCTTGGCACTCCCTCAGTACTGCACTCGAGTATCAGCCTAGAATTTTGTGCTCAAGTCTCTGGAGTGGGGCTTGAACCTACAACCTTTTGACTCAGAGGTGAGGGTGCTACCATCTGAGCCACTGGCTGGATAAGATGATTAAAGGAGTTGATGGGGTAGATAGAGAGAAACTATTTCCTCTGGTGGGGGGAGTCCAGAACAAGGGGGCATAACCTTCAAATTGGAGCCAGGCCGTTCAGGGGTGATGTCAGGAAGCACTTCTTCATGCAAAGGGCAGTGGAAATCTGGAACTCTCTCCCCCAAAAATCTGTTGAGACTGGGGGGGTCAATTGATAATTTCAAAACTGAGATTGGTAGATTTTTGTTAGGCAAGGATATTAAGGGTTACGGAACCAAGGTTGTCAGATGGAGTTAAGATACAGATCAGCCATGATCTCATTGAATGGCGGAACAGGCTCGAGGGGCAGAATGGCCTCCTCCTGTTCCTATGTTGCTATTTTTAGTTTCTTTACTTGTCCTGTTACCATTCCCTTTTCCATTGCACCATCATCCTTTTTGTCATTTAACCTCTCCTGACCTCCATCCTATCACAGACCTTCCCTTTTGTCCTTTCCACCCTCCTTTTCCCTGGCTCAGCACTTGCTGAAAAACTGCTGAATCCGTGACTTCTAGTCCCGACGGAAGGTCACCGACCCCAACGCTAACTCTATTTATCGCTCCATGGACGATGCCTGATCTGCTGATTGTTTATCAGCATTTTCTGTTTTACTATCTGTCTTAGTGACGTCGGTTGTGAGGTAAAAGATGGTCAGGAAGAAACCCATTGCACAATATGTCTGTGTCCCAACAATTGTCACAAAGGACTACTCTAGTGACCAGAGCAAAAAAAAGGCTGAAATACGCTTGAAAATATCTCCCAACGACCTCGACGGAGGCTCCATTGAAACAGTTCTGTTTTCAGCTCTGTGCTGAAGTGTCCTGGCTATCCCTGGGTGTGCACAGGAATCAGTCATAGAAACATAGAAACATAGAAGATAGGAGCAGGAGTAGGCCATTCGGCCCCTTGAGCCCGCTCAACCATTTAATGAGATCATGGCTGATCATCCAAATTCAGTACCCTGCCCCTGCCTTCTCCCCATATCCCTTGATTCCTTTAGCCTCAAGAAATATATCCAACTCCTTCTTGAATATATTTAATGAATTGGCCTCAACTGCCTTGTGTGGTAGAGAATTCCACAGGTTCACCACTCTCTGAGTGAAGAAATTCCTCCTCATCTCAGTCCTAAATGGCTTACCCCTTATCCTCAGACTGTGACCCCTGGTTCTGGACTCCCCCGCCATTGGGAACATCCTTCCTGCATCTAGTCTGTCTAGTCCTGTTAGAATTTTATAAGTTTTAATGAGATCCTCTCTCATTCTTCTAAACACCAGCGAGTATAAGCCTAATCGACCCAATCTCTCCTCATACGTCATTCCTGCCATCCCAGGCATTAGTCTGGTGAATCTTCGCTGCACTCCCTCCATGGCAAGAACATCCTTCCTCAGATAAGGCGACCAAAACTTCACACAATACTCAAGGTGTGGTCTCACCAAGGCCCTGTACAACTGCAGCAAGACATCCTTGCTCCTGCACTCGAATCCTCTCGCTATGAAGGTCAACATACCATTTGCCTTCTTAACCGCCTGCTGCACCTGTGATGTTGTGACAGATATTCCAGGAATTTGCATGAACATCAATGCATCATCAGCATGTGATAGTGAAGCTCCTGCCTTTTTCAGGCGGGCGTTACCTGCCTCTGTCAGACCTGCGACTGATGTGTTAAACTTGAGGACGTCCAGCATAAAAAAACTTTTTTCCCCCATTTGGTCTTTAAATCAGCTGTAATTGATCTGAATTTCTAACCAAATATGATTTAAAAGTGATCCCTCACCTTTCCTGGTCTCTTTTTTCCATCTGTCCTTCCCCTTCCCTCCTTTCCCCTCGCTGCCTCCAGTTTCCTCTCTTTTCGCCCTTCTCATAGAATCTGACAGCACAGAAGGAGGCCATTCGGCCCATCGTGCCTGTGCCGGCTCTTTGAAAGAGCTGTCCAATTAGTCTCACTCCCCCTACTCTTTCCCCGTAGCCCTGCAAATGTTTTCCTTTTCAAGTATATATCCAATTCCCTTTTGAAAGTTACTAATGAATTCCACCATCCTGTTTCCCTTCATCTTTTTATCCCTTTTCCCCTCCCACCTTTCCCTATATTCCTGATACCTCTCTTCTCTTTATCCCTACCCATCTCTCCTTCCTCTCTCTTCTGCTCTCCCCATCCCCTTGATTTCATTTGGCAACATTTGCCACTCTGAGAACTATCGTATCTTTGTGTTCAAATCTCGCCGTGGCCTCCCCCCCCACCCCCCTCCCCCTCCCTATCTCTGTCATCTCCTCCAGCCCTACAACCCTCTGCGATATCTGCACTCCTCCATTTCTGGCCCACTCAGTAACACTGGCTTCATCAGTGGCAAAGTTGATATAATTGGCTGACTTGTCAAACAGGGCATCGGTGACCTGTGTGATGCATCTGTGGGGAGCCGACTGCGAGATGCCGCAAATGTCTGCTGCAGATCCCTGGAAGGAGCCTGAGGCGAAGAGGTTGAGGGCACTGGTGACTTTGACAGCCATTAGTAAGGCATGTCCACCCGCCCCTCTGAGCTGCAGGTCTTGCTCGAGCAATCTGCAAATGTCTACGATAGCCTGAGCCTCCTTTGGCACTGCTGCTCAGTCATGTTGAGGAAGCTCATCCTCTGCCTGAATACCCTGTGTTGGGGGTATCGCCACTGGTGCAGTGCAGCCCTGCGCTGATGCCCTCTGTCCTGTGCAGCATCAGGTGGTTGAGGAGATGGTTGTGGTGTTGTTGGTGGTGCTGCTGGTGTGCCTGGTGCTGCTAGTGTTGGAGCTCATTGTGGTCCGATTCTGAGGACCAAGGTGAGACAATATGAATGGCACCCATGCTGATGGAAGAGATGGCAGGTCAAGTAGAGTTGACAGAAGAAATCTGTCAATGTGAGAGGGGTTCTTCCAATGAGGTGACACTGGATGGAGACTTTGCTGGAAAGACAGACGTGGTTCCCGAGCTGTGTGGTTCCCGTGGCCATGCAGGGAAATTTAAAATGTAGGGGGAAAAGGGCTCTTAAGTGTCTGTGAATAAGCTGATAATTATATCAATTAGGTCGCCCGCCTCTGCCGGTTGGGTCGCTGTCGCACCGGCAAACGCGCCCGAGGGAAAGGCGTGTGAGGGCGGGATGACCTTACCTAAGAAAGGATATACTTGCCATAGAGTGCAGCGAAGGTTCACCAAACTGATTCCTGGGATGGCAGGACTGTCGTATGAGGAGAGATGGGGTCGACTTGGCCTGTATTCACTAGAGTTTAGAAGAATGAGAGGGGATCTCATTGAAACGTATAAAATTCTGACAGGGCTAGACAGACTGGATGCAGGGAGGATGTTTCCCCTGGCTGGGGGGGTCTAGAACGAGGGGTCACAGACTCAGGATACGGGGTGGGACATTTAGGACTGAGATGAGGAGAAATTTCTTCACTCAGAGGGTGGTGAACCTGTGGAATTCTCTACCACAGAAGGCTGTGGAGGCCAAGTCACTGAATATATTTAAGAAGGAGATAGATAGATTTCTAGACGCAAAAGGCATCAAGGGGTATGGGGAGAGAGCGGGAATATGGTATTGAGATAGAGGATCAGCCATGACCATATTGAATGGCGGAGCAGGCTCGAAGGGCCGAATGGCCTACTCCTGCTCCTAGTTTTCCATGTTTCTATGTTTCTATGATGGCGGGTTCCCGACCTGCTCCCATTTTTTTCCAATTTCCCACCCGACCCGCCTCCATTCCCGCCCGCACGAAGCCTGGAGAATTCCAGCCTGTGTGCTGCCAGCGATTTGTTGCGATTTCCTTCATTCCTTTTTCATTTCCCAACCCCCTCCCTCCCACGCCAATTTAATGACGCCAGGAAGGGTAGCTTCTCCAACTCTCTACTGCGGAAGGAATCCTTGTTTTAAAATGCAACAGATGCCGATCGCTGAAGCTTAGCAAAACGGCTGCCTGGTTTTTCACTCAAGCTTTATGCTGAGAATCAACCCTTGGAATTGAGCCAGGATTTTCCCTTCTCCCGTCTCTCGTAGTGTCATAGGGCTAAAAATTGAGCAGCGTCCCGGAAAAATTAGCGCCCCCGCGCCGGAAATTGAGTGGTTGCGCCCCAAGAGGGAAGCGGCGTGCTACTGGAAGCGCCCCGCCTCCCTCTTGGGGCGCTGCGAGTGAATGTCGCGGCGTTATGTGCCGCAGTGCCACGGGCTGCGGCACGTCGCGCCGCGGTATTGCAGGCCTTCCTCCCCTTCTTAAAGGGGAGGGGCCTTGCGCAGCAAGACATGGGGCCCATTGGGCCCCCGGGGATCGGGAGTGCCGGCAAAAGAGCCCGGCACTCAAGAGAAGTGCTGGGCTCTTGGAGCGCAGCTGGCACTCTGCGCGTGGGGTGGGTTGGAGGCGGGTCAGGAGACCGGGGATGGGAGCGGAGGCAGGTGCTGGCAGGCGGCCAGCAACCAAAATGGCCGACCCGCACCTCACCTTTACATAGCGCCGCCCCGGCCGCAGGTAGGCCCCCCTGTCCCCGTCAGACATAGCGTCCGGTGGTAAGTCAGGGGGTGGTCCCGAAGATCGCGGCCAGGGTGCTGCGCATGGCGATGACGTCATCGCCGGCGGTGCAGTGCCATGGGGCGCTACCAGCTAGCACCGCTGCTAACCTCCCGCTGAATTTCACTGGATGTGATGTAAGAAAACTACTAGGCACTTGGTCTAAGCGTTAAACAAAGCTTTAATCAACTGTTTTACAACATGGAGGTCTAGTTGTGCCCTTCACTAGTTCCTGTTAAGAATGTCCTGTGCAAGCTGGGCCCGTACCTGAGTATTTATACTCTCCCTGGACAGCGCCACCAGCAGGCCGCCCAGTATTATTTCATAAGTCATTTCCACATGAATGACAAGATTCATGTCAGAAGGCATGGTTGGCGCCGTGCCCAGGCGCTAGTTGCCTTGTGCTCCATTAGTGCCCTCTTAGGAATGCCCCCTGCTGACCCCCGGCCCCCCAATTGAAGTACAGGAAACTCTTTTTTATCCGGCACCGACAGGACCGGCGCGGTGCCGGTTTATCAAAAAGTCCGGATTACAGAGAGGTATAGTAAAAGGTATGAGAGCTCGGTACACAGCAACAGATCCAGGCGTCCCTGTTGCTTAGCAACAGGTACAGGAACCCCAGTTACACAGCCACAGATCCAGGAACGGCCACTAATATGAAGTAAAACTTAACCTGAACCTACTCCTGAATTTTGCAGGTCAACAGAGATTTCTGGTTATTTAGGTGCCGGTAAATCGAGAGTTTCCTGTACCCAGCTTTCTGGGACATAGAATGATACCGCACAGAAGGAGGCCATTCAGCCCATCATGCCTGTGCCGGCTCTTTGAAAGAGCGATCCAATTAGTCCCATAGCCCTGCAAACCTTTCCCCTTCAAGTATTTATCCAATTCTCTTCTGAAAGTTACTGTTGAATCTACCTCCACCACCCTTTCAGGCAGCGTGTTCCAGATCACAACTACAGTCTCCGTAAAAATTTAAAAAATTCTCTTCAGCTCCCCGCTCGTTCTTTTGCCTTAAACCTCTGGTTGCTGACCTTACTGTCAGTGGAAACAGTTTCTCCCGAGTTACTCGGTCAAAACCCGTCATATCCTGCAGACGCACACCCACACCACACATCCAGCCAAGAGGGATGGAGTTCAGTCAAGAGGCAACATAATTAGACACAGCCTCGGTTCTCAAGACAACACAGGCAACAGAAACCAGCCCGAGGGGACAAAAACCTTTTGCATCAGTTACTGCATAATTTGGTTGAACTCGGAGCCAATAAGTGAGTGATTCAGAGAGAAATATGTTTAATCCCAGATCATTTACAGGAATTCCTACGTTTTCTCGGACGTGTACAAATGGGATTTCACCAGCTGCGGTTGGGCAGACCAGGAGCCCCGAGGGTTGTTATCGAGTTAGCTGATGCCAGCTGGGTAAGCTGAGGCGTCGGGCAAGGAACAGCCAGGATTCCTGCTCCTGATTACTGGACAGTGATGTCTGTTGAGGAGCTCACACATGTGGGTGTCGTTTCATTCACAACCGGCACCAAACAATCACTCCACACTCCCCGACATTCCCTTACTCCCATCGACATTCCCTCACTCCACACTCCCCGACATTCCTTTACTCCACACTCCCCGGCATTCCCTTACTCCCATCGACATTCCCTCACTTCACACTCCCTGACATTCCCTCACTCCACACTCCCCGACATTCTTTTACTCCCATCGACATTCCCTCACTCCACGCTCCCCGACATTCCTTTACTCCACACTCCCCGACATTCCTTTACTCCACACTCCCCGACATTCCCTTACTCCCATCGACATTCCCTCACTTCACACTCCCTGACATTACCTCACTCCACACTCCCCGACATTCTTTTACTCCACACTCCCCGACATTCCCTTACTCCCATCGACACTCCCTCACTCCACGCTCCCAGACATTCCCTCACTCCACACTCCCCGACATTCCTTTACTCCCATTGACACTCCCTCACTCCACGCTCCCGACACTCCCTCACTCCACGCTCCCGACGCTCCCTCACTCCACGCTCCCGACATCACTCCCTCACTCCACACTCCCGACATCACTCCCTCACTCCACACTCCCGACGCTCCCTCACTCCACGCTCCCGACATCACTCCCTCACTCCACGCTCCCGACACTCCCTCACTCCACACTCCCGACATCACTCCCTCACTCCACACTCCCGACACTCCCTCACTCCACACTCCCGACACTCCCTCACTCCACGCTCCCGACACTCCCTCACTCCACACTCCCGACACTCCCTCACTCCACGCTCCCAGACATTCCCTCACTCCACACTCCCCGACATTCCTTTACTCCCATCGACACTCCCTCACTCCACGCTCCCGACACTCCCTCACTCCACGCTCCCGACATCACTCCCTCACTCCACGCTCCCGACGCTCCCTCACTCCACACTCCCGACACTCCCTCACTCCACGCTCCCGACATTCCCTCACTCCACGCTCCCGACATCACTCCCTCACTCCACACTCCCGACACTCCCTCACTCCACGCTCCCGACATCACTCCCTCACTCCACACTCCCGACACTCCCTCACTCCACACTTCCGACACTCCCTCACTCCACGCTCCCGACACTCCCTCACTCCACGCTCCCGACACTCCCTCACTCCACACTCCCGACACTCCCTCACTCCACACTCCCGACACTCCCTCACTCCACACTCCCGCCATCACTCCCTCACTCCCGACAGTCCCTCACTCCACACTCCCGACACTCCCTCACTCCACACTCCCGACACTCCCTCATTCCACACTCCCGACGCTCCCTCACTCCACGCTCCCGACGCTCCCTCACTCCACCCTCCCAACACTCCCTCACTCCACACTCCCGACGCTCCCTCACTCCACGCTCCCGACACTCCCTCACTCCACACTCCCGACACTCCCTCACTCCACACTCCCGACGCTCCCTCACTCCACGCTCCCGACGCTCCCTCACTCCACGCTCCCGACGCTCCCTCACTCCACCCTCCCGACACTCCCTCACTCCACACTCCCGACATCACTCCCTCACTCCCGACACTCCCTCACTCCACGCTCCTGACACTCCCTCACTCCACACTCCCGACATCACTCCCTCACTCCACACTCCCGACACTCCCTCACTCCACACTCCCGACACTCCCTCACTCCACACTCCCGACACTCCCTCACTCCACGCTCCCGACACTCCCTCACTCCACGCTCCCGACACTCCCTCACTCCACACTCCCGACACTCCCTCACTCCACGCTCCCGACACTCCCTCACTCCACGCTCCCGACACTCCCTCACTCCACGCTCCCGACACTCCCTCACTCCACACTCCTGACACTCCCTCACTCCACACTCCCGACGCTCCCTCACTCCACGCTCCCGACATCACTCCCTCACTCCACACTCCCGACATCACTCCCTCACTCCACGCTCCCGACACTCCCTCACTCCACGCTCCCAACACTCCCTCACTCCACACTCCCGACATCACTCCCTCACTCCACACTCCCGACACTCCCTCACTCCACGCTCCCGACACTCCCTCACTCCACGCTCCCGACATCACTCCCTCAATCCACGCTCCCGACACGCCCTCACTCCACGCTCCCGACACTCCCTCACTCCACACTCCCGACACTCCCTCACTCCACACTCCCGACACTCCCTCACTCCACGCTCCCGACACTCCCTCACTCCACGCTCCCGACACTCCCTCACTCCACACTCCCGACACTCCCTCACTCCACGCTCCCGACACTCCCTCAGTCCACGCTCCCGACACTCCCTCACTCCACACTCCCGACACTCCCTCACTCCACGCTCCTGACATCACTCCCTCACTCCACGCTCCCGACACTCCCTCACTCCACGCTCCCGACACTCCCTCACTCCACACTCCCGACGTCACTCCCTCACTCCACACTCCTGACACTCCCTCACTCCACACTCCCGACACTCCCTCACTCCACACTCCCGACACTCCCTCACTCCACACTCCCGACACTCCCTCACTCCACACTCCCGACACTCCCTCACTCCACGCTCCCGACACTCCCTCACTCCACGCTCCCGACACTCCCTCACTTCACGCTCCCGACACTCCCTCACTCCACACTCCCGACACTCCCTCACTCCACGCTCCCGACACTCCCTCACTCCACGCTCCCGACACTCCCTCACTCCACGCTCCCGACACTCCCTCACTCCACGCTCCCGATACTCCCTCACTCCACACTCCCGACGCTCCCTCACTCCACACTCCCGACGTCACTCCCTCACTCCACACTGCTGACACTCCCTCACTCCACACTCCCGACGTCACTCCCTCACTCCACACTCCCGACACTCCCTCACTCCACACTCCCGACGTCACTCCCTCACTCCACACTCCCGACACTCCCTCACTCCACACTCCCGACGTCACTCCCTCACTCCACACTCCCGACACTCCCTCACTCCACGCTCCCGACACTCCCTCACTCCACGCTCCCGACACTCCCTCACTCCACACTCCCGACACTCCCTCACTCCACACTCCCGACATCACTCCCTCACTCCACGCTCCCGACACTCCCTCACTCCACACTCCCGATACTCCCTCACTCCACGCTCCCGACATCACTCCCTCACTCCACACTCCCGACACTCCCTCACTCCACACTCCCGACACTCCCTCACTCCACACTCCCGACGCTCCCTCACTCCACACTCCCGAAACTCCCTCACTCCACACTCCCGACACTCCCTCACTCCACACTCCCGACGTCACTCCCTCACTCCACGCTCCCGACACTCCCTCACTCCACGCTCCCGACACTCCCTCACTCCACGCTCCCGACACTCCCTCATCCCACACTCCCGACACTCCCTCACTCCACACTCCTGAAGCTCCCTCACGCCACGCGCCCGACACTCCCCAACTCCACGCTCCCGACACTCCCTCACTCCACGCTCCCGACACTCCCTCACTCCACCCTCCCGACACTCCCTCACTCCACGCTCCCGACACTCCCTCACTCCACCCTCCCGACACTCCCTCACTCCACACTCCTGACACTCCCTCACTCCACGCTCCCGACACTCCCTCACTCCACACTCCCGACACTCCCTCACTCCACGCTCCCGACACCCCCTCACTCCACGCTCCCGACACTCCCTCACTCCACACTCCCGACGTCACTCCCTCACTCCACACTCCTGACACTCCCTCACTCCACACTCCCGACACTCCCTCACTCCACACTCCCGACACTCCCTCACTCCACACTCCCGACACTCCCTCACTCCACACTCCCGACATCACTCCCTCACTCCACGCTCCCGACACTCCCTCACTCCACGCTCCCGACACTCCCTCACTCCACACTCCCGACATCACTCCCTCACTCCACACTCCCGACACTCCCTCACTCCACGCTCCCAACACTCCCTCACTCCACGCTCCCGACATCACTCCCTCAATCCACGCTCCCGACACGCCCTCACTCCACGCTCCCGACACTCCCTCACTCTACACTCCCGACACTCCCTCACTCCACACTCCCGACACTCCCTCACTCCACGCTCCCGACACTCCCTCACTCCACGCTCCCGACACTCCCTCACTCCACGCTCCCGACACTCCCTCACTCCACGCTCCCGACACTCCCTCACTCCACGCTCCCGACACTCCCTCACTCCACCCTCCCGACACTCCCTCACTCCACACTCCCGACACTCCCTCACTCCACGCTCCCGACACTCCCTCACTCCACACTCCCGACACTCCCTCACTCCACACTCCCGACACCCCCTCACTCCACGCTCCCGACACTCCCTCACTCCACACTCCCGATACTCCCTCACTCCACACTCCCGACGTCACTCCCTCACTCCACACTCCTGACACTCCCTCACTCCACACTCCCGACACTCCCTCACTCCACACTCCCGACACTCCCTCACTCCACACTCCCGACACTCCCTCACTCCACACTCCCGACATCACTCCCTCACTCCACGCTCCCGACACTCCCTCACTCCACGCTCCCGACACTCCCTCACTCCACACTCCCGACATCACTCCCTCACTCCACACTCCCGACACTCCCTCACTCCACGCTCCCGACACTCCCTCACTCCACGCTCCCGACATCACTCCCTGAATCCACGCTCCCGACACGCCCTCACTCCACGCTCCCGACACTCCCTCACTCCACACTCCCGACACTCCCTCACTCCACACTCCCGACACTCCCTCACTCCACGCTCCCGACAGTCCCTCACTCCACGCTCCCGACACTCCCTCACTCCACACTCCCGAAACTCCCTCACTCCACGCTCCCGACACTCCCTCACTCCACGCTCCCGACACTCCCTCACTCCACACTCCCGACACTCCCTCACTCCACGCTCCTGACATCACTCCCTCACTCCACCCTCCCGACACTCCCTCACTCCACGCTCCCGACACTCCCTCACTCCACACTCCCGACACTCCCTCACTCCACGCTCCCGACACTCCCTCACTCCACGCTCCCGACACTCCCTCACTCCACGCTCCCGACACTCCCTCACTCCACACTCCCGACACTCCCTCACTCCACCCTCCCGACACTCCCTCACTCCACGCTCCCGACACTCCCTCACTCCACACTCCCGACACTCCCTCACTCCACACTCCCGACGTCACTCCCTCACTCCACAGTCCTGACACTCCCTCACTCCACACTCCCGACACTCCCTCACTCCACACTCCCGACACTCCCTCACTCCACACTCCCGACACTCCCTCACTCCACACTCCCGACACTCCCTCACTCCACGCTCCCGACACTCCCTCACTCCACGCTCCCGACACTCCCTCACTTCACGCTCCCGACACTCCCTCACTCCACACTCCCGACACTCCCTCACTCCACGCTCCCGACACTCCCTCACTCCACGCTCCCGACACTCCCTTACTCCACGCTCCCGACATCACTCCCTCACTCCACGCTCCCGACACTCCCTCACTCCACACTCCCGACACTCCCTCACTCCACGCTCCCGACATCACTCCCTCACTCCACACTCCCGACACTCCCTCACTCCACACTCCCGACACTCCCTCACTCCACACTCCCGACGCTCCCTCACTCCACACTCCCGAAACTCCCTCACTCCACACTCCCGACACTCCCTCACTCCACACTCCCGACACTCCCTCACTCCACACTCCCGACGTCACTCCCTCACTCCACGCTCCCGACAATCCCTCACTCCACGCTCCCGACACTCCCTCACTCCACGCTCCCGACACTCCCTCACTCCACACTCCCGACACACCCTCACTCCACACTCCCGACACTCCCTCATCCCACACTCCCGACGCTCCCTCACTCCACACTCCCGACGTCACTCCCTCACTCCACACTCCCGACACTCCCTCACTCCACACTCCCGACACTCCCTCACTCCACACTCCTGAAGCTCCCTCACGCCACGCGCCCGACACTCCCCAACTCCACGCTCCCGACACTCCCTCACTCCACGCTCCCGACACTCCCTCACTCCACCCTCCCGACACTCCCTCACTCCACGCTCCCGACACTCCCTCACTCCACCCTCCCGACACTCCCTCACTCCACACTCCCGACACTCCCTCACTCCACGCTCCCGACACTCCCTCACTCCACACTCCCGACACTCCCTCACTCCACACTCCCGACACCCCCTCACTCCACGCTCCCGACACTCCCTCACTCCACACTCCCGACACTCCCTCACTCCACACTCCCGACGTCACTCCCTCACTCCACACTCTAGACACTCCCTCACTCCACACTCCCGACACTCCCTCACTCCACACTCCCGACACTCCCTCACTCCACACTCCCGACACTCCCTCACTCCACACTCCCGACACTCCCTCACTCCACGCTCCCGACACTCCCTCACTCCACGCTCCCGACACTCCCTCACTCCACGCTCCCGACACTCCCTCACTCCACGCTCCCGACACTCCCTCACTCCACGCTCCCGACACTCCCTCACTCCACGCTCCCGACGCTCCCTCACTCCACGCTCCCGACGCTCCCTCACTCCACACTCCCGACGTCACTCCCTCACTCCACACTGCTGACACTCCCTCACTCCACACTCCCGACGTCACTCCCTCACTCCACACTCCCGACACTCCCTCACTCCACACTCCCGACGTCACTCCCTCACTCCACACTCCCGACACTCCCTCACTCCACTCTCCCGGCGTCACTCCCTCACTCCACACTCCCGACACTCTCCACGCTCCCGAAACTCCCTCACTCCACGCTCCCGACACTCCATCACTCCACACTCCCGACACTCCCTCACTCCACACTCCCGACATCACTCCCTCACTCCACGCTCCCGACACTCCCTCACTCCACACTCCCGACTCTCCCTCACTCCACGCTCCCGACATCACTCCCTCACTCCACACTCCTGACACTCCCTCACTCCACACTCCCGACACTCCCTCACTCCACACTCCCGACGCTCCCTCACTCCACACTCCCGACACTCCCTCACTCCACACTCCCGACACTCCCTCACTCCACACTCCCGACACTCCCTCACTCCACACTCCCGACGTCACTCCCTCACTCCACGCTCCCGACACTCCCTCACTCCATGCTCCCGACACTCCCTCACTCCACGCTCCCGACACTCCCTCACTCCACACTCCCGACACTCCCTCACTCCACACTCCCGACACTCCCTCACTCCACACTCCCGACACTCCCTCACTCCACACTCCTGACACTCCCTCACTCCACACTCCCGACATCACTCCCTCACTCCACGCTCCCGACACTCCCTCACTCCACACTCCCGATGATCCCTCACTCCACACTCCCGACACACCCTCACTCGACACTCCCGACGCTCCCTCACTCCACACTCCCGACGCTCCCTCACTCCACACTCCCGACACTCCCTCACTCCACACTCCCGACACTCCCTCACTCCACACTCCCGACATCACTCCCTCACTCCACGCTCCCGACACTCCCTCACTCCACACTCCCGACACTCCCTCACTCCACACTCCCGACACTCCCTCACTCCACACTCCCGACACTCCCTCACTCCACACTCCCAACACCCCTCACTCCACACTCCCGACACTCCCTCACTCCACACTCCCGACGCTCCCTCACTCCACACTCCCGACGTCACTCCCTCACTCCACGCTCCCGACACTCCCTCACTCCACGCTCCCGACACTCCCTCAGTCCACGCTCCCGACACTCCCTCACTCCACGCTCCCGACACTCCCTCACTCCACGCTCCCGACACTCCCTCACTCCACACTCCCGACGCTCCCTCACTCCACACTCCCGACGTCACTCCCTCACTCCACACTCCCGACACTCCCTCACTCCACACACCCGACACTCCCTCACTCCACTCTCCTGACGCTCCCTCACGCCACGCTCCCGACACTCCCTCACTCCACGCTCCCGACACTCCCTCACTCCACGCTCCCGACGCTCCCTCACTCCACCCTCCCGACACTCCCTCACTCCACGCTCCCGACACTCCCTCACTCCACACTCCCGACACTCCCTCACTCCACACTCCCGACACTCCCTCACTCCACACTCCCGACATTCCCTCACTCCACACTCCCGACACTCCCTCACTCCACGCTCCCGACACTCCCTCACTCCACACTCCCGACACCCCCTCACTCCACGCTCCCGACACTCCCTCACTCCACACTCCCGATACTCCCTCACTCCACACTCCCGACGTCACTCCCTCACTCCACACTCCTGACACTCCCTCACTCCACACTCCCGACACTCCCTCACTCCACACTCCCGACACTCCCTCACTCCACACTCCCGACACTCCCTCACTCCACACTCCCGACATTCCCTCACTCCACACTCCCGACACTCCCTCACTCCACGCTCCCGACACTCCCTCACTCCACACTCCCGACACCCCCTCACTCCACGCTCCCGACACTCCCTCACTCCACACTCCCGATACTCCCTCACTCCACACTCCCGACGTCACTCCCTCACTCCACACTCCTGACACTCCCTCACTCCACACTCCCGACACTCCCTCACTCCACACTCCCGACACTCCCTTACTCCACACTCCCGACACTCCCTCACTCCACACTCCCGACATCACTCCCTCACTCCACGCTCCCGACACTCCCTCACTCCACGCTCCCGACACTCCCTCACTCCACACTCCCGACATCACTCCCTCGCTCCACACTCCCGACTCTCCATCACTCCACGCTCCCGACACTCCCTCACTCCACGCTCCCGACATCACTCCCTCAATCCACACTCCCGACACGCCCTCACTCCACGCTCCCGACACTCCCTCACTCCACACTCCCGACACTCCCTCACTCCACACTCCTGACACTCCCTCACTCCACGCTCCCGACAGTCCCTCACTCCACGCTCCCGACACTCCCTCAATCCACACTCCCGACACTCCCTCACTCCACGCTCCCGACACTCCCTCACTCCACGCTCCCGACACTCCCTCACTCCACACTCCCGACACTCCCTCACTCCACGCTCCTGACATCACTCCCTCACTCCACCCTCCCGACACTCCCTCACTCCACGCTCCCGACACTCCCTCACTCCACACTCCCGACACTCCCTCACTCCACGCTCCCGACACTCCCTCACTCCACGCTCCCGACACTCCCTCACTCCACGCTCCCGACACTCCCTCACTCCACACACCCGACACTCACTCACTCCACCCTCCCGACACTCCCTCACTCCACGCTCCCGACACTCCCTCACTCCACACTCCCGACACTCCCTCACTCCACACTCCCGACGTCACTCCCTCACTCCACAGTCCTGACACTCCCTCACTCCACACTCCCGACACTCCCTCACTCCACACTCCCGACACTCCCTCACTCCACACTCCCGACACTCCCTCACTCCACACTCCCGACACTCCCTCACTCCACGCTCCCGACACTCCCTCACTCCACGCTCCCGACACTCCCTCACTTCACGCTCCCGACACTCCCTCACTCCACACTCCCGACACTCCCTCACTCCACGCTCCCGACACTCCCTCACTCCACGCTCCCGACACTCCCTCACTCCACGCTCCTGACACTCCCTCACTCCACGCTCCCGATACTCCCTCACTCCACACTCCCGACGCTCCCTCCCTCCACACTCCCGACGTCACTCCCTCACTCCACACTGCTGACACTCCCTCATTCCACACTCTCGACGTCACTCTCTCACTCCACACTCCCGACACTCCCTCACTCCACATTCCCGACGTCACTCCCTCACTCCACACTCCCGACACTCCCTCACTCCACACTCCCGACGTCACTCCCTCACTCCACACTCCCGACACTCCCTCACTCCACGCTCCCGACACTCCCTCACTCCACGCTCCCGACACTCCCTCACTCCACACTCCCGACACTCCCTCACTCCACACTCCCGACATCACTCCCTCACTCCACGCTCCCGACACTCCCTCACTCCACACTCCCGACACTCCCTCACTCCACGCTCCCGACATCACTCCCTCACTCCAAACTCCCGACACTCCCTCACTCCACACTCCCGACACTCCCTCACTCCACACTCCCGACGCTCCCTCACTCCACACTCCCGAAACTCCCTCACTCCACACTCCCGACACTCCCTCACTCCACACTCCCGACACTCCCTCACTCCACACTCCCGACGTCACTCCCTCACTCCACGCTCCCGACACTCCCTCACTCCACGCTCCCGACACTCCCTCTCTCCACGCTCCCGACACTCCCTCACTCCACACTCCCGACACTCCCTCACTCCACACTCCCGACACTCCCTCATCCCACACTCCCGACGCTCCCTCACTCCACACTCCCGACGTCACTCCCTCACTCCACACTCCCGACACTCCCTCACTCCACACTCCCGACACTCCCTCACTCCACACTCCTGAAGCTCCCTCACGCCACGCGCCCGACACTCCCCAACTCCACGCTCCCGACACTCCCTCACTCCACGCTCCCGACACTCCCTCACTCCACCCTCCCGACACTCCCTCACTCCACGCTCCCGACACTCCCTCACTCCACCCTCCCGACACTCCCTCACTCCACGCTCCCGACACTCCCTCACTCCACCCTCCCGACACTCCCTCACTCCACGCTCCCGACACTCCCTCACTCCACCCTCCCGACACTCCCTCACTCCACACTCCCGACACTCCCTCACTCCACGCTCCCGACACTCCCTCACTCCACACTCCCGACACTCCCTCACTCCACACTCCCGACACCCCCTCACTCCACGCTCCCGACACTCCCTCACTCCACACTCCCGACACTCCCTCACTCCACACTCCCGACGTCACTCCCTCACTCCACCCTCCCGACACTCCCTCACTCCACGCTCCCGACACTCCCTCACTCCACACTCCCGACACTCCCTCACTCCACACTCCCGACGTCACTCCCTCACTCCACAGTCCTGACACTCCCTCACTCCACACACCCGACACTCCCTCACTCCACACTCCCGACACTCCCTGACTCCACACTCCCGACACTCCCTCACTCCACACTCCCGACACTCCCTCACTCCACGATCCCGACACTCCCTCACTCCACGCTCCCGACACTCCCTCACTTCACGCTCCCGACACTCCCTCACTCCACACTCCCGACACTCCCTCACTCCACGCTCCCGACACTCCCTCACTCCACGCTCCCGACACTCCCTCACTCCACGCTCCTGACACTCCCTCACTCCACGCTCCCGATACTCCCTCACTCCACACTCCCGACGCTCCCTCACTCCACACTCCCGACGTCACTCCCTCACTCCACACTGCTGACATTCCCTCACTCCACACTCCCGACGTCACTCACTCACTCCACACTCCCGACACTCCCTCACTCCACAGTCCCGACGTCACTCCCTCACTCCACACTCCCGACACTCCCTCACTCCACACTCCCGACGTCACTCCCTCACTCCACACTCCCGACACTCCCTCACTCCACGCTCCCGACACTCCCTCACTCCACGCTCCCGACACTCCCTCACTCCACACTCCCGACACTCCCTCACTCCACACTCCCGACATCACTCCCTCACTCCACGCTCCCGACACTCCCTCACTCCACACTCCCGACACTCCCTCACTCCACGCTCCCGACATCACTCCCTCACTCCAAACTCCCGACACTCCCTCACTCCACACTCCCGACACTCCCTCACTCCACACTCCCGACGCTCCCTCACTCCACACTCCCGAAACTCCCTCACTCCACACTCCCGACACTCCCTCACTCCACACTCCCGACACTCCCTCACTCCACACTCCCGACGTCACTCCCTCACTCCACGCTCCCGACACTCCCTCACTCCACGCTCCCGACACTCCCTCACTCCACGCTCCCGACACTCCCTCACTCCACACTCCCGACACTCCCTCACTCCACACTCCCGACACTCCCTCATCCCACACTCCCGACACTCCCTCACTCCACACTCCCGACGTCACTCCCTCACTCCACACTCCCGACACTCCCTCACTCCACACTCCCGACACTCCCTCACTCCACCCTCCCGACACTCCCTCACTCCACACTCCCGACACTCCCTCACTCCACGCTCCCGACACTCCCTCACTCCACACTCCCGACACTCCCTCACTCCACACTCCCGACACTCCCTCACTCCACGCTCCCGACACTCCCTCACTCCACACTCCCGACACTCCCTCACTCCACACTCCCGACACTCCCTCACTCCACACTCCCGACACCCCCTCACTCCACGCTCCCGACACTCCCTCACTCCACGCTCCCGACACTCCCTCACTCCACGCTCCCGACACTCCCTCACTCCACGCTCCTGACACTCCCTCACTCCACGCTCCCGATACTCCCTCACTCCACACTCCCGACGCTCCCTCACTCCACACTCCCGACGTCACTCCCTCACTCCACACTGCTGACACTCCCTCACTCCACACTCCCGACGTCACTCCCTCACTCCACACTCCCGACACTCCCTCACTCCACAGTCCCGACGTCACTCCCTCACTCCACACTCCCGACACTCCCTCACTCCACACTCCCGACGTCACTCCCTCACTCCACACTCCCGACACTCCCTCACTCCACGCTCCCGACACTCCCTCACTCCACGCTCCCGACACTCCCTCACTCCACACTCCCGACACTCCCTCACTCCACACTCCCGACATCACTCCCTCACTCCACGCTCCCGACACTCCCTCACTCCACACTCCCGACACTCCCTCACTCCACGCTCCCGACATCACTCCCTCACTCCAAACTCCCGACACTCCCTCACTCCACACTCCCGACACTCCCTCACTCCACACTCCCGACGCTCCCTCACTCCACACTCCCGAAACTCCCTCACTCCACACTCCCGACACTCCCTCACTCCACACTCCCGACACTCCCTCACTCCACACTCCCGACGTCACTCCCTCACTCCACGCTCCCGACACTCCCTCACTCCACGCTCCCGACACTCCCTCACTCCACGCTCCCGACACTCCCTCACTCCACACTCCCGACACTCCCTCACTCCACACTCCCGACACTCCCTCATCCCACACTCCCGACGCTCCCTCACTCCACACTCCCGACGTCACTCCCTCACTCCACACTCCCGACACTCCCTCACTCCACACTCCCGACACTCCCTCACTCCACCCTCCCGACACTCCCTCACTCCACGCTCCCGACACTCCCTCACTCCACCCTCCCGACACTCCCTCACTCCACACTCCCGACACTCCCTCACTCCACGCTCCCGACACTCCCTCACTCCACACTCCCGACACTCCCTCACTCCACACTCCCGACACCCCCTCACTCCACGCTCCCGACACTCCCTCACTCCACACTCCCGACACTCCCTCACTCCACACTCCCGACGTCACTCCCTCACTCCACACTCCAGACACTCCCTCACTCCACACTCCCGACTCTCCCTCACTCCACACTCCCGACACTCCCTCACTCCACACTCCCGACACTCCCTCACTCCACACTCCCGACACTCCCTCACTCCACGCTCCCGACACTCCCTCACTCCACGCTCCCGACACTCCCTCACTCCACGCTCCCGACACTCCCTCACTCCACGCTCCCGACACTCCCTCACTCCACGCTCCCGACACTCCCTCACTCCACGCTCCCGACACTCCCTCACTCCACGCTCCCGACACTCCCTCACTCCACGCTCCCGACACTCCCTCACTCCACGCTCCCGACACTCCCTCACTCCACGCTCCCGACGCTCCCTCACTCCACACTCCCGACGTCACTCCCTCACTCCACACTGCTGACACTCCCTCACTCCACACTCCCGACGTCACTCCCTCACTCCACACTCCCGACACTCCCTCACTCCACACTCCCGACGTCACTCCCTCACTCCACACTCCCGACACTCCCTCACTCCACACTCCCGACGTCACTCCCTCACTCCACACTCCCGACACTCTCCACGCTCCCGACACTCCCTCACTCCACGCTCCCGACACTCCATCACTCCACACTCCCGACACTCCCTCACTCCACACTCCCGACATCACTCCCTCACTCCACGCTCCCGACACTCCCTCACTCCACACTCCCGACACTCCCTCACTCCACGCTCCCGACATCACTCCCTCACTCCACACTCCCGACACTCCCTCACTCCACACTCCCGACACTCCCTCACTCCACACTCCCGACGCTCCCTCACTCCACACTCCCGACACTCCCTCACTCCACACTCCCGACACTCCCTCACTCCACACTCCCGACACTCCCTCACTCCACACTCCCGACGTCACTCCCTCACTCCACGCTCCCGACACTCCCTCACTCCACGCTCCCGACACTCCCTCACTCCACGCTCCCGACACTCCCTCACTCCACACTCCCGACACTCCCTCACTCCACACTCCCGACACTCCCTCACTCCACACTCCCGACACTCCCTCACTCCACACTCCTGACACTCCCTCACTCCACACTCCCGACATCACTCCCCCACTCCACGCTCCCGACACTCCCTCACTCCACACTCCCGATGATCCCTCACTCCACACTCCCGACACACCCTCACTCGACAGTCCCGACGCTCCCTCACTCCACACTCCCGACGCTCCCTCACTCCACACTCCCGACACTCCCTCACTCCACACTCCCGACACTCCCTCACTCCACACTCCCGACATCACTCCCTCACTCCACGCTCCCGACACTCCCTCACTCCACACTCCCGACACTCCCTCACTCCACACTCCCGACACTCCCTCACTGCACACTCCCGACACTCCCTCACTCCACACTCCCAACACTCCCTCACTCCACACTCCCGACACTCCCTCACTCCACACTCCCGACGCTCCCTCACTCCACACTCCCGACGTCACTCCCTCACTCCACGCTCCCGACACTCCCTCACTCCACGCTCCCGACACTCCCTCACTCCACGCTCCCGACACTCCCTCACTCCACGCTCCCGACACTCCCTCACTCCACGCTCCCGACACTCCCTCATTCCACACTCCCGACGCTCCCTCACTCCGCACTCCCGACGTCACTCCCTCACTCCACACTCCCGACATTCCCTCACTCCACACTCCCGACACTCCCTCACTCCACTCTCCTGACGCTCCCTCACGCCACGCTCCCGACACTCCCTCACTCCACGCTCCCGACACTCCCTCACTCCACGCTCCCGACGCTCCCTCACTCCACCCTCCCGACACTCCCTCACTCCACGCTCCCGACACTCCCTCACTCCACACTCCCGACACTCCCTCACTCCACGCTCCCGACACTCCCTCACTCCACACTCCCGACATTCCCTCACTCCACACTCCCGACACTCACTCACTCCACGCTCCCGACACTCCCTCACTCCACACTCCCGACGTCACTCCCTCACTCCACGCTCCCGACACTCCCTCACTCCACGCTCCCGACACTCCCTCACTCCACACTCCCGACGCTCCCTCACTCCACGCTCCCGACACTCCCTCACTCCCGACCCTCCCTCACTCCACACTCCCAACGCTCCCTCACTCCACGCTCCCGACATTCCCTCACTTCCGACACTCCCTCACTCCCAACACTCCCTCACTCCCTCACTCCACACTCCCGACGTCACTCCCCCATTCCACGCTCCCGACGACACTCCCCCACTCCACACTCCCGACGCTCCCTCACTCCACGCTCCCGACGACACTCCCCCACTCCACGCTCCCGAACCTCCCTCACTCCACACTCCCGATATCACTCCCTCACTCCACACTCCCGACACTCCCTCACTCCACGCTCCGGACACTCCCTCACTCCACGCTCCCGACATCACTCCCTCACTCCATGCTCCCGACACTCCCTCACTCCACGCTCCCGACACTCCCTCACTCCACCCTCCCGACACACCCTCACTCCACACTCCCGACACTCCCTCACTCCACGCTCCCGACACTCCCTCACTGCACCCTCCCGACACTCCCTCACTCCACACTCCCGACACTCCCTCACTCCACACTCCCGACACTCCCTCACTCCACGCTCCCGACACTCCCTCACTCCACGCTGCCGACACTCCCTCACTCCACACTCCCGACACTCCCTCACTCCACGCTCCTGACATCACTCCCTCACTCCATGCTCCCGACACTCCCTCACTCCACGCTTCCGACACTCCCTCACTCCACACTCCCGACACTCCCTCACTCCACGCTCCCGACACTCCCTCACTCCACGCTCCCAACACTCCCTCACTCCACGCTCCCGACACTCCCTCACTCCACTCTCCCGACACTCCCTCACTCCACGCTCCCGACACTCCCTCACTCCACGCTCCCGACACTCCCTCACTCCACGCTCCCGACACTCCCTCACTCCACACTCCCGACACTCCCTCACTCCACGCTCCCGACACTCCCTCACTCCACGCTCCCGACACTCCCTCATTCCACGCTCCCGACACTCCCTCACTCCACACTCCCGACGCTCCCTCACTCCACACTCCCGATGTCACTCCCTCACTCCACACTGCTGACACTCCCTCACTCCACACTCCCGACGTCACTCCCTCACTCCACACTCCCGACACTCCCTCACTCCACACTCCCAACGTCACTCCCTCACTCCACACTCCCGACACTCCCTCACTCCACACTCCCGACGTCACTCCCTCACTCTACACACCCGACACTCCCTCACTCCACGCTCCCGACACTCCCTCACTCCACGCTCCCGACACTCCCTCACTCCACACTCCCGACACTCCCTCACTCCACACTCCCGACATCATTCCCTCACTCCACGCTCCCGACACTCCCTCACTCCACACTCCCGACACTCCCTCACTCCACACTCCCGACATCACTCCCTCACTCCACACTCCCGACACTCCCTCACTCCACACTCCCGACACTCCCTCACTCCACACTCCCGACGCTCCCTCACTCCACACTCCCGACACTCCCTCACTCCACACTCCCGACACTCCCTCACTCCACACTCCCGACACTCCCTCACTCCACACTCCCGACGTCACTCCCTCACTCCACGCTCCCGACACTCCCTCACTCCACGCTCCCGACACTCCCTCATTCCACGCTCCCGACATTCCCTCACTCCACACTCCCGACGCTCCCTCACTCCACACTCCCGACGTCACTCCCTCACTCCACACTGCTGACACTCCCTCACTCCACACTCCCGACGTCACTCCCTCACTCCACGCTCCCGACACTCCCTCACTCCACGCTCCCGACACTCCCTCACTCCACAATCCCGACGCTCCCTCACTCCACGCTCCCGACACTCCCTCACTCCCGACCCTCCCTCACTCCACACTCCCAACGCTCCCTCACTCCACGCTCCCGACACTCCCTCACTTCCGACACTCCCTCACTCCCAACACTCCCTCACTCCACACTCCCGACGTCACTCCCCCATTCCACGCTCCCGACGACACTCCCCCACTCCACACTCCCGACACTCCCTCACTCCACGCTCCCGACGACACTCCCCCACTCCACGCTCCCGACACTCCCTCACTCCACACTCCCGACATCACTCCCTCACTCCACACTCCCGACACTCCCTCACTCCACGCTCCCGACACTCCCTCACTCCACGCTCCCGACATCACTCCCTCACTCCACGCACCCGACACTCCCTCACTCCACGCTCCCGACACTCCCTCACTCCACACTCCCGACACTCCCTCACTCCACACTCCCGACACTCCCTCACTCCACGCTCCCGACACTCCCTCACTCCACACTCCCGACACTCCCTCACTCCACACTCCCGACACTCCCTCACTCCACGCTCCCGACAGTCCCTCACTCCACGCTCCCGACACTCCCTCAATCTACGCTCCCGACACTCCCTCACTCCACACTCCCGACACTCCCTCACTCCACGCTCCTGACATCACTCCCTCACTCCACGCTCCCGACACTCCCTCACTCCACGCTCCCGACACTCCCTCACCCCACACTCCCGACACTCCCTCACTCCACGCTCCCGACACTCCCTCACTCCACCCTCCCGACACTCCCTCACTCCACGCTCCCGACACTCCCTCACTCCACGCTCCCGACACTCCCTCACTCCACGCTCCCGACACTCCCTCACTCACGCTCCCGACACTCCCTCACTCCACGCTCCCGACACTCCCTCATTCCACGCTCCCGACACTCCCTCACTCCACACTCCCGACGCTCCCTCACTCCACACTCCCGACGTCACTCCCTCACTCCACGCTCCCGACACTCCCTCACTCCACGCTTCCGACACTCCCTCACTCCACACTCCCGACACTCCCTCACTCCACGCTCCCGACACTCCCTCACTCCACGCTCCCAACACTCCCTCACTCCACGCTCCCGACACTCCCTCACTCCACTCTCCCGACACTCCCTCACTCCACGCTCCCGACACTCCCTCACTCCACGCTCCCGACACTCCCTCACTCCACGCTCCCGACACTCCCTCACTCCACGCTCCCGACACTCCCTCACTCCACACTCCCGACATCACTCCCTCACTCCACACTCCCGACACTCCCTCACTCCACGCTCCCGACACTCCCTCACTCCACGCTCCCGACATCACTCCCTCACTCCACGCACCCGACACTCCCTCACTCCACGCTCCCGACACTCCCTCACTCCACACTCCCGACACTCCCTCACTCCACACTCCCGACACTCCCTCACTCCACGCTCCCGACACTCCCTCACTCCACACTCCCGACACTCCCTCACTCCACACTCCCGACACTCCCTCACTCCACGCTCCCGACAGTCCCTCACTCCACGCTCCCGACACTCCCTCAATCTACGCTCCCGACACTCCCTCACTCCACGCTCCTGACATCACTCCCTCACTCCACGCTCCCGACACTCCCTCACTCCACGCTCCCGACACTCCCTCACTCCACGCTCCCGACACTCCCTCACCCCACACTCCCGACACTCCCTCACTCCACGCTCCCGACACTCCCTCACTCCACCCTCCCGACACTCCCTCACTCCACGCTCCCGACACTCCCTCACTCCACGCTCCCGACACTCCCTCACTCCACGCTCCCGACACTCCCTCACTCACGCTCCCGACACTCCCTCACTCCACGCTCCCGACACTCCCTCATTCCACGCTCCCGACACTCCCTCACTCCACACTCCCGACGCTCCCTCACTCCACACTCCCGACGTCACTCCCTCACTCCACGCTCCCGACACTCCCTCACTCCACGCTTCCGACACTCCCTCACTCCACACTCCCGACACTCCCTCACTCCACGCTCCCGACACTCCCTCACTCCACGCTCCCAACACTCCCTCACTCCACGCTCCCGACACTCCCTCACTCCACTCTCCCGACACTCCCTCACTCCACGCTCCCGACACTCCCTCACTCCACGCTCCCGACACTCCCTCACTCCACGCTCCCGATACTCCCTCACTCCACGCTCCCGACACTCCCTCACTCCACGCTCCCGACACTCCCTCACTCCACGCTCCCGACACTCCCTCATTCCACGCTCCCGACACTCCCTCACTCCACGCTCCCGACGCTCCCTCACTCCACACTCCCGATGTCACTCCCTCACTCCACACTGCTGACACTCCCTCACTCCACACTCCCGACGTCACTCCCTCACTCCACACTCCCGACACTCCCTCACTCCACACTCCCGACGTCACTCCCTCACTCCACACTCCCGACACTCCCTCACTCCACACTCCCGACGTCACTCCCTCACTCTACACTCCCGACACTCCCTCACTCCACGCTCCCGACACTCCCTCACTCCACGCTCCCGACACTCCCTCACTCCACACTCCCGACACTCCCTCACTCCACACTCCCGACATCATTCCCTCACTCCACGCTCCCGACACTCCCTCACTCCACACTCCCGACACTCCCTCACTCCACACTCCCGACATCACTCCCTCACTCCACACTCCCGACACTCCCTCACTCCACACTCCCGACACTCCCTCACTCCACACTCCCGACGCTCCCTCACTCCACACTCCCGACACTCCCTCACTCCACACTCCCGACACTCCCTCACTCCACACTCCCGACACTCCCTCACTCCACACTCCCGACGTCACTCCCTCACTCCACGCTCCCGACACTCCCTCACTCCACGCTCCCGACACTCCCTCATTCCACGCTCCCGACATTCCCTCACTCCACACTCCCGACGCTCCCTCACTCCACACTCCCGACGTCACTCCCTCACTCCACACTGCTGACACTCCCTCACTCCACACTCCCGACGTCACTCCCTCACTCCACGCTCCCGACACTCCCTCACTCCACGCTCCCGACACTCCCTCACTCCACACTCCCGACGCTCCCTCACTCCACGCTCCCGACACTCCCTCACTCCCGACCCTCCCTCACTCCACACTCCCAACGCTCCCTCACTCCACGCTCCCGACACTCCCTCACTTCCGACACTCCCTCACTCCCAACACTCCCTCACTCCCTCACTCCACACTCCCGACGTCACTCCCCCATTCCACGCTCCCGACGACACTCCCCCACTCCACACTCCCGACACTCCCTCACTCCACGCTCCCGACGACACTCCCCCACTCCACGCTCCCGACACTCCCTCACTCCACACTCCCGACATCACTCCCTCACTCCACACTCCCGACACTCCCTCACTCCACGCTCCCGACACTCCCTCACTCCACGCTCTCGACATCACTCCCTCACTCCACGCTCCCGACACTCCCTCACTCCACGCTCCCGACACTCCCTCACTCCACACTCCCGACACTCCCTCACTCCACACTCCCGACACTCCCTCACTCCACGCTCCCGACACTCCCTCACTCCACACTCCCGACACTCCCTCACTCCACACTCCCGACACTCCCTCACTCCACGCTCCCGACAGTCCCTCACTCCACGCTCCCGACACTCCCTCAATCTACGCTCCCGACACTCCCTCACTCCACACTCCCGACACTCCCTCACTCCACGCTCCTGACATCACTCCCTCACTCCACGCTCCCGACACTCCCTCACTCCACGCTCCCGACACTCCCTCACTCCACACTCCCGACACTCCCTCACTCCACGCTCCCGACACTCCCTCACTCCACCCTCCCGACACTCCCTCACTCCACGCTCCCGACACTCCCTCACTCCACGCTCCCGACACTCCCTCACTCCACGCTCCCGACACTCCCTCACTCACGCTCCCGACACTCCCTCACTCCACGCTCCCGACACTCCCTCATTCCACGCTCCCGACACTCCCTCACTCCACACTCCCGACGCTCCCTCACTCCACACTCCCGACGTCACTCCCTCACTCCACACTGCTGACACTCCCTCACTCCACACTCCCGACGTCACTCCCTCACTCCACACTCCCGACACTCCCTCACTCCACACTCCCGACGTCACTCCCTCACTCCACACTCCCGACACTCCCTCACTCCACACTCCCGACGTCACTCCCTCACTCTACACTCCCGACACTCCCTCACTCCACGCTCCCGACACTCCCTCACTCCACGCTCCCGACACTCCCTCACTCCACACTCCCGACACTCCCTCACTCCACACTCCCGACATCATTCCCTCACTCCACGCTCCCGACACTCCCTCACTCCACACTCCCGACACTCCCTCACTCCACACTCCCGACATCACTCCCTCACTCCACACTCCCGACACTCCCTCACTCCACACTCCCGACACTCCCTCACTCCACACTCCCGACGCTCCCTCACTCCTCACTCCCGACACTCCCTCACTCCACACTCCCGACACTCCCTCACTCCACACTCCCGACACTCCCTCACTCCACACTCCCGACGTCACTCCCTCACTCCACACTCCCGACACTCCCTCACTCCACGCTCCCGACACTCCCTCAATCCACGCTCCCGACACTCCCTCACTCCACGCTCCCGACACTCCCTCACTCCACGCTCCCGACACTCCCTCACTCCACACTCCCGACACTCCCTCACTCCACGCTCCTGACATCACTCCCTCACTCCACGCTCCCGACACTCCCTCACTCCACGCTCCCGACACTCCCTCACTCCACACTCCCGACACTCCCTCACTCCACGCTCCCGACACTCCCTCACTCCACGCTCCCGACACTCCCTCACTCCACGCTCCCGACACTCCCCCACTCCACGCTCCCGACACTCCCTCACTCCACGCTCCCGACACTCCCTCACTCCACGCTCCCGACACTCCCTCACTCCACGCTCCCGACACTCCCTCATTCCACGCTCCCGACACTCCCTCACTCCACACTCCCGACGCTCCCTCACTCCACACTCCCGACGTCACTCCCTCACTCCACACTGCTGGCACTCCCTCACTCCACACTCCCGACGTCACTGCCTCACTCCACACTCCCGACACTCCCTCACTCCACACTCCCGACGTCACTCCCTCACTCCACACTCCCGACACTCCCTCACTCCACACTCCCGACGTCACTCCCTCACTCTACACTCCCGACACTCCCTCACTCCACGCTCCCGACACTCCCTCACTCCACGCTCCCGACACTCCCTCACTCCACACTCCCGACACTCCCTCACTCCACACTCCCGACATCATTCCCTCACTCCACGCTCCCGACACTCCCTCACTCCACACTCCCCACACTCCCTCACTCCACACTCCCGACATCACTCCCTCACTCCACACTCCCGACACTCCCTCACTCCACACTCCCGACACTCCCTCACTCCACACTCCCGACGCTCCCTCACTCCTCACTCCCGACACTCCCTCACTCCACACTCCCGACACTCCCTCACTCCACACTCCCGACACTCCCTCACTCCACACTCCCGACGTCACACCCTCACTCCACGCTCCCGACACTCCCTCACTCCACGCTCCCGACACTCCCTCAATCCACGCTCCCGACACTCCCTCACTCCACGCTCCCGACACTCCCTCACTCCACACTCCCGACACTCCCTCACTCCACACTCCCGTCACTCCCTCACTCCACACTCCCGACACTCCCTCACTCCACACTCCCGACATCACTCCCTCACTCCACGCTCCCGACACTCCCTCACTCCACACTCCCGACGCTCCCTCAATCCACACTCCCGACACTCCCTCACTCCACACTCCCGACGCTCCCTCACTCCACACTCCCGACGCTCCCTCACTCCACACTCCCGACACTCCCTCACTCCACACTCCCGACACTCCCTCACTCCACACTCCCGACATCACTCCCTCACTCCACGCTCCCGACACTCCCTCACTCCACACTCCCGACACTCCCTCACTCCACACTCCCGACACTCCCTCACTCCACACTCCCGACACTCCCTCACTCCACGCTCCCGACACTCCCTCACTCCACGCTCCCGACACTCACTCACTCCACGCTCCCGACACTCCCTCACTCCACGCTCCCGACACTCCCTCACTCCACGCTCCCGACGCTCCCTCACTCCACACTCCCGACGTCACTCTCTCACTCCACACTGCTGACTCTCCCTCACTCCACACTCCCGACGTCACTCCCTCACTCCACACTCCCGACACTCCCTCACTCCGCACTCCCGACGTCACTCCCTCACTCCACAATCCCGACACTCCCTCACTCCACACTCCCGACGTCACTCCCTCACTCTACACTCCCGACACTCCCTCACTCCACGCTCCCGACACTCCCTCACTCCACGCTCCCGACACTCCCTCACTCCACACTCCCGACACTCCCTCACTCCACACTCCCGACAACATTCCCTCACTCCACACTCCCGACACTCCCTCACTCCACACACCCGACACTCCCTCACTCCACACTCCCGACATCACTCCCTCACTCCACACTCCCGACAGTCCCTCACTCCACACTCCCGACACTCCCTCACTCCACACTCCCGACGCTCCCTCACTCCACACTTCCGACGCTCCCTCACTCCACACTCCCGACACTCCCTAACTCCACACTCCCGACACTCCCTCACTCCACACTCCCGACGTCACTCCCTCACTCCACGCTCCCGACACTCCCTCACTCCACGCTCCCGACACTCCCTCATTCCACGCTCCCGATACTCCCTCACTCCACACTCCCGACGCTCCCTCACTCCACACTCCCGACGTCACTCCCTCACTCCACACTGCTGACACTCCCTCACTCCACACTGCCGAGTCACTCCCTCACTCCATGCTCCCGACACTCCCTCACTCCACGCTCCCGACACTCCCTCACTCCACACTCCCGACGCTCCCTCACTCCACGCTCCCGACACTCCCTCACTCCCGACCCTCCCTCACTCCACACTCCCAACGCTCCCTCACTCCACGCTCCCGACACTCCCTCACTTCCGACACTCCCTCACTCCCAACACTCCCTCACTCCCTCACTCCACACTTCCGACGTCACTCCCCCATTCCACGCTCCCGACGACACTCCCCCACTCCACACTCCCGACACTCCCTCACTCCACGCTCCCGACGACACTCCCCCACTCCACGCTCCCGACACTCCCTCACTCCACACTCCTGACAGCACTCCCTCACTCCACACTCCCGACATCACTCCCTCACTCCACGCTCCCGACACTCCCTCACTCCACGCTCCCGACACTCCCTCACTCCAAACTCCCGACACTCCCTCACTCCACACTCCCGACACTCCCTCAGTCCACGCTCCCGACACTCCCTCACTCCACACTCCCGACTCTCCCTCACTCCACACTCCCGACACTCCCTCACTCCACGCTCCCGACACTCCCTCACTCCACGCTCCCGACACTCCCTCACTCCACACTCCCGACACTCCCTCACTCCACGCTCCTGACATCACTCCCTCACTCCACGCTCCCGACACTCCCTCACTCCACGCTCCCGCCACTCCCTCACTCCACACTCCCGACACTCCCTCACTCCACGCTCCCGACACTCCCTCACTCCACGCTCCCGACACTCCCTCACTCCACGCTCCCGACACTCCCTCACTCCACACTCCCGACACTCCCTCACTCCACGCTCCCGACACTCTCTCACTCCACATTCCCGACACTCCCTCACTCCACGCTCCCGACACTCCCTCACTCCACGCTCCCGACACTCCCTCACTCCACGCTCCCGACACTCCCTCACTCCACGCTCCCGACACTCCCTCATTCCACGCTCCCGACATTCCCTCACTCCACACTCCCGACGCTCCCTCACTCCACACTCCCGACGTCACTCCCTCACTCCACACTGCTGACACTCCCTCACTCCACACTCCCGACGTCACTCCCTCACTCCACACTCCCTCACTCCACACTCCCGATGTCACTCCCTCACTCCACACTCCCGACACTCCCTCACTCCACACTCCCGACGTCACTCCCTCACTCTACACTCCCGACACTCCCTCACTCCACGCTCCCGACACTCCCTCACTCCACGCTCCCGACACTGCCTCACTCCACACTCCCGACACTCCCTCACTCCACACTCCCGACATCATTCCCTCACTCCACGCTCCCGACACTCCCTCACTCCACACTCCCGACACTCCCTCACTCCACACTCCCGACATCACTCCCTCACTCCACACTCCCGACACTCCCTCACTCCACACTCCCGACACTCCCTCACTCCACACTCCCGACGCTCCCTCACTCCACACTCCCGACACTCCCTCACTCCACACTCCCGACACTCCCTCACTCCACACTCCCGACACTCCCTCACTCCACACTCCCGACATCACTCCCTCACTCCACACTCCCGACACTCCCTCACTCCACACTCCCGACACTCCCTCACTCCACACTCCCGACGCTCCCTCACTCCACACTCCCGACACTCCCTCACTCCACACTCCCGACACTCCCTCACTCCACACTCCCGACACTCCCTCACTCCACACTCCCGACGTCACTCCCTCACTCCACACTGCTGACACTCCCTCACTCCACACTCCCGACGTCACTCCCTCACTCCACACTCCCGACACTCCCTCACTCCACACTCCCGACACTCCCTCACTCCACACTCCCGACACTCCCTCACTCCACGCTCCCGACACTCCCTCACTCCACACTCCCGACGTCACTCCCTCACTCCACACTGCTGACACTCCCTCACTCCACACTCCCGACGTCACTCCCTCACTCCACACTCCCGACACTCCCTCACTCCACACTCCCGATGTCACTCCCTCACTCCACACTCCCGACACTCCCTCACTCCACACTCCCGACGTCACTCCCTCACTCTACACTCCCGACACTCCCTCACTCCACGCTCCCGACACTCCCTCACTCCACGCTCCCGACACTCCCTCACTCCACACTCCCGACACTCCCTCACTCCACACTCCCGACACTCCCTCACTCCACACTCCCGACATCACTCCCTCACTCCACACTCCCGACACTCCCTCACTCCACACTCCCGACACTCCCTCACTCCACACTCCCGACACTCCCTCACTCCACACTCCCGACGCTCCCTCACTCCACACTTCCGACGCTCCCTCACTCCACACTCCCGACACTCCCTAACTCCAGACTCCCGACACTCCCTCACTCCACACTCCCGACGTCACTCCCTCACTCCACGCTCCCGACACTCCCTCACTCCACGCTCCCGACACTCCCTCATTCCACGCTCCCGATACTCCCTCACTCCACACTCCCGACGCTCCCTCACTCCACACTCCCGACGTCACTCCCTCACTCCACACTGCTGACACTCCCTCACTCCACACTGCCGACGTCACTCCCTCACTCCATGCTCCCGACACTCCCTCACTCCACGCTCCCGACACTCCCTCACTCCACACTCCCGACGCTCCCTCACTCCACGCTCCCGACACTCCCTCACTCCCGACCCTCCCTCACTCCACACTCCCAACGCTCCCTCACTCCACGCTCCCGACACTCCCTCACTTCCGACACTCCCTCACTCCCAACACTCCCTCACTCCCTCACTCCACACTTCCGACGTCACTCCCCCATTCCACGCTCCCGACGACACTCCCCCACTCCACACTCCCGACACTCCCTCACTCCACGCTCCCGACGACACTCCCCCACTCCACGCTCCCGACACTCCCTCACTCCACACTCCTGACATCACTCCCTCACTCCACACTCCCGACACTCCCTCACTCCACGCTCCCGACACTCCCTCACTCCACGCTCCCGACATCACTCCCTCACTCCACGCTCCCGACACTCCCTCACTCCACGCTCCCAACACTCCCTCACTCCACGCTCCCGACACTCCCTCACTCCACTCTCCCGACACTCCCTCACTCCACGCTCCCGACACTCCCTCACTCCACGCTCCCGACACTCCCTCACTCCACGCTCCCGACACTCCCTCACTCCACGCTCCCGACACTCCCTCACTCCACGCTCCCGACACTCCCTCACTCCACGCTCCCGACACTCCCTCATTCCACGCTCCCGACACTCCCTCACTCCACGCTCCCGACGCTCCCTCACTCCACACTCCCGATGTCACTCCCTCACTCCACACTGCTGACACTCCCTCACTCCACACTCCCGACGTCACTCCCTCACTCCACACTCCCGACACTCCCTCACTCCACACTCCCGACGTCACTCCCTCACTCCACACTCCCGACACTCCCTCACTCCACACTCCCGACGTCACTCCCTCACTCTACACTCCCGACACTCCCTCACTCCACGCTCCCGACACTCCCTCACTCCACGCTCCCGACACTCCCTCACTCCACACTCCGACACCCCTCACTCCCAATCACTCACACTCCCGACATCATTCCCTCACTCCACGCTCCCGACACTCCCTCACTCCACACTCCCGACACTCCCTCACTCCACACTCCCGACATCACTCCCTCACTCCACACTCCCGACACTCCCTCACTCCACACTCCCGACACTCCCTCACTCCACACTCCCGACGCTCCCTCACTCCACACTCCCGACACTCCCTCACTCCACACTCCCGACACTCCCTCACTCACACTCCCGACACTCCCTCACTCCACACTCCCGACGTCACTCCCTCACTCCACGCTCCCGACACTCCCTCACTCCACGCTCCCGACACTCCCTCATTCCACGCTCCCGACATTCCCTCACTCCACACTCCCGACGCTCCCTCACTCCACACTCCCGACGTCACTCCCTCACTCCACACTGCTGACACTCCCTCACTCCACACTCCCGACGTCACTCCCTCACTCCACGCTCCCGACACTCCCTCACTCCACGCTCCCCGACACTCCCTCACTCCACACTCCCGACGCTCCCTCACTCCACGCTCCCGACACTCCCTCACTCCCGACCCTCCCTCACTCCACACTCCCAACGCTCCCTCACTCCACGCTCCCGACACTCCCTCACTTCCGACACTCCCTCACTCCCAACACTCCCTCACTCCCTCACTCCACACTCCCGACGTCACTCCCCCATTCCACGCTCCCGACGACACTCCCCCACTCCACACTCCCGACACTCCCTCACTCCACGCTCCCGACGACACTCCCCCACTCCACGCTCCCGACACTCCCTCACTCCACACTCCCGACATCACTCCCTCACTCCACACTCCCGACACTCCCTCACTCCACGCTCCCGACACTCCCTCACTCCACGCTCTCGACATCACTCCCTCACTCCACGCTCCCGACACTCCCTCACTCCACGCTCGACCCGACACTCCCTCACTCCACACTCCCGACACTCCCTCACTCCACACTCCCGACACTCCCTCACTCCACGCTCCCGACACTCCCTCACTCCACACTCCCGACACTCCCTCACTCCACACTCCCGACACTCCCTCACTCCACGCTCCCGACAGTCCCTCACTCCACGCTCCCGACACTCCCTCAATCTACGCTCCCGACACTCCCTCACTCCACACTCCCGACACTCCCTCACTCCACGCTCCTGACATCACTCCCTCACTCCACGCTCCCGACACTCCCTCACTCCACGCTCCCGACACTCCCTCACTCCACACTCCCGACACTCCCTCACTCCACGCTCCCGACACTCCCTCACTCCACCCTCCCGCACACTCCCTCACTCCACGCTCCCGACACTCCCTCACTCCACGCTCCCGACACTCCCTCACTCCACGCTCCCGACACTCCCTCACTCACGCTCCCGACACTCCCTCACTCCACGCTCCCGACACTCCCTCATTCCACGCTCCCGACACTCCCTCACTCCACACTCCCGACGCTACCCTCACTCCACACTCCCGACGTCACTCCCTCACTCCACACTGCTGACACTCCCTCACTCCACACTCCCGACGTCACTCCCCTCACTCCACACTCCCGACACTCCCTCACTCCACACTCCCGACGTCACTCCCTCACTCCACACTCCGACACTCCCTCACTCCACACTCCCGACGTCACTCCCTCACTCTACACTCCCGACACTCCCTCACTCCACGCTCCCGACACTCCTCACTCCACGCTCCCGACACTCCCTCACTCCACACTCCCGACACTCCCTCACTCCACACTCCCGACATCATTCCCTCACTCCACGCTCCCGACACTCCCTCACTCCACACTCCCGACACTCCCTCACTCCACACTCCCGACATCACTCCCTCACTCCACACTCCCGACACTCCCTCACTCACA